>NC_137050.1:46127045-46517045 GCF_032717465.1 Coenobita brevimanus | reverse complement strand
CAAAAAGCGATATTTGCCAGAAAATACATGGCTATAATCGTGCCAAATAAATTTAATAAAACCTCAATCTCAGTTCGGTGAAGAGTGTTGCCAGTTGTCAGGACCAGGTACTGAACAGCATTCAGATCTTTAGATCATTCGGCCAAGAAATGAAAGTTTTCGGCGAGCGCAATGGCCGTACATAAGATGAGTTGGGGAAAATAATTAGTACACAAACAATAAGGCCAAGATGAAACAAGAGAGAACAAAACTGTCTCCTGAAGGAAATCTTAACAGTCTAAGAGAGATAGAGAGAGAGAGAGAGAGAAACCATGACTGTTAGATGAAAAAAGGTGTGGAGATGGGATATGAAATGTGAAGCCACTACAAGATAGCAAATAAATAACTTGTTTAAAAAAAAGGAGGATGAAGTGTACTTAGATGTTACCACCTGCAGAGAGAGTGTGCCGAAGACCAGTTCAAGTGTGACAACAACCGATGCATCAGAGGGTCCTACAAGTGTGACGGTGACAACGACTGTGGTGACAATAGCGATGAGATCGGCTGTCCTCCGGTGAGTATCATGACAAGATTGGGGGTTATGGCAACTTGCTTGTAGCAGTATACCTACTGTGCTACCTATTCTGTTACCAAAAATGGATTTCTCACTGATAGCGATCGCTAGTACTTCTTACCTCGACTTATCTCGCACAGATTAGCCTGTGGTACTATGTCTTCAGCAGGTGGCTTTAGTCAACGTCTCGGAGGACGGCCAGTGGAAAATGTGTTTGGTCAAATAAGGCCATTGTCATCTACAAATATATTTGGCAATATGTCCGAAATGTTCGTTTAAGAAAAGTTTCTGTTGAAATATCAAATGATAGTCCTAAAGTTTATTTATTTCCTGAGAATAGTTAGTGTGTTATGAATACATTAACTTTGTCTTTCAGATTGTAAAGTCTTAAATTATTTTTTCTGAGTCATAACAATTTCATTAAAGTAATCCCTTGATGGAACACAGTGTGCTGTGGCTCGTGAAATTGGACACCGTCAGATATTAGAGAGGTTAACTGATGGTTGTCAGTGTTATTTACGTTTTTGATACATCATAACAATTTCATTTACAGATGATGCTTTTCATTGGCTGTTGTGTGACACTGCAATGCGAACTAGTCTTTGATACGAAATACTGTTATTATGAAGAACATTGGAGGAATGACGTTTTGTCTCTTATATAAGAATAAAGAAGTTTACTATCGTTGACATTCAATGCAATCTAATGAAGCAGATTGATGAGCTGGGTTCTGCCATAGAAATGTGTATCTGCTCGTCTCAAGTAGAATAAAACATAGAGGTTCACCGTCGTTGACCCCATCATATTCTGTCTTCGGAAAGAAATATAATAAATAGGTGAAGAAATATCTGTGGTTACACATGTAATGTAATTCGCTAATGATTTTAACTGACGAGAAATGTCACGTGCTGGAAATGATATTGCCTAGCGGCTTTACTGATTTCTTAAAAAAGCGCCCTTTGTTTTCCTTCCCATTGTAAAAACGTAGAAATGTAAGCTGCAGAAGAAGTGCAGAGTTAGTCTACGGTCTCACTGATACACGTCCACATGATCCTGAGCCACAGTAACAAGAGATACAAAATCAGGTAAGGGAGTGTTCGTAGGAAACGCAACTAGAACCAGAAGAGGACAACGAGACTGGATACAGCCTGCGAATTTAGGATTTATTTATTTATTTTAAAATGAATGTCATTATGGGTGATCTAAAATTCTCAAATTGTATGGTAAATTCCTGTTCATAGTAAAATGTATTGCATAAAGAGAAATGTAGGGAAAATGAATGTTTAAGGCAAGAATCCTCGAGCTAAAAAAATTTATAAAATGATACTGCAGAACTTTTACGATAAATCTTTCGTTTTATATTCTAAACTATAATTTTATCTTTCCATTTTCCATTTTTTTTTTTTTTGATCAATACTGTATATTGAAATAGTTGTCGAACAAGTATATACTGGGACTGAGTATTCTAAAATAATGAATAAGAGATACATTTAAGGAACTTTTATCACGTTCTGTGAAGGATTGTTGATTCATTTTAAACTGCGATCTCTGTAAATGCACTACAGGTGTAGATGTGGTATCACTCTTTGTATTTATCTTTCCCAACATATTTCAATAATAGCATAAGCAACTGTGATTTTTTTGACAATGGAGCAAAGGTCGAAGGCCGTGGCGATTGACTATTTTTTGCATTATTTTTTATACATTTTAAATCTTTTATATTCTTTTATTTGTTAAAATATATTCAAGATTTTTACTCTGAATTATAATCAGAAGTATTCTGCATATATAACTATTTATATATATGAAGACGAGTTGAAAAAACAAAATAAAAAAAAGAATCAGACAGAAACATGTGTTCGAAGACGCAAAATGAACCTATGTTAAGACCCTAACATCAACAGACACGAAAAAAGCTGTCCTACAGTAAGACATAAAGAGAGAAATAGCTAAACCTAAGTAAATACTAACAAAATATTTACTTCACTGGATAAAATACCTCGTCCAACAGAACACCACTGACTGCAAATGTATAATGCCCCTCTTCATTACACACCTGCATTCATCACCTACTGACTGTCAGATGAGTCATATGGATATAAGGGACATGAAAATATGAAAGGGAATCAGACAAGAAAGGAACTATTCCATATAAGTCATCTGTCCACCTTAATTAAGAAACGTTAAGCAAACAGATGAAAAACTAACATTTGTAGAAAAAAATGAAATAACTCACTGAACACAAGACCATTGACTGCAGATGCCCAATCATTTTCTGCACTGCACACTTGCATCCATCAATTTATGACTGTCAGGCAAGCAAATGGTACACCAAAGGGACATTAATGCAAGAAACAGAACTGTCTGAAGCAGGAACTATTTTAGATATATCGGAACAGTACAAAAGTCATGCTATTCTGATCAATCCGGTCTCTATGAAAATCATCAGCTTATCAGTCATAACATTATCCTTATCACCCAAGATTGTTGAAAGGGTGATGGGACATTTGGTGTGCCTCAGTAATTTAAATTGAAGCGTGTTTACGATTGAATAGCGAACAATGCAGGATTATATGACCAGCATAACACAGTACCACAGATGTCACAGTGGCGTCTAAACTGTCTTTTATTATTTGGCAATGTATGCGTCAGAGAAGTACAGCTCAGCTTCGAACGTGCCAGTGTTCTTTCCTCCTGGTGACTCGTACAAATTGCAGAAATACAGGCACCCAGTCAGAGATGAAGGTTACTTGCAAAGGTCAACCCGTGTGTGCGACTGTCAGCAATATGACTCTGTGTTAGAGCTTGTTTTTGTTCTAAGGAGATATTAGCATATGGATGTGCATAAATATTATCTACTACCAGTAAAGACAAATATTTTATAGTGATTTAGTTTCTTACCACAGAGTCGGGAAACACACGGATGCCAGAGGACTATGCTCTAACTCCTGCACTTTCCTCTAAATACGCTCTGCCCTTTCCATGTCTTGCTGTCTTGACATGATTTAAATCCCTTCCATTACTTTGTTTACTTTCTCATTACACAATAGGCCGTCTTCCATATTAAAATTGTGACCAAACCTTTGATTTCCCCACCTACAGGTAGAGTGTGCTGATTACGAATTCCGTTGTGAGAACAATAAATGTATCTCCATAACCAGTACCTGTGACGGTCGCAAGGACTGTGATAACGGCAGTGACGAAAACGAGGACTACTGTTCAACGGTGAGTTCAAATACAATGAGTGTTGGTTCCTTGTGACTTTCACTCCATAAATACGAGTATTTATAAAATTGACAATACGTACTACTTAAACGCTTTAGTTATTTCGCCAGTTTAAGAAGTCATCAAGTTAAAGAAATCAAGAGGTATGTGAAGTTTTAGAGAGTTTTAGGACGACACTGAATTATGTCCATAGATAAATAGATGGCTGAGTACATGGCAAAGTATTAATGCTGGAGCGAGATAAAATTATTTCATATACTGCAGTCTTAAATCTTCAAAATATAAACGTGGATGGGGTTGTGAGAACTGAAAATACGAGTGAGGAAAAGTGGACACAAGAAGATTTGGGATTATAAAGGGCAGAATATCTTTGGCATACAGTATCATATTGTTACGAGATGAAAACTTGCATGTAGGCTACTGTTAACGATAAATGACGGTTGAGAATATTACCCATACTCATCGCCTAATGATAATCATTGCCATTGCATGTAAAACCAATGAGTTTTCGATGCCTGTTGAAATGGAAAGTTGTTTAGTATGAGAATGAAGCATATATACGGAAAGGAATGAAAATCATTATATTCAAGAGTACTGTCATTTCCAAAAATTACCAACTATAGCCTCCATGCAAGGGATGGAAGTAAATCATATGAAGAAGACGTGCATCCTCCAGTGCCTATGTGGGTGTGGCACTAATATAAAAAAATTCACTGAGCACTTCTGGAGATATTGTGCGGGACACTCCGAACCAGGATCCGGATCCGCCCCAAAATTTAATAAATACTCTCTTGGCCGGTGGCCCAGCCTTCTCCAGAGTTTCATTGAAATTCTCTGAGAACTTTTGGCGATATCGAGTAGACAAACAAACAAACACACAAACACAGGTGAACACGTAACCTCCTTCAACATCTTTGGTGTAAGTAATGAGGGGATGAATACAAATATCTCACCCCCCCATTTTTTAATGTTCTAGGGAGAAGGTGAGAACGCTGTCAGACACCCAATAAGGTGGTAGTGTCGAAACTGAGTATTGGGTTGTCCTGTAAACTGTTGTAGCAACAGAGGGCCAACTCATACCACTGGAACTATTATGGGAAAAAAATAAATAAAATATTGGGAGTGGTTATTGTTTTTTTCAAATTCCGATGTTGTTGCTCAAAATAGGCCCCATTTTGTAAACTGATATCTAAATCCGAGTTGTCTCTAAAGTTTTCAAGGCACAGCAGACTTATGCATATCGCTGGAAAGTCTATGGAAATGGAACAGGTGTTATTTCTAATCCTCCCTGAAGCTCTGACACCACATTACTGAAATGACAAATACCTCAAAACAGAGAACGAAAACAACGTAGTTTTTAAAATTATTAAAGGTACAACTAAGATGCGCACACCAGCCAACAGTGGACCTTTACACATAGCTGGAAAACTAATGGAGAAGTAATAAATGTTAGGTAAACGGCTCTTCAGAACAACTCAAACTTAACAGTTAGGAAAGTGGGTCTGAACACTTCATCATTAAGCTGTATTGATAATATTACCTTTTTTTTTTCTTTTTTTTTTCGCACTTTCAGGAGTGGACGCCGACAGCTCTCTGTCTCTGTTTGTCTGTCTATCTGTCTGTCTGTCTGTCTGTCTGTCTGTCTGTCTGTCTCTCTCTCTAATTAAATCACTGTCTGGGTATGTCTGTGGATTTGTTCGATTTTTTTTCCCACGAGAACGGTAATACATGTTGACATATTTCATTTTGCATTAGGGCGGGGTAAGTCCAGGGAGTGTCAGGGAAAAAATGGCGGTCGGCCGAGACGCGACGGCTCAAAATTGTTGGAAATCGCTATACGCAAAATTGTCAAAATGTGTTTGTGTTCGTTTCTTTCACGAGAACGGAAATTTATATCGACCTAATTCATTTTGCATTAGATCGGGGTTTTTCCACGAAATGTCAGAAAAATACAAAACAAAGATTTTGGTAATCATATTCAACGCTACGGTGCAAAACTGACGGAAATTGCGAATCGCGAAAATTCCATGCGAAAATCATTTTTTCGACTTTTTGGTGAGAATTTGTGATTGTGGGATGAGTAACAGTAAGGAAATAAATATAATGGCATTTGCAAGCATTTTATGATGGACCCACAATATTTTTTGGACAAGCATGTCTAAATAATATGAAGTAATTTATGTGTATCTCTCTTTGTGGTTGCTCATTACTTTCACAAGAAATGTAATAGGTATTTAATCAATTCTTGTCTAAGTCCAAAGAGTGTCAGAAAAATACAAAACAAGAACGTTGGCTATCACAAGCCATGCGACGGCGAAAAATTCTCGGAAATCCCTACACGTGAAAATATGCGGAAATAATTTTCTCGACCTCTTGATGAGAAATGGTCACTGTGTCGTTAATAACGGTATGGAAAGAAAGATGGTAGAGTTTGGAAACATTCTGTGACTGAAAGGCAATTAGCTATTCCCGCATTATTTTTGTTTCGGTTGAGCAGTAGTTCCGTTATAATGCTAATTTCAGACACTTCATCTAATATGAGTTACATATCGTGCAGCAGGAATACTGTGTTTCTGTCGAAGAATAATCTGAATCGATGGAAGTGTACCTTTGTGTAAAATATCGATATGCCTTGTAAATCTCTCCCACCTACAGTATGTGTTCCTTTCGCCCCCCACATTCACTGTTCACTCACTAACACCACATACTTCAGTGACCCGTAATTACCTTCCCTGCAACCTGTTCTGGTTGTATTTTCAGATCTTCACTGGTCCCATCTTGCCTAAATCATAACTGAGGCAGAGGTCTTTCCTTTTGCAAAGTTTCATTTTCTCAGGTAAAACATATGGAAGGACACACACACACACACACACACACACACACACACACACACACACACACACACACACACACACACACACATCGACAAATACTATATCACCTATCCTTGCAAAAAGCAGGCGATAAGTAACAAAATACAGAAAAGATAAAATTAATGATATTTAGCAATCAAATGAATCTCTAGTTTCGGCAGGAATTATTTTCAACTAACATTTTGATTGTTATAGTTATATCATCGAAACATCGCCAAGCCATATTATAGATCATTAAAATATCTGCACCCATGAGCATTTTTTAAAGTACTTAAGCTGAATTGATCTAACTTGATAAAATTTTCTTGTGTTCATTCATCATTCTTTAGGACAAGTAATACTCGTATAATAGCAGACATCTGTGTCTCTGTAATGTATTATGGAATCATATCTTAAATACTTGAGTATTTAGAGAATGTAATTATTTACCTCAGTACCTGCAGGACAGCATGATGTTGTGTCAACATGCATGGTAATAATTACTTGTGTGACACTGGAATTACACATTAAAGTCAAAAAGCGATATTTGCGAGAAAATACATGGCTATAATCGTGCCAAATAAATATAATAAAACCTCAATCTCAGTTCGGTGAAGAATGTTGCCAGTTGTCAGGACCAGGTACTAAACAGCATTCAGATCTTTAGATTATTCGGTCAAGAAATGAAAGTTTTCGGCGAGCGCAATGGCCGTACATAAGATGAGTCGGGGAAAATAATTAGTACACAAACAATAAGGCCAAGATGAAACAAGAGAGAACAAAACTGTCTCCTGTAGGAAATCTTAATAGTCTAAGAGAGAGAGAGAGAGAGAGAGAGAGAGAGAGAGAGAGAGAGAGAAACCATGACTGTTAGATGAAAAAAGGTGTGGAGATGGGATATGAAATGTGAAGCCACTACAAGATAGCAAATAAATAACCTGTTTAAAAAAAAGGAGGATGAAGTGTACTTAGATGTTACCACCTGCAGAGAGAGTGTGCCGAAGACCAGTTCAAGTGTGACAACAACCGATGCATCAGAGGGTCCTACAAGTGTGACGGTGACAACGACTGTGGTGACAATAGCGATGAGATCGGCTGTCCTCCGGTGAGTATCATGACAAAATTGGGGGTTATGGCAACTTGCTTGTAGCAGTATACCTACTGTGCTACCTATTCTGTTACCAAAAATGGATTTCTCAATGACAGCAATCGCTAGTACTTCTTACCTCGACTTATCTCGCACAGATAAGCTGTGGTACTATGTCTTCAGCAGGTGGCTTTAATCAACGTCTCGGAGGACGGCCAGTGGAAAATGGGTTTGGTCAAATAAGGCCATTGTCATCTACAAATATATTTTGCAAAAAGTCCGAAATGTTCGTTTAAGAAAAGTTTCTGATGAAATATCAAATGATAGTCCTAAAGTTTATTTATTTCCTGAGAAGAGTTAGTGTGTTATGAATACATTAACTTTGTCTTTCAGATTGTAAAGTCTTGAATTATTTTTTCTGAGTCATAACAATTTCATTAAAGTAATCCATTGACGGAACACAGTGTGCTGTGGCTCGTGAAATTGGACACCGTTAGATATTAGAGAGGTTAAATGATGGTTGTCAGTGTTATTTACTTTTTTGATACATCATAAAAATTTCATTTACAGATGATGCTTTTCATTGACTGTTCTGTGACACTGCAATGCGAACTAGTCTTTGATACGAAATACTGTTATAATGAAGAACATGGGAGGAATGACGTTTTGTCTCATATATAAGAATAAAGAAGTTTGCTATCGTTGACATTCAATGCAATCTAATGAAGCAGATTGATGAGCTGGGTTCTGCCATAGGAATGTGTATCTGGCTCGTCTCAAGTAGAATAAAACATAGAGGTTCACCGTCGTTGACCCCATCATATTCTGTCTTCGTAAAGAAATATAATAAATAGGTGAGGAAATATCTGTGGTTACACATGTAATGTAATTCGCTAATGATTTTAACTGACGAGAAATGTCACGTGCTGGAAATGATATTGGCTAGCGGCTTTGCTGCCTGCTTAAAAAAAGCCCCCTTTGTTTTCCTTCCCATTGTGAAAACGTAGAAATGTAAGCTGCAGAAGAAGTGCAGATTTAGTCTACGGTCTAACTGATTCACGTCCACATGATCCTGAGCCACAGCAACAAGAGATACAAAATCAGGTAAGGGAGTGTTCGTAGGAAACGCAACTAGAACCAGAAGAGGACAACGAGACTGGATACAGCCTGCGAATTTAGGATTTATTTATTTATTTTAAAATGGATGTCATTATGGGTGATCTAAAATTCTAAAATTGTACGGTAAATTCCTGTTCATAGTAAAATGTATTGCATAAAGAGAAATGTAGGGAAAATGAATGTTTAAGGCAAGAAACCTCGAGCTAAAAGAAAATTATAAAATGATACTGTAGATCTTTTACGATAAATCTGGCGTTTTAAGTTAATGTAAACAAAAGTAAAGTTATGGTGTTTGAGAGGAATGAAGTCACAGACTGTGCAGTGAGGTTGGATGGTGAGGATATGGAGAATGTGAGTGCATTCAAGTACTTGGGTAGTGTGATGAGTAAGGATGGAACTTTGGGGGATGAAGTACGTGAAAGGGTACAGCAGGGAAGAAAGGTTGTTGGTACACTGAAAGCAGTGATGAGAAATAGGGAGGTGAGTATGGAAGTTAAGAAGTCACTGCATGATGGTATTGTGATCCCTACCCTGACGTATGGAAACGAGGCGTGGATCTTGCAAGAGGGGAACAAGTCAAGAGTGAGAGGAGTGGAAATGAGTTACTTGAGAGGAGCATGTGGAGTGACGTGGAGGGACAGGTTGACGAATGAAGAAGTGAAGGAACGTTGTGGGGTAGATGTGGATGTGGTTGAAAAGATTAGGAGAAATACACTGAGGTGGTTTGGACATGTGGAGAGAATGGAGAATGAAAGACTGACTAAGAGGGTGTATATAGGTGAGGTGGAGGGAGAGAGAGGGAGGGGTAGACCGAGGATGAGGTGGAGGGATGGAGTTGAGAGGTATATGAGGGAGGGGGGGTTAGTTGGGGGGAGGGTAGTCGAATGGTGGGTGACAGAGTGACTTGGAGACGTTTTGTCTGCGGCCACCCTTTGTGGGATTAGGGCGTCGGGCTATAGATAGATAGATAGATAGATAGATATTTTTATTTTTCCATTTTCAGTTTTTTTCACGAATATATTGAAATAGTTTTCGAACTATTATATACTGGGACTGAGAATTCTAAAATAATGAATAAGAGATACATTTAAGGAACTTTTATCACGTTCTGTGAAGGATGGTTGATTCATTTTAAACTGCGATCTCTGTAAATGCACTACAGGTGTCGATGTGGTATCACTCTTTGTATCTACCTTTCCCAACATATTTCCATAATACTATAAGCAACTGTGATTTTTTGACAATTGAGCAAAGGTCGAAGGCCATGGCGATTAACTATTTTTTGCATTATTATTTTTAATTCTTTTAAATGTTTTATATTCTTTTATTTGTTAAAATATATTCAAGATTTTTACTCTGAATTATAATCAGAAATATTCTGCATATATAAATATTTATATATATCAACACGAGTTGAAATAACAAAATAAAAAAAGAAACAGACAGAAACATGTGTTCGAAGACGCAAAATGAACCTACGTTAAGACCCTAACATCAACAGACACTAAAAAAGCTGTCCTACAGTAAGACACAAAGAGAGAAATAGCTAAACCTAAGTAAATACTAACAAAATATTTACTTCAATGGATAAAATACCTCGTCCAACAGAGCACCACTGACTGCAAATGTATAATGCCCCTCTTCATTACACACCTGCATTCATCACCTACTGACTGTCAGGTGAGTCATATGGATATAGGGGACATCAGAATATGAAAGGGAATCAGACAAGAAAGGAACTATTCCATATAAGTCAACTGTCCACCTTAATTAAGAAACGTTAAGCAAACAGATGAAAAACTAACATTTGTACAAAAAAATGAAATAACTCACTGAACACAAGACCATTGACTGCAGATGCCCAATCATTTTCTGCACTGCACACTTGCATCCATCAATTTATGACTGTCAGGCAAGCAAATGGTACACCAAAGGGGACATTAATGCAAGAAACAGAACTGTCTGAAGCAGGAACTATTTCAGATATATCAGCACAGTACAAAAGTCATGCTGTTCTGATCAATCCGGTCTCCATGAAAATCATCAGCTTATCAGTCATAACATTATCCTTATCACCCAAGATTGTTGAAAGGGTGATGGGATATTTGGTGTGCCTCAGTAATTTAAAGTGAAGCGTGTTTACGATTGAATACCGAACAATGCAGGATTATATGACCAACATAACACAGTACCACAGCTGTCACAGTGGCGTCTAAACTGTCTTTTATTATTTGGCAATGTATGCGTCAGAGAAGTAGAGCTCAGCTTCGAACGTGCCAGTGTTCTTTCCTCCTGGTGACTCGTACAAATTGCAGAAACACAGACACCCAGTCAGAGATGAAGGTTACTTGCAAATGTCAACCGTGTGTGCGACTGTCAGCAAAATGACTCTGTGTTAGAGCTTGTTTTTGTTCTGACGAGATGTTAGCATATGGATGTGCATAAATATTATCTACTACCAGGAAAGACAAATATTTTATAGCGATTTAGTTTCTTACCACAGAGTCGGGAAACACACGGATGCCAGAGGACTATGCTCTAACTCCTGCACTTTCCTCTAAATACGCTCTGCCCTTTCCATGTCTTGCTGTCTTGACATGATTTAAATCCCTTCCATTACTTTGTTTACTTTCTCATTACACAATAGGCCGTCCTCCATATTAAAATTGTAACCAAACCTTTGATTTCCCCACCAACAGAAAGAGTGTGCTGATTACGGTGAGTTCAAATACAATGAGTGTTGGTTCCTTGTGACTTTCACTCCATAAATATTTATAAAATTGACAATACGTACTACTTAAACGCTTTAGTTATTACGCCAGTTTAAGAAGTCATCAAGTTAAAGAAATCAAGAGGTATGTGAAGTTTTAGAGAGTTTTAGGACGACACTGAATTATGTCCATAGATAAATAGATGGCTGAGTACATGGCAAAGTATTAATGCTGGAGCGAGATAAAATTATTTCATATACTGCAGTCTTAAATCATCAAAATATAGACGTGGATGGGGTTGTGAGAACTGAAAATACGAGTGAGGAAAAGTGGACACAAGAAGATTTGGGATTATAAAGGGCAGAATATCTTTGGCATACAGTATCATATTGTTACGAGATGAAAACTTGCATGTAGGCTACTGTTAACGATAAATGACGGTTGAGAATATTACCCATACTCATCGCCTAATGATAATCATTGCCATTGAATGTAAAACCAATGAGTTTTCGATGCCTGTTGAAATGGAAAGTCGTTTAGTATGAGAATGAAGCACATGTACCGAAAGGAATGAAAATCATTATATTCAAGAGTACTGTCATTTCCAAAAATTACCAACTATAGCCTCCATGCAAGGGGTGGAAGAAAATCATATGAAGAAGACGTGCATCCTCCAGTGCCTATGTGGGTGTGGCACTAATATAAAAAAATTCACTGAGAACTTCTGAAGATATTGTGCGGGACACTCCGAATCAGGATCCGGATCCGCCCCAAAATTTAATAAATACTCTCTTGGCCGGTGGCCCAGCCTTCTCCAGAGTTTCATTGAAATTCTCTGAGAACTTTTGGCGATATCGAGTAGACAAACAAACAAACACACAAACACAAGTGAACACGTAACCTCCTTCAACATCTTTGGTGTAAGTCATGAGGGGATGAATAGAAATATCTCACCCCCCCATTTTTTAATGTTCTAGGGAGAAGGTGAGAACGCTGTCAGACACCGATTAAGGTGGTAGTGTCGAAACTGAGTATTGGGTTGTCCTGTAAACTGTTGAAGCAACAGAGGGCCTACTCATACAACTGGAACTATTATGGGAAAAAATAAATAAAATATTGGGAGTGGTTATTGTTTTTGTCAAATTCGGATGGTGTTGCTCAAAAAAGGCCCAATTTTGCAAACTGATATCTAAATCCGAGTTGTCTCTAAAGTTTTCAAGGCACAGCAGACTTATGCATAGCGTTGGAAAGTCTATGGAAATGGAACAGGTGTTATTTCTTAGGCCTCCCTGAAGCTCTGACACCACATACCTGAAATGACAAATACCTCAGAACAGAGAACGAAAACAACGTAGTTTTTAAAATTATAAAAGGTACAACTAAGATGCGCACACCAGCCAACAGTGGACCTTTACACATAGCTGGAAAACTAATGGAGAAGTAATAAATGTTACGTAAACGGCTCTTCAGAACAACTCAAACTTAACAGGAAAGTGGGTCTCAACACTTCATCATTAAGCTATATTGATAATATTACCTTTTTTGTGTCTGTGTAGACACAAACAAACACACAAACACAAGTGAACACGTAACCTCCTTCAACATCTTTGGTGTAAGTCATGAGGGGATGAATAGAAATATCTCACCCCCCCATTTTTTAATGTTCTAGGGAGAAGGTGAGAACGCTGTCAGACACCGATTAAGGTGGTAGTGTCGAAACTGAGTATTGGGTTGTCCTGTAAACTGTTGAAGCAACAGAGGGCCTACTCATACAACTGGAACTATTATGGGAAAAAATAAATAAAATATTGGGAGTGGTTATTGTTTTTGTCAAATTCGGATGGTGTTGCTCAAAAAAGGCCCAATTTTGCAAACTGATATCTAAATCCGAGTTGTCTCTAAAGTTTTCAAGGCACAGCAGACTTATGCATAGCGTTGGAAAGTCTATGGAAATGGAACAGGTGTTATTTCTTAGGCCTCCCTGAAGCTCTGACACCACATACCTGAAATGACAAATACCTCAGAACAGAGAACGAAAACAACGTAGTTTTTAAAATTATAAAAGGTACAACTAAGATGCGCACACCAGCCAACAGTGGACCTTTACACATAGCTGGAAAACTAATGGAGAAGTAATAAATGTTACGTAAACGGCTCTTCAGAACAACTCAAACTTAACAGGAAAGTGGGTCTCAACACTTCATCATTAAGCTATATTGATAATATTACCTTTTTTGTGTCTGTGTTAAAAATATTTCGCATTTTCAGGAGTGGACGCCGATAGCTCTCTGTCTCTGTCTGTCTGTCTATCTATGTGGGTGTGTGTCTGTCTGTCTGTCTGTCAGTCTGTCTGTCTGTCTGTCTCTCTCTCTCTCTCTCTCTAATTAAATCACTGTCTGGGTATGTCTGTGGATTTGTTCGATTTTTTTCCCCGCGAGAACGGTAATACATGTTGACATATTTCATTTTGCATTAGGGCGGGGTAAGTCCAGGGAGTGTCAGGGAAAAAATGGCGGTCGGCCGTGACGCGAAGGCTCAAAATTGTTGTAAATCGCAATACGCAAAGTTGTCAAAATGTGTTTGTGTTCGTTTCTTTCACGAGAACGGTAACTGATATCGTCCTAATTCATTTTGCATTAGATCGGGGTTTTTCCACGAAGTGTCAGAAAAATACAAAACAAAGATTTTGGTGATCACATTCAACGCTACGGTGGAAAACTGACGGAAATTGCGAATCGCGAAAATTCCATGCGAAAATCATTTTTTCGACTTTTTGGTGAGAATTTGTGACTGTGGGATGAGTAACAGTAAGGAAATAAATATAATGGCATTTGCAAGCATTTTATGATGGACCCACAATATTTTTTGGACAAGCACGTCTAAATAATATGAAGCAATTTATGTGTATCACTCTTTGTGGTTGCTCATTACTTTCACAAGAAATGTAATAGGTACTGAATCAATTCTTGTCTGCATCAGGCCGGTCTAAGTCCAAAGAGTGTCAGAAAAAAACGAAACAAGAACGTTGGCAATCACAAGCCTTGCGACGGCGAAAAATTCTCGGAAATCCCTACACGTGAAAATATGCGGAAATAATTTTCTCGACCTCTTGATGAGAAATGGCCACTGTGTCGTTAATAACGGTATGGAAAGAAAGATGGTAGAGTTTGGAAACATTCTGTGACTGAAAGGCAATTAGCTATTCCCGCATTATTTTTGTTTTGGTTGAGCAGTAGTTCCGTTATAATGCTAATTTCAGACACTTCATCTAATATGAGTTACATATCGTGCAGCAGGAATACTGTGTTTCTGTCGAAGAATAATCTGAATCGATGGAAGTGTACCTTTGTGTAAAATATCGATATGCCTTGTAAATCCCTCCCACCTACAGTATATGTCCCCCCCCCCCACATTCACTGTTCACTCACTAACACCACATACTTCAGTGACCCGTAATTACCTTCCCTGCAACCTGTTCTGGTTGTATATTCAGATCTTCACTGGTCCCATCTTGCCTAAATCATAACTGAGGCAGAGGTCTTTCGTTTTGCAAAGTTTCATTTTCTCAGATAAAACATATGGAAGGACACACACACACACACAGACACACAGACACACACACACACACACACACACACACACACACACACACACACACACACACCTACCGACAAATACCATATCACCTATCCTTGCAAAAAGCAGGCGATAAATAACAAAATACAGAAAAGATAAAATTAATGATATTTAGCAATCAAATGAATCTCTAGTTTCAGCAGGAATTATTTTCAACTAACGTTTAGATTGTTATAGTTATATCATCGAAACATCGCCAAGCCATATTATAGATCATTAAAATATCTGCACCCATGAGCATTTTTTAAAGTACTTAAGCTGAATTAATCTAAAGATAAAATTTTCTTGTTTTCATTCATCATTCTTTAGGACAAGTAATCCTCGTATAATGGCAGACATCTGTGTCTCTGTAATGTATTATGGAATCATATCTTAAATACCTGAGTATTTAGAGAATGTAATTATTTACCTCAGTACCTGCAGGACAGCATGATGTTGTGTCAACACGCATGGTAATAATTACTTGTGTGACACTGGAATTACACATTAAAGTCAAAAAGCGATATTTGCCAGAAAATACATGGCTATAATCGTGCCAAATAAATTTAATAAAACCTCAATCTCAGTTCGGTGAAGAGTGTTGCCAGTTGTCAGGACGAGGTACTGAACATCATTAAGATCTTTAGATCATTCGGCCAAGAAATGAAAGTTTTCGGCGAGCGCAATGGCCGTACATAAGATGAGTTAGGGAAAATAATTAGTACACAAACAATAAGGCCAAGATGAAACAAGAGAGAAAAAACTGTCTCCTGTAGGAAATCTTAATAGTCTAAGAGAGAGAGAGAGAGAGAGAGAGAGAGAGAGAGAGAGAGAGAGAGAGAGAAACCATGACTGTTAGATGAAAAAAGTTGTGGAGATGGGATATGAAATGTGAAGCCACTACAAGATAGCAAATAAATAACCTGTTAAAAAAAAAGGAGGATGAAGTGTACTTAGATGTTACCACCTGCAGAGAGAGTGTGCCGAAGACCAGTTCAAGTGTGACAACAACCGATGCATCAGAGGGTCCTACAAGTGTGACGGTGACAACGACTGTGGTGACAATAGCGATGAGATCGGCTGTCCTCCGGTGAGTATCATGACAAAATTGGGGGTTATGGCAACTTGCTTGTAGCAGTATACCTACTGTGCTACCTATTCTGTTACCAAAAATGGATTTCTCACTGATAGCAATCGCTAGTACTTCTTACCTCGACTTATCTCGCACAGATTAGCCTGTGGTACTATGTCTTCAGCAGGTGGCTTTACGAGTAGTCAACGTCTCGGAGGACGGCCAGTGGAAAATGTGTTTGGTCAAATAAGGCCATTGTCATCTACAAATATATTTGGCAATATGTCCGAAATGTTCGTTTAAGAAAAGTTTCTGATGAAATATCAAAGGATAGTCCTAAAGTTTATTTCCTGAGAATAGTTAGTGTGTTATGAATACATTAACTTTGTCTTTCAGATTGTAAAGTCTTGAATTATTTTTTCTGAGTCATAACAATTTCATTAAAGTAATCCCTTGATGGAACACAGTGTGCTGTGGCTCGTGAAATTGGACACCGTTAGATACTAGAGAGGTTAAATGATGGTTGTCAGTGTTATTTACGTTTTTGATACATCATAAAAATTTCATTTACAGATGATGCTTTTCATTGACTGTTCTGTGACACTGCAATGCGAACTAGTCTTTGATACGAAATACTGTTATAATGAAGAACATGGGAGGAATGACGTTTTGTCTCATATATAAGAATAAAGAAGTTTGCTATCGTTGACATTAAATGCAATCTAATGAAGCAGATTGATGAGCTGAGTTCTGCCATAGGAATGTGTATCTGGCTCGTCTCAAGTAGAATAAAACATAGAGGTTCACCGTCGTTAACCCCATCATATTCTGTCTTCGTAAAGAAATATAATAAATAGGTGAAGAAATATCTGTGGTTACACATGTAATGTAATTCGCTAATGCTTTTAACTGACGAGAAATGTCACGTCCTGGAAATGATATTGCCTAGCGGCTTTGCTGGCTGGTTTAAAAAAACGCCCTTTGTTTTCCTTCCCATTGTAAAAACGTAGAAATGTAAGCTGCAGAAGAAGTGCAGATTTAGTCTACGGTCTAACTGATTCACGTCCACATGATCCTGAGCCACAGCAACAAGAGATACAAAATCAGGTAAGGGAGTGTTCGTAGGAAACGCAACTAGAACCAGAAGAGGACAACGAGACTGGATACAGCCTGCGAATTTAGGATTTATTTATTTCTTTTAAAATGAATGTCATTATGGGTGATCTAAAATTCTAAAATTGTATGGTAAATTCCTGTTCATAGTAAAATGTATTGCATAAAGAGAAATGTAGGGAAAATGAATGTTTAAGGCAAGAATCCTCGAGCTAAAAGAAAATTATAAAATGTTACTGCAGATCTTTTACGATAAGACTGGCGTTTTATATTCTAAATTATATTTTTATTTTTCCATTTTCATTTTTTTTTTTTGACGAATATATTGAAATAGTTTTCGAACTATTATATACTGGGACTGAGTATTCTAAAATAATGAATAAGAGATACATTTAAGGAATTTTATCACGTTCTGTGAAGGATGGTTGAATCATTTTAAACTGCAATCTCTGTAAATGCACAACAGGTGTCGATGTGGTATGACTCTTTGTATCTACCTTACCCAACATATTTCCATAATACTATAAGCAAAAGTGATTTTTTTGACAATTGAGCAAAGGTCGAACGCCATGGCGATTAACTATTTTTTGCATTATTTTTTTATATCTTTTAAATGTTTTATATTCTTTTATTTGTTAAAATATATTCAAGATTTTTACTCTGAATTATAATCAGAAATATTCTGCATATATAAATATTTATATATATCAACACGAGTTGAAATAACAAAATAAAAAAAGAAACAGACAGAAACATGTGTTCGAAGACGGAAAATGAACCTGTGTTAAGACCCTGACATCAACAGACACTAAAAAAGCTGTCCTACAGTAAGACATAAAGAGAGAAATAGCTAAACCTAAGTAAATATTAACAAAATATTTACTTCAATTGATAAAATACCTCGTCCAACAGAACACCACTGACTGCAAATTATAATGCCCCTCTTCATTACACACCTGCATTCATCACCTACTGACTGTCAGGTGGATATAGGGGACATCAGAATATGAAAGGGAATCAAACAAGAAAGGAACTATTCCATATAAGTCAACTGTCCACCTTATTTAACAAACGTTAAGCAAACAGATGAAAAACTAACATTTGTACAAAAAAATGAAATAACCCACTGAACACAAGACCATTGACTGCAGATGCCCAATCATTTTCTGCACTGCACACTTGCATCCATCAATTTATGACTGTCAGGCAAGCAAATGGTACACCAAAGGGGACATTAATGCAAGAAACAGAACTGTCTGAAGCAGGAACTATTTCAGATATATCAGCACAGTACAAAAGTCTTGCTATTCTGATCAATCCGGTCTCCATGAAAATCATCAGCTTATCAGTCATAAAATTATCCTTATCACCCAAGATTGTTGAAAGGGTGATGGGACATTTGGTGTGCCTCAGTAATTTAAAGTGAAGCGTGTTTACGATTGAATAGCGAACAATGCAGGATTATATGACCAACATAACACAGTACCACAGATGTCACAGTGGTGTCTAAACTATCTTTTATTATTTGGCAATGTATGCGTCAGAGAAGTACAGCTCAGCTTCGAACGTGCCAGTGTTCTTTCCTCCTGGTGACTCATACAAATTGCAGAAACACAGGCACCCAGTCAGAGATGAAGGTTACTTGCAAAGGTCAACCCGTGTGTGCGACTGTCAGCAAAATGACTCTGTGTTAGAGCTTGTTTTTGTTCTGACGAGATGTTAGCATATGGATGTGCATAAATATTATCTACTACCAGTAAAGACAAATATTTTATAGTGATTTAGTTTCTTACCACAGAGTCGGGAAACACACGGATGCCAGAGGACTATGCTCTAACTCCTGCACTTTCCTCTAAATACGCTCTGCCCTTTCCATGTCTTGCTGTCTTGACATGATTTAAATCCCTTCCATTACTTTGTTTACTTTCTCATTACACAATAGGCCGTCTTCCATATCAAAATTGTGACTAAACCTTTGATTTCCCCACCTACAGGTAGAGTGTGCTGATTACGAATTCCGTTGTGAGAACAATAAATGTATCTCCATAACCAGTACCTGTGACGGTCGCAACGACTGTGATAACGGCAGTGACGAAAACGAGGACTACTGTTCAACGGTGAGTTCAAATACAATGAGTGTTGGATCCTTGTGACTTTCACTCCATAAATATTTATAAAATTGACAATACGTACTACTTAAACGCTTTAGTTATTTCGCCAGTTTAAGAAGTCATCAAGTTAAAGAAATCAGGAGGTATGTGAAGTTTTAGAGAGTTTTAGGACGACACTGAATTATGTCCATAGATAAATAGATGGCTGAGTACATGGCAAAGTATTAATGCTGGAGCGAGATAAAATTATTTCATATACTGCAGTCTTAAATCATCAAAATATAAACGTGGATTGGGTTGTGAGAACTGAAAATACGAGTGAGGAAAAGTGAACACAAGAAGATTTGGGATTATAAAGGGCAGAATATCTTTGGCATACAGTATCATATTGTTACGGGATGAAAACTTGCATGTAGGCTACTGTTAACGATAAATTACGGTTGAGAATATTACCCATACTTATCGCCTAATGATAATCATTGCCATTGCATGTAAAACCAATGAGTTTTCGATGCCTGTTGAAATGGAAAGTTGTTTAGTATGAGAATGAAGCATATATACGGAAAGGAATGAAAATCATTATATTCAAGAGTACTGTCATTTCCAAAAATTACCAACTATAGCCTCCATGGAAGGGATGGAAGTAAATCATATGAAGAAGACGTGCATCGTCCAGTGCCTATGTGGGTGTGGCACTAATATAAAAAATATCACTGAGAACTTCTGAAGATATTGTGCGGGACACTCCGAATCAGGATCCGGATCCGCCCCAAAATTTAATAAATACTCTCTTGGCCGGTGGCCCAGCCTTCTCCAGAGTTTCATTGAAATTCTCTGAGAACTTTTGGCGATATCGAGTAGAGAAACAAACAAACACAGAAACACAGGTGAACACGTAACCTCCTTCAACATCTTTGGTGTAAGTAATGAGGGGATGAATACAAATATCTCAACCCCCCCCACCCCCATTTTTTGATGTTCTAGGTAGAAGGTGAGAAAGCTGTCAGACACCCAATAAGGTGGTAGTGTCGAAACTGAGTATTGGGTTGTCCTGTAAACTGTTGAAGCAACAGAGGGCCTACTCATACCAGTGGAGCGATTATGGGAAAAAAATAAATAAAATAATGGGAGTTGTTATTGTTTTTGTCAAATTCGGGTGGTGTTGCTCCAAAAAGACCCCATTTTGCAAACTGATATCTAAATCCGAGTTGTCTCTAAAGTTTTCAAGGCACAGCAGACTTATGGATAGCGTTGGAAAGGCTATGGAAATGGAACAGGTGTTATTTCTTAGGCCTCCCTGAAGCTCTGACACCATATTATTGAAATGACAAACAGCTCAAAACAGATAACGAAAACAACGCAGTTTTTAAAATTATAAAATGTACAACTGATATGCGCACATCAGCCAACAGTGGACCTTTACACATAGCTGGAAAACTAATGGAGAAGTAATAAATGTTACGTAAACGGCTCTTCAGAACAACTCAAACTTAACATTAGGAAAGTGGGTCTGAACACGTCATCATTAAGATATATTGATAATATTACCAAGCTTTTTTTTTTTTTTTTTTTTTTGTTGAGGGGTGGGCTCAAAACATTTTGCACTTTCAAGAGTGGACACCATAGCTCTCTCTCTCTCTCTCTCTCTCTCTCTCTCTCTCTCTCTCTCTGTCTCTCTCTCTCTCTCTCTCTCTCTCTCTCTCTCTCTCTCTCTCTCTCTCTATGTATATATATATATATATATATATATATATATATATATATATAGATAGATAGATAGATATAGATATATATATATATGATTTAATTACTGTGTGTATGTCAGTGCATTTCTCCAATTTTTTTTTCCGCGAGAACGGTAATACATGTTGACATATTTCTTTTTGCATTAGGTCGGTGTAAGTCAGGGAGTGTCAGGAAAAAATGGTGGTCGGCCAATGTGATCCCCCCCCTCCCCCACGTTCACTATTCATTCACTAACACCACATACTTCAGTGACCTGTAATTACCCTCCCTGCAACCTGTTCTGGTTGTATGTACAGATCTTCACCGCTCCCATTTTGCTTAAATCATAACTGGGGCAAAGGAGATGAAAAAGGGTGTGAAAATATGAAATGTAAAGCCATTACAAGATGGCAAAAAAATAACCTGTTTAAAAAAGGGAGGATGAAGTGTACTTAGATGTCACTACCTGCAGAGAGAGTGTGCCGAAGAACAGTTCAAGTGTGACAACAACCGATGCATCAGTGGGTCCTACAAGTGTGACGGTGACAACGACTGTGGTGACAATAGCGATGAGATTGGCTGTCCTCCGGTGAGTATCATGACAAGATTGGGGGTTATGGCAACTTGCTTGTAGCAGTATACCTACTGTGCTACCTATTCTGTTACCAAAAATGAATTTCTCACTGATAGCAAATGCTAGTACTTCTTATCTCGACTTATCTTGCACAGATTAGTCTGTGGTACTATGTCTTCAGCAGGTGGCTTTAGTCAACGTCTCAGAGGATGGCCAGTGGAAAATGTGTTTGGTCAAATAAGGCCATTGTCATCTACAAAAATATTTGGCAATATGTCCGAAATATTCGCTTCAGAAAAGATTCTGATGAGATATCAAATAATAGTCCTAAAGTTTATTTATTCCCAAAGAATTGTAATTATGTTATTAATATATTATTTTTTTCTTTCAGATTGTAAAGTCTTGAATTATTTTTCTGAGTCATAACATTTTCATTAAAGTAATCCGTTGACAGATCACAGTGTGTTCTGGCTTGTGAGATTAGGCACTATCAGATTTTGGAGAAGCTAAGTGATGGTTGTCAGTGTTATTTACGGTTTTCATTCATCATGAAATTTTCATTTACAGATGACGCTTTTTATTGGCTGTTGTGTGACATTGCAATGCGAGCTGATCTTTGATACGAAATACAGTTATAATGTGGAACATGGGCGGAATTACTTTTTTCCTCTTACATATGAATAAAAAAGTTAGCTAAGCCTAACTAAATAGTCACAAAGTATTTACTTCGATGGATAAAATACCTTATCCAACAGAACACACTGACTGCAAATGTATGATGCCTCTCGTCATTATACGCCTGCATTCATAACCTGTTGACTGTCAGGCGAGGCATATGGACTGATATAGGGGATTTTCAGTATATGAAAGAGAACCAGACAAGAAAGGAACTATTTCATATATGGCAACTGTCCACCTTAATTAAGAAATGTTAAGCAAACAGATGAAAAAGTAACATTTCTACAAAAAATGAAACATCTCACAGAACACAGCACCACTGACTGCAGATGCCCAATCATTTTCTGCATTGCACACTTGCATCCATCAATTTGTGACTGTCAGGCGAGGCAAAGGGTTTACCATAGGGGACATTAATGCAAGAAACAGAACTGTCTGAAGCAGGAACTATTTCAGATATATCATCACAGTATAAAAAATGTCATATTATTCTGATAAATCTGGTCTCCTTGATGAAAATCATCAGCTTATCAGTCATAACAGTATCCCTATCACCCAAGATGGTTGAAAGGGTGAGGGGACATCTGTTGCTCCCCAGTAATTTAAAATGGAACACGTTTACGAATAAATAGCAAACAGTGCATGATTATCTGACCGACAGATAACCCCACACCACAGATGTCACAGTGACGTGGAAACCGTCTTTTATTATATGGTAATGTATTTGTCAGAAAAGCGTGCCAGTGTTCTTGCCCCCTGGTGACTGGTACAATTTGCAGAAACCCAGGCACCCAGGTACGACTTGCAAGTAGAAATATTCAGTCTGGTCCATTGACTTGGCCACAAAAAAATTACTGATTTCATTCTGAGGAAGAGACTTGACTGTAGTTCGCTAGGAACATCAGTCTCCCCCAGCTTCACAGTCGACTTCACAAGTAAGTTAGCCTGCTCATTGCCTTAGATATGTCAACAACCAGGTGCAGAGATCAGCGTGATGGACTTGTTGCACGAATTCAGTTTATCGTCTCCGACAAGGACAGTACAGTGTGTTTTCACCTCTGTTTTTTTTTCTTTCTTTTTTTAGCAGGATTACTCAAAAACTAAATGAGAGATCTGGACCAAATTTGGTGGGTACATGTATAGCCAATGTCCCAGGGAACAACTACTTAACTTTTGATAACAGTCCGGATCGTATTACAGATTCTGGATCCGGAAAACACTTCTTGCGAAACCCTAATCAGTGATGAGTAAACCTAACCCATTATGAAGAGTTGTTTGAAAATGGCATTGCCCGTGTCCATTTAGTGCCCCTCTAGTTAATGATGCAGGCAATCTCATAAGAATCCGTAGTGCAAGAAGCAATTACCAGAGGAGCTGATTTAGAGTCTGAATATATGGCAAATGAGTCATTTCTAGACTTTAGAGTACAGGCTATGGCTTTGTCAGTAACAAAAAAAAAATTTGAGGTAAACACAGATGTATAAGTCGCCAACCAAAACCTTTGAGGATATTTCGGTCAACCTCAAAGTAGCACCCATACAATCAATCAACTTGGAGCCATTGATGTTCAGTTGGCGGGACCTAAAATGACGCCTAATGATGTTACGGAACAAGTGGCGGACCTCCACCATCAGTGCCTTGGGTTTTGGTGCTGGAAGCCCCAAAACATCAACATTAAAGTTGCCAGGCTCCCACAGCGTTATATTTTTTAGCATCAACTTGTCACGGTCACATAGTTTCACATCAAGCATCTGAATAAATAAGTGGAGTTGAACGACAAGTGGACAATGAACTCCCCACATTAGATGATGGTGTTGACACGGGGACACAGGCCACAATGCCAATATCGGAATCTCTATTGGTTCTCATGCTATTAGATAAAAGTAGGTGATCTTGGAGACTATGGAGGGGAAGCACATTCGCCTCCACTTCCATTCGAGTTACATGGGTACACCCCAGGGCTCCTAAACACATTTGCACGGATGTATTCTGTAACATATTCATCCTTCTTAACGTGGCGTCAGATGCCGACTCATATACCTTGAGCCATGTTCCAGCTTATATGTAATTAGGACGTGTACACTGACACTACTAATAAAGATTTCCTGTCAGCTTTCTGAGTAGTACCTACTGGCTACTGAAGGATTCAGTGATTTATTACAACAACCAAATAAATTGTTCATATGACATAAAGTTTCATGAGCTATCAAAATAGGGGCCCCAGATTTCTAAGAATTTTTAATAGATACTGACTGATTATCCAGTCAGTTGAAAACCAGGGACGACACGAGAGGTAAAAACTACAGTGGCACACTTAGGGATGAAAAACCTAACTCCCGACTGCAAGGCCCACTGGTGGATGGAATCTAGGGCTGCTTGAATCTGTCCAGCCGAAAATTGTGCATTATGGGAAGAGTGCCATATTGTACAATCGTCAGCATAGAGTGAGTAAAGGAGATTCCTTGGGACAGGAGCTGATGACAGAATATCTATCTATCTATTGCCAGACGCCATAATCCCGTAAAGGGTGGCCATTTGACTTTGAGTTGATCATAATACTAAACATTGTAGGTCTAAGCACATTTCACTGAGGCACCTCATTTTCTTATACAGATATATCTAGTGTTATGTTACGTGGAAATTTTGAAGAGAAAGTTTGTCTCTTAAAAACTGGAAATAAGAACTGGCAAATTACCGTTTAAACCATAATCACAAATCATCATTATTGCAATGTGTCGCCAGGGCATGTCACTGGCTTTATGGATGTCCAAGAGAACTCCTATCATTAATTCTTTGTTTTCTCCAAGAAGGGGAGTATGTTTTCACCCTTGTTTGTTTCTGTGATTGTAAGTTTCAGTTAGCAGGATTACTCAAAACTTAAAAGAGATGTTTGGACCAATTGGTGGATAGATAGCCCATGTCTCATGGAACAATCAGTTAACTTTGGGGACCGATCCGAATCGTATTACAAATTCTGGGTCCGGAAATCATTTTTTTGTGAGACCCTAATCAGTGATGAGCAAACCTAACCCATTTTGAAAAGTGGTTTGGAAATTACGTTCCCCTTGTCCGAGAGATGTGCTCCACTGTGTACAATGTAGTTGCAAATGCTTCTGTAATGTTCCAAATTCATTAAATGATCTAGCGAACTTCTGTATTTATTGAAGCCACATTTTCGATCATTTTAAAGATTCTTTCAGTCTAAAACAAAAAGAAGCCTCTTGTTAACCATGCGTTTCATGACCTTACGGAGACAACAGGTCATCTCAACAGGAGGATCATAAGACGATCGGCCTGTTTGGGTATCGGTATGACGTTTACAAATTGCTATAAGTTTTGGAACGTTTAGGACGCCCAAAGCTCATTGCACAATGCTAACAGTTTAATCAGGTTGTCATGATTAAGATGCTGGATCATACCATAAGTGATGACATCCAGTCTGGACTGGTGTCTTTACAGGATTTCAGGGAGAGGAGAAGTTCATCCGCCATAAACTCGTGATTGTAAGGGAAGGTTACATCTTCTTTGGCAAGTTCTGTAATCTGTAACTCTGCCTTGCGTTTATGGTCTTCATAGCGGTGGTAGTAATTGTCTGAGCTACTGACATGATGCAAACCCAGAGCAATGATGTTAGCTACGTTCACGATATGGAGTCATAAGTTATTATCCAGCTGTGCAGTGTTGACCAGGATGTAAGGGAAATTATTGTTTGGTATTTTAATAGTGGATCAGACTTTACATAGAGGGGTAAAACGATTACCTGTGGACACAAAAGACCACCAGGAGTCACTTTTAGCATTTCTAACTATCCTCTTTGTCGTATCCAGTGGCTGCTTGAAAGCAACAGAGTTTTCCTCAGTAGGCTGACTATGAAATAAACTGTATCTCCTACTGCACTCTAGCATCCACCAATGAGCTTTATGCTTCGCATGAACTGTAGAAATCTTGAGAAGAGCGGCTTCAGCCGCGTGTAATATGGAACTCGCTAAGTTTTGGACTTTTTCATTTATCGGCTCCCGAGTTATATCTGAATCTGCAGTCCTTGGGAAGGATCACCAACCTACGTTCTTAAAGATAAAATTTGGAAGTGAACGGTCCGAAAAAACGTCGCTTGTGTAAGAAAAACAGATGGGTTAAATGATCAGTTCCCATGGAGTCATCCTAGGGGCCTCAGGAGAAATCTTGATGTATACCTCGGAAGGCCAGTGATAAGTCAACAGCTGAAAATTTACTAGTGTGATCATCTATATTAGTCACTCTTCCATCGTTCAGAAGACCGAGGTTGGACTGTAGTATTAGGTCGGTTGCTTCCTCACTTGCTTCCAACGACCATAGATCCTCAAACTACCACTCTGATAGTGATGGGCATTAAAGTTGCCCAACATTAACTTATTTCCAGGAGGGTGGTTAAAATGTGAATTTAAAGCATCACTATCAATGAAACCATCTGATGGAGCAAGTAGGAAGATACATGCTATTAAATTTTACTGTGCTTGCATCGGATTCAAGAGTAGAATTAAGAACCACATCTGTTTGGAGTGTGATTTGTGTTTGAATATGGTCATTCCACGACCATCTTATCCTCTATATGAGGAGTAGTGTTAGAACTGTGGAGGATCAGGGTGATCCACCAACCAATTCTCCTGTAAACAAAAAACGTCTGCCCTGTGTATAGAAAGGAATATTTGCTATATTCATATTGTGTAATTTATTCCCAAGGGTCCTATAGTTCCACTGGAACACAGTGAATGCGACATTCCTAGATTTATGAGGGAGGTCAGTGTGCTTAGCTTTCTTATGTTGTTCACCCTTAGTTGAGTGACCACTTGAGGACCTATACCAGTGCTTGCAAGCAGAAACCTCCTTTGTCTCATCAATAAAGAGGCTCCCAGACTCCCTTAAAGAAGAGCAGGAGCAGGAAAGACGTGAGGACGAAACCTGGGGGGAAGATTGGTGAAATTTACTTTATTAGATTTGTCAAACTTCTGTTTCTGTTTGGTTGCAGAGGAAACTACAACTTTAGGGTACGAAAAGACAGCAGTGATATCAGTAAGATAATTGGATCTCACAGAAGTTCATGAGGAGGCAGAGTGAATGGTAAGAGTGGTGGCAATGGAATCTGTCTCCGTCTCCAATGTGCACAATACGGAACGAGATGCAACCGCCGATTCATAAGAGACATTTGGCGTCGGAGTAGCATACAACGCCCTCACATTCCTCATGGCATCGTATTATAATATGCCTTCCATTGTCTTCACCGTACAGACTTCCCTTTCCTCCTTCCATTTGGGACAGTCCTTCGAGAAACTGGAGTAAGCACCCTTGCAGTGAAAGTAGCATTCATTTCCAGATGTACTGTTGTCTGCATCATGACCCACAGCCATGCACTTGCCACACACTGAGTTGGCTGTCTGACAAAACTTTTCACTATGCCCATAAAGCTGGTACTTGGAGTGTCCAGTCTGTTTTGGGATATGAGGCCTTACGTTAATGATACCATAGCTACAGTAATTTTGACAGGCTTAGAAAGAGAAACTTTACCAAAGGTCAAGCTACTGGTGGCAGTCAGTGTCCTGCACTTCAGGTTCACGAATAATACTGTCCTCCATAGCCATGAGGTCCCAACAGATGATAACATCCTTGCAGGAATTCATGGAAACCTAGATCCTTGGCTCGACATCATAATAGTGAAACTTACACAGCTTCAGCAAGTCTTTTACCTGAGAAAAATTAACAGTCTTTACCAGGATGCCTCAATTACCGTTTTTTTTTTTTTTTTTTTTTTTTCACTTTTTCCACCTCACCAGTACAGATGTCAATCACTTTCATAATGGAAGGATTGAGACTAGTCAGAGGACTGAAACGGACAGTAACAAAAGATGCATTATTTACAGATATATCGAAGGGGGGGGGGGGACAAGTCTGGAGCCTGTCAGTATGGGGGCAGTAGGTTGGTGAAACAGTCACGGGTTCATCAGAAACATCTTCCCGCATGAAGGACAGAGAGGTGGCAAGGGCGTCCACCATAGTAATCACCTCCACCTTGCGGGGGAAACTGGAAGAAAGAGAAAATGGACAAGGGACAAGACACCCGGAGTAAAACAACTATGGCTAAGATTACCCTCTCAGTCCACTCTCGAGAGGCCATGTCTGTATCAATTCACACCTCAGAGCGATCAGCAAGGTAGGTACTCCAAAGATGAGTAAACAAATGTAATCTCAGAGAACAGATACAAACTCCCATTCTATCTCTAAAGAGAAAGGGGAAGAAAATGATTACTAGATAACCTAACTTAACGCTACCCTAACGGTGAAAACAGCTTGCCGGTGGGACAGCCCTGCAACTAGAGAAGCGCTAAGTACGTACATGGGTCTGCACTTCCCACGACCATGTATCAGTATCCTCCAGTTGTGGCTAAAAGATTGTCTTATTATCACACCAATCCCCTGAAGTACCGAAAGTATGTTGCTGATACATTTGTAATAAAGTGAAAAGCCTGACTTTAGATTTGTTACTGAAACATAAAAGTGTCTTGTTATTGCAAAGTTCACAATTAAAACCATGTCCAATGACTGCTTCCCATTTTTGAATGTAGGATAAGGAGAGACAGTGGTAAATTATGATTTTCAGTATTTTTCAAGTTCATTTTCTCTACAGTATATAGGAAACGCATTTTTAGTTACTGCAGTCAAATGTTTAAAAATGATGTCAAGACCTTATTGCATAGGACTTTACGAGTATATTTGTCTTCTGGATATACTCTTTTCCTTTATGAGATTCTCTATTTTTTTAAAATAGTGATTTCAATGAAATCTTGTTTTACTGACTTGTATTTTTCTAAATTCCCACTTCGTTTCTAAACCAGTTTTCACTGTTAGTAAGGAGGTATTTTAAGTTAGTTTGCCCTACTTGGGTAATATTTCTGTATAGCATGGATGGAAACTTTGCTTGTCAACTTTTATTTTTATCCACAAATCGATTTTTTTTTTTTTTCAAAATTATCTTAGGTAATGTGTGAAAACTAGCTTTTCTTTATTATTATCGTTAAAAACTTTTTCCGACCAACTTACGTTCGTCTGCCACTATTTTTTCATATGCCCAGTTCGCCATGTTGGCTATGTTTGTGGCAAATCAGCGCTTTCAAGGTCAGGACAGACGAATATATGGCTTAATAAAGCAGGACAGGATGGCGATTCAGGTTGCCTCCTCACACAGCTGGAGTAGGCCACTCTCTTCTTGTGATATATTGTTTAACTAAGAAATACTACAATAGAAATTTAGGTAAAGCATACTGAACATTAAGATTGCTTGACTTTTATTTTAAAACCCATGCCCCAGCTTTAAGTACCATAACTTCCAGAATGCAAAATTATATCCTTCCTTCCTGTTTTTTTTTTTTTTTTTTTTTCCGAAACATATTCCTTTGTGTAGATTCATTTTTTTCTTCATATTTCGTATTACTGTTTTAATATATTTAGTTTTACATAGCTGGTGATGATATAGTGGTGCCGTCACCTCTGAAACATCAATGCTCCATGTTCTTATGATCACTGTCCTCTTTCTGCTATACGAGAAGTAGTATAATTCAAGTGGACTTCAAAAATTCATTCAAGCAATACTTCAGTAACATAACATCAATTATGAATGAATAAAGTAGAACCGTATTTTCTTCCTGTGCACTGAGAGAAAAGATGAAAACTACATAATGCATTATAATTTTGTAATGGTACCCCTTGTGGCAGGGGGGACACAATCTGGCGGCACTATAGGGTGGTACTACTACTCTGCGGCCAGGTTGTGTTAGGAAGAATACTGCCACCGTATTCCCTGCGTGTTGTAAAAGGCTACTAAAAGGGGCGGGGTGAGGGGACTAGGGACCCCCTCCTCTGTTTTTTTAGTTCCTAAAGAGACAGGCCAGAGAAAGGGATGGGGGATTGAGTTATCCCCGTTCCCTGAAGATTGGGTCTCTGAATGTGCGTGGATGTAGTACGGTTGAGGCTAAAAGGGAGGAGATTGGGAGAATGTTTGTGAGAAGAAAGTTGGATGTTTAGCATTGAGTGAAACGAAGATGAAAGGAAAGGGTGATTCTATGTTTGGAAGTGTGAATGGAAGATTGTCAGGTGTTGATAGAGGAAGGGCAAGAGAAGGTGAGTCCGGAAGTACAGCAGTGTGTGATTGAATGGAAGAAAGTGTCATCGAGACTGATGTGGGTGAGAGTGAAATTTGAACGTGAGTTGTGGGTGTTTGTGAGAGCATATGGGCCTGGTAGTGAAAGGGATGAAGAAGAGAGGGAGTCTTTCCGGAATAATGTTGATGAGTGTCTGCAGAGTTTTGGTGCGAATGTGAATGTGGTGATGATGGGAGATCTGAATGCAAGAGTGGGACATGTAGCAGTTGAAAGTGTAGTTTGGTGTGCATGGTGTGCCTGGAAGAAATGAAAATGGGGAACGAATGATACAGATGTGTGTTGAGCGAGAGATGGTGATTGGAAATACGTTGTTTGAGAAGAAAGATATTTATAAGTATACATGGGTGAGGCAGGAGGGTGGAATGGTTGTGGATAAAGCATTGATGGACTATGTAGTTGTGTCTAGGAATGTAATAGGAAGATTGTTGGATATGAGAGTTCTGAGAGGGGAGGGTGGAGGTATGTCTGACGACTACCTGGTGGAGGGAAAGTTAGGAGTAGGTAAGAGATGGATGAAAGTAGGAGGGTTAGGTGTGGCAGGAAGGTTTTGAAAGTGAGTGAGTTGGATAAAAGAGAGAAAATGATAGAGTATCAGGTGAAACTGAAAGATGAGTGGAACGCAGTGAAAGATCAGGAAAATGGCAGTGTGGAGGAGGAATGACAGTTGTTTAAGAGTGCTGTGGTGTGGCATGCAGAAGAGGTGTGTGGTGTGAGACGTGTGGGTGGTGGTGTAAGAAAAGGAAGTGAATGGTGGTGCGAGGAAGTAAGTATGGCTGTGGCTGAGAAGAGACGTGCATATGATGTGTGGCTGCAGAGGAAGGATGAGGTGTCATATGAGAGGTATAAGGAAAAGAGAAATAGGACGAGAAGGGCTGTGCGTGATGCTAAAGTGGCAGCAGATGAAAGGTGGGGTAGGCGACTGACTGAGAATTTTCTACAGAATAAGAAAATGTTCTGGAAGGAGGTGAAAAGGGTGCAAAAGGGAGAGTCTGGAAAGGAAGAACGAGTAAAAGCAGAGGATGGAAGGATGTTAACTGAGATGGATGTAGTAAGGAAGAGATGGGCAGAGTATTTTGAAAGATTGTTAAATGTTGAGGAGGAAAGAGTGGCTGAGATTGTGGTGGATGGAAGGGTGCAAGGAATAAATGTGCTGGGAGAGTTGAATGATTCTTTGATCACGAAGGAGGAAGTGGAGAAGGCAGTAAAGGAGATGAAAACAGGGAAAGCTGCAGGTATGGAGGGGTGTGCTGTGGAATCCCTGAAGGGTGGTGGAGTGACTATTGTTGACTGGTTAGTAAGATTGTTGAATGTGTGCTTTGTGGAAGGTATGGTGCCAGTTGACTGGGCAAGTGCTTGTGTGGTCCTGTTGTATAAAGGTAAGGATGATAAGTTTGAATGTACTAGCTTTAGTGGTATAAGTCTCTTGAGTGTTGTAGGTAAGGTGTATGGTAGAGTGTTAATTATGAGGGTCAGAGAGGGTACAGAGGGAGTGATTGGTGTTGAGTAGTGTGGCTTTAGGAGAGGGAGAGGATGCGTGGATCAGGTGTTCGCTGTGAGACAAGTTTGTGAAAAGTATTTAGCGAAATGCAAGGATGTGTTCTGAGCATTCATGGATTTAGAGAAAGTGTATGATAGAATTGATAGGGAGACTTTGTGGACTGTTTTAAGATTGTATGGACTTGATGGTAGGTTACTAAAAGGGGTGAAAAGTTTTTATGTAAAGAGTAGAGCATGTGTAAGAGTGGGAAAGCTGTGAGTGATTGGTTTCCCGTGAGAATGGGGCTGCAACAGGGATGTGTGATGTCGCCTTGGTTGTTTGATATTTATATGGATGGTGTTGTAAGGGAGGTGAATGCAAGAGTTTTAGGTGGAGGTCTGAGTCTGGTGAATGTTGATGGTGGAGAATGGAATCTGAAGCAGCTACTGTTTGCAGATGATATTGCACTGGTGGCTGATTCAGAGGAGAGATTGAGACAGTTTGTAGATGAGTTTGGAAGGGTGTGTGAAAAGAGGAAATTGAAAGTAAATGAGAATAAGAGTAAAGGAAGTGTACGAGGTTGGTATATGGTAGGAGGATGAATCTAGTTTTGAATGGTGAGTTGCTTGAGGAGGTAGAATGTTTTAAATATTTAAGGTCACATGTTGCTGTGGATGGAAGAATAGATGCAGAAGTGAAGTTTAAAATGAATGAAGTAGGTAAGGTGCTGGGAGGAATGAAAAAAGTGTTTAGATATTGTTCGCTTAGAATGGATGTAAAGAGAAGGCTGTATGAGGTTGTTGTGGTACCGACTGCATTATATGGGGCTGAAACATGGAATATGGGTGTAGCAGAGAGGAAAAGTTTGAATGTAATGGAGATGAGGTGTCTGAGGAGTATGTGTGGAGTGACGCGTATGGATTGAGTGCGAAATGATGAAGTGCGAAGGAGAACTGGAGTTGTTTGGGAGATGGCTGGTAGAGCTGAGCAGAGGGTGTTGCGATGGTTTGGGCATATGGAGAGAATGGATAATGAGCGATTGGTGAAAAAGATAACTAGATCTGATGTGAGAGGTGTAAGGCTGAAAGGGAGACCACGAGTAGGATGGATGGACAGTGTGAAGAGAGCGCTGGATGCGAGAGGGATGTCTGTTGAGCAAGGAAGAGTGGCTGTGCGTGACAGAAATAAATGGAGAGAAATTGTGAATGAATTAATAATGATGCAACCCTGAGGGGATATTTTCCTGCATTTGGTCTGATCAGCTATTTCAGGTCAGGTGCGGGTAAGGGGATGGGTCTATTATGATGTGGCAGGGGTAAACCAGCTTTGCTGTTGGGCCCTGCTGCAGATGTCACTAATCGCACTGCGCAGTTGACCCTTGTGCGGTGTGATGCGGTGAGGATCTGTCCGTTCTTCCCTTTGGGGCTAAGATGCGAATGAATGTGTTTGAATGGATGAGTAAATGGGGAGTGTGTCGTCCTGTCTCGGCTACCTCTCTTTCCTTTGGGGAAGCAGCCTAGGTATATAGATAGATTTTGTAATTCCTCCCAGTCACCATGTTCATGGAGACTTGAATGAATTTCAGAAAAATAATGCTGCGACAAATGAAGCCAGTATTGTCATTTAAAAACCACGTAGTTGCAGTGGTGGCACATGTCAAGGGGTGATACTCTCGGACACAATGAATCGTCGTCGTCGTCTTTATCGTCGTCATTGTAGTCGGTGTCGTTGTCGTCTTTGTCATTTTAGTAGTAGCTGTATGCGAATGGGAGCCCATTCTACATAAAGTGTTAAATCATAGTGATGTCTGCACTCCTTCCCCAATTTTGTATTCTTCAAAGGTTTTGGAGGGGGCTGGTCCCCTAAAACGGTGGTGGATTTTTTTTTTTTTTATTGTGGAAGTTATTATGCAGGAACCAAGCGATCTGACCTAAGACGCTTAGTTGAAAAACATACTGTATTTCACTTTCCCTTATTTCTTATTTTTTTTTTTAAATAAAAAAAGGGGGATGATCCCTTCAAGAAACATGGGGAGTTCAATTCCTAAGACTTCAGATCCATATACGGCATCAGTTAACTAATTAAAATTTTTAACTTAGTGAGAAGGGCTGATCTCTGAAAATCATGGTTGGAAAATTGTATATAGTGGAAGACCTTCGGAGTAACCACTTGAACTCACCTTCAAATCCTTCAGTGACGTTAGGCACACACACACACACACACACACACACACACACACACACACATACACACACACACACACACACACACACACACACACAGGATGGATCTTTTGCAACAGTATAGGGCGAGTCTCCGAAAATGATTCCGTCCTGATTCATAGGATTGATTAATGTATGATAGGAGGCCATTCGTAAGGTTAAATTAGCCTAGTTGGTCCGTATATTCCTTTGGTATATTTGGTATATGGTTAAAAGTTTGTGTTGCTCCTCATGGAAATGTAAAGTAAGGCTTCAGTATATACAAGTGCTCGTGGGCCCTTCGGGCCCCTTTCACTTGCTCCTGCGGAGGGGTCTCTCGCTGCTATAATATAATTTAGTTATAGCTACGGGCAAAAAATTCTACGGAGATCTTATGGAGGGCGCCGGGAGCGGCCTTTTTTGATCAAAATGTGATTGCTTATTAAATATAGTAAAAGTTTTCAGACGTGATGGGACCAAGATTATTCACATCAGCGATTTTTTTTTGCGATTTTTGTGCCAGTTTTGGTGCAATTTGAATGTGTAGTTTTGGCTGCCCAAAATACACCCACACCCACACCCACATACAGACACACGGCTAGTGCTATAGTATAATAGATTGTTCTCTCTCTCTCTCTCTCTCTCTCTCTCTCTCTCTCTCTCTCTCTCTCTCTCTCTCTCTCTCTATTATTTCCTGTGGCAACCCACGGGATGCATAGGGACTCGATGAACTCTCTTCACCAATAGTGTATTTCTCTCTTGCCATCTCCTTCAGGTCCCACCAACACTCCTCTCCTGCTTCTCTTTTCGTTATTCTCAATCAGGTTTCCCTCGGCCTACTTCTGCCTCTTCTTCCTCTAGCAGTCCACTCTGGCACATCCTGTATTAAACTGCCTTCTTTTCTATATATGTACCCCAGCCATTTCCAGCGAGACAGTCTCACATATTCATCAACTGGTTCCACTCTCGTAATATCCCTTACTCTTTCATTTGTAAATCTGTCTTGCCACTTTACCCCCAAGAATCCTTCTCAGTATTTTATTCTCAAATCCTAATACTTTCTGATCTGTTGCAATTATAATGTACCATGACTCATGCCCATAAATTACAATTGGTCTAACCATGGACTTGTAAATTTTTACTTTAGTATGTACGGAAAGCATATTTATTATTCCAAGCAGATTTCAACATTCCAACAGCTCCCCAAGCCTGTCTAATACTCTCCTAGTTTCATCGTTTAATGATCCATTAGATGATAGAATCGTTTCCAGATATTTAAAATTTTCTACACTCTTCACCACATTATTCCCAATTACACAATCCATTTGGTTCTCCACGTTCATATTAATAATTTCAGTCTTTCCACAATTTATTACCAATCCCACTTTTTCTCCATCCTTCACCAGACAATCAAGCACCCTTTGCATCTCGTAAATACTTTCGCAAATCAGTACAATATCATCAGCATAGTCCAAATCCATCAGCCTCTTATTTTCTTTCCAATTAATTCCTGCACCTGTTCTCCTTACAACCTTTCTTATAACTTAATCCATAACCATAACAAACAGCAAAAGGCGAAAGAACTCCTCCTTGAATCACTCCTGACCTAACCTCAAATGGATCACTCAAAGAACTACCCATCATTATCTTACAAAAAGTACCTTCATGCAGGGTTCTAATAATATTTACAAACTTTTCTGGTATACCATAGAATCTCATAATTTTCAACATAGCTCCACGTGAAACACTATCAAACGCCTTTTCAAAATCCACAAAACACATAGTAAGTGGCATTTTCATCTCATTAGCTTGTTGCATTAGATCCCTTACAATAAAAATCTGATCATTACAACCTCGACCATTTCTAAATTATGCTCGTTCTTCTCTTAAAATTTTATCAATTACTGGCTCTATTCTGTTCAACAAGATTTTGGAAAAGACTTTTGCAACTACAGGTGTCAGTGTTATCCCCCTCCAATCTCCACACACACTTATATTTCCTTTTTTTGGTACTTTTATAATCACTCCATTTTTCCATTCTTCTGGAATTCCACCATTATCCCAAGCCACATTAAAACGTTTCACAAGCGCATTCATCAACTCATAATGTTCCACCTTAAGCATCTCAGGAAATATTCCATCCTCTCCTGGGGCCCTAAAATTCTTTAATTTATAGATTTTGCTACCTCTTCCAAGGTTATATTCCCTGTTTCTATCTGCAAATCTCTCTCAGCTGGCAAAATGTCCTTTTCAGCTGGGATTGGTCTATTGAGAACAGATTCAAAATGCTTTTTCCACCTTCCTTTTATATCCAAATCTTTAGTCATCAAGTTACCATTTCTGTCTCGTACAGGTATTTCCTTCCTTCTCTTTTCAGTCCCAGTTAACTCCTTTATGGCCTGATACACTCTGCTCTTGTGCTCTGACCGTCATTTTTACTTATTTTCTGTCTCTGTCGCCTTTTCATCATATAGCCTCCTCTTACCACGTTTAACGAGTCTTTTTACTTCAGAATGTAAACTCCAGTGCTTTGCTCTAAGTACTTCAACTGCCTGGCCATCAACATGTTGTTCTTCACTTTTTAACTTCGCCTCTTTCCTTTTCTGAACTGCATTCCATGTTTCATCTGACATCCACTTTTTCCTTCCCGCTTTTCCCTTTTTCTTAATAGTAACCTTAGCACTCTAATGCAAAACCTCTTTTACCTCTCTCCACATTTGATTAATATCATTGTCTTCAGATTCCATCAAAGTCTGCAGGACTAGAAACCTGTTCCTACATTGCCACCGAAACTTTTCCTTCGTGTTCTCATCATTTCTCAGCTCATCGAGATCATAATTATTACCTCCTGTGCAATAACCATTAACATTACTCTTAAGTTTTATTTTAATCTTTGAGACAACGAGTTGATGATCACTACCTATATCTGCTCCCCTCCTTACGCAAACATCTTGCAGATAACTCTTATGCCTAGAGAGAGAGAGAGAGAGAGTGGTAGGTGGTGGCGACCATCATCCACTCACTTGATGTAGTGCTGCCTACTTCTTCCTTAGCCTTTATCATTCTTTCTGTGTCTGCCCTCCTCTCTTCCTATTTCTCCAATATTTCCTGTGTCTTCTTATTGCTTTTCTTTCCTTTACAGGTGGCTTTACATTGAGTGACAAGCCAAATGGTTTCCTGTAAGCCAAGAAACCATTTACAACGCTGATTGGTAACCATATAACCAAACCATGCGTGCCCCCAGCGTATCGACAACTGGGTTGGTGGAGGGTTAGTGTCCCTCCCCGTAAAACAACTCAAAATCAATTGGCCACCCCTTTTATATATATATATATTTATATATATATATATATATATATATATATATATATATATATATATATATATATATATATATATATATATATATATATATAAATTTCACAACAATCGAGCATTACTTTAAGTGCATCTAATTGACAAACTACACCACTGTACAGTTCTTCACCATAAAGTATGATGTTTCCATCCGTAATTAAAAAAAAAAAAAAAAAAGGTGGAAAAAAATCTAATTTTGCTAACGACAACTTCTTTATTGAAAGTGACAGTGATTGCTGTGGCAGCGCTGAGGAAGCCGATTGTTTACAAGTGAAACTATGGTTTTAAAAAATCGCATCTGTTATCATTTTATTACTCCGTGACATAGTACACTTTATACTCCCAATCCACTTGATGAGTACTGAATGTAAAATACTGTTAATGAAACTGTACTGCACTGGAGTGACTGAAGGTAGCACAGGAAAAGTGCACCACACTAAACAGCTGTTCTTCGGTGGGGGGTGGCGCATGGGGATCTCGACCCGCCTAAAATATGGTTTTAGTGGATGTGTACATATGTGCGAAATTTCTTGTTTCTAGATTTAAAAAAAAAAAAAAACGACTATACCACCATTTCTTGAAGTTCCTAGTACCGATTGCTGGCAGTTGTACAGAGCAAAAGGAATCCCATGCTCTCTCTTTTGCCTAGTCTGCTTGGAAGTATTATCACTGTTTCTTTTCTTGAGGAAGTAAAACTTGTCGGTACATGTCATCATTGATAGGGATCCCGGGGGCCACCCTCCCCAATAGAGGATGGTCCTCCCAGGTGGCAACTGCGCATGACCTGGTTCTGGTGGAGGTCAACCAGTATGCAAAATTTCGTATATATTATGCTTTCACGAATGCTCGTGGTTGTGATAAAATTCTTTTTTTAGTAGAAGCACTTCTTCCTCAACATCATCTTCCTACGCTCCTGCTTCCAACCTCCTCCTCTTTGTGTTCTAACCCAGAGAAATACCATAGCCAAGCCACTGTGGAACAAAAGTAAAGAAAAGGATAGGACTGAAAGAAAAGTATGAATTTCTGAGTGTTACAGAAAAAACTGTCTTTCTAGATTGGAGATGTAAAGTGCTTAGAGAACATTAAGGCCAAGTATATCCAGAGTTAAACCCTTTGTTTAACTAGATCCAGATTTTTGGAGAGAGGCGCCTTGACACGTGACTGTCTGACTGACCAGTTATACAAATTTCCCACAACTCTCTTTCCTTTACCGAGAAGGGTAGTGCTCTGTAGGAGAATGGGAATCTCACTCGGCAATCCATTGGGTTCACGTTAACCTCAGCCAGGGTCAAAACATCAACAGCAACAACAAAAGCCAGGTGCTATAATGGAATCCCACAATTACTGTATGCTATGTCAGATGCGGTATATGTATGCTTTTCATATAGCCTTATTAAATGATGTGCGTCAAAATGTGACAACAACTAATGCATCATAAGGTCCTACAGGTGTCATGGTGATGACAACTGTGACGACAATATTGATGAGACTGAATGTCCCCCAGTGAGTGCAATGACAAAACTATGAAGGGTAAGGCAACATCTTAACAAAACTACTGTTAACTTACGATTCTACCGAGGCTGTTACCTGTAAAGAATTACTTTCTGCTCGCAGAAATTCTTTCTTCTCACTTCCATTTTCGCCATACAAATTAGTCTGATGTGGCTCCTGATTAAGTGACTGTGACATATCTCTCCGAGTTGTGAGGGAAGTGGGTGGCTGCTGACACTTTTTTTTTTCCATAGTAGACCAGGTTGTAGTTCGGATAAATTGAGTATTGTTTCGAACATGCACAAACATTATGGAGATCCCACGCAACCCGACGGCACGAGAACAGACGGAAATCGCGAGACGCGAAAATCTGCGAAAATAATTTTTTCACCATTTTGGTCAGAATCTGTGACTTTGGGTTAAGTAACAGTAAGGAAACAAATATAATAGTATTTGCAAAATATTTTGTGATAGAAGGAGTATTAGTTTGTCCCGCAAATTTTTGCTGGCAATCACTAGTGTAAACAATATCAAGTTCTTTACGTGTGTGTCTGTCTGTTCATTTGTACATTACTCACGAGGAAGGTAATAGACATCAACTTAATTCTTGTCTGCATTAGGTTGGGGTAAGTCCAAAGAGTGTCAGAAAAATACCAGACAAAAACTTTAGCTATCACAGGCGACGACACAGCGCGAAATGGTAGGAAATCCCGCACGTGAAAATACACAAAAATAATTTTTTTGACTTTTGGGTCAGAAATGGTCACTGTGGTGTCAACAACAGTATGTAAATAAAGGTAGTGGAGTTTGCACACAATTTGTGATGGAAAGGCTATCAGTTAGTCATGCATTTTTTTTTTTGTTAAGTACTAATACCTTTATAATACAAAATTCAAAAACTTCACCTGATACGAGTTACATTTCATGTCGCAAGAATACTTTGCTCGTGTCGAAGAATAACACTGTGTAACAAACTTAAGCCATTTTTTTTTATTATATTGATTTTTATGCAATTTCTGATCAGTGTCAATGCATAAATTCCGAATATGCTGTTTGTTTTGGTGTAAGCCTAGAGTTATAGGAATTGTGCAACAACATATGTATCATACAAGGACAGGAACTGCAACTTGTTGCCGTTTTGAGAATGTTGAGAACGTCAAAGAATTTTTATATTTCCGGGTGTATATTATGAATACAATTAGAAAATGAGCAAACCGTAACATCACAAGGAATATAGGGCACATACTATCTAGAAATGCACTTTTGATCTTGACATTGTTCTGCAGCTGTGATGACAATCGTGCAACAATCCCCAAACGTAATTGAGCATCATTGCCTCGTTCCACCTGCCCTGATATCTGGTTTCCATCAGCAGAATATCCTGGTGGAACCGTTCGACATGCTCCTCACTGACTGCACCCAAGTTGCTTTTGAAGAAATCAAAGTGGGAATGCAGATAGCGCAATTTGATTGACATTCTGCATCCAGGCCGGTGGAATGCGGTGATCAGGTTATCGACTGGCTGTGCAGAATCTGGTCTTCTCTGGTCGCCAAGAAAACCTTATACAACCCCTATGAAAGTATTCCAAGCGTGCTGTTCATCATCGGTCATCTTGCCCTGGAGTTCATGACTTGCAAGCATTCTTCGAAGTTGCAGCGTGGTGAATATGCCAGCTGTCACCTTTGCCATGCTCATCTTGGGAAACACTGATCAGATATGCAATAATGCATCGCCATCCTTGTCGATGGCTTTCACAAATTGTTTCACAAGACCAAGTTTTATGTGTAGCTGTGGTAACAATACATTCTCTCTGAAGATCAGTGCAGGTCTCAGAACACTGGATGTGCCTGATATGAGTCTTTCTCTAAGAGGCCAGTCTTTCCTCACAAAATGTTCTGCGTTGCTCCGGCTGTCCCAAAAGCATAAAAAAACATGAGTACTTCATATAACCGCCTTGCATTTCAAGTAGGAACGAAATCATTTTGAAATCCACATAAACCACCCAATTGTGATCCGAGTACTTGACCTTTGTCAGACAAATCTTCACATTTTCATAGTGTTCTTTCATTTCCACAGAATGTGCAACTGTAATTGATGGGAGTTCATTGCCATTAAGCAAAAGTACAGCTTTTAGGCTCTTCACAGAACTGTCTATGAAGAACCGCCATTCTCAGACCTTGTAATCCTCTCCCATGGCTTGGAACAAATGCTTAACATCAGAACAATAACAAAACGAGGTTTCTTCACAAAATTTGAAGAAGGATGCAAACTTGTCATGGCAATTCCTATAACTCAATTTGCAACTGGGATCCAGCAAGTTCCATTCACTTAGACGTGACACCAGCCGCTCAGCACTGGACTTAATGAGTCCAAAATCTCTGACCAAGTCATCCAGTTCCTGCTGATTGGGAAAGTGTGGAATGTCTCTGGAACATTCTCCAACATACAATTCAGCATCACTTTCCCCTCCGTCATTGATGATATCCCCATGGTCAAAGACAACTTCTGTGCCCACAGGAAGGACAGGAATCGCCACCTCATCGTTGTGAGCCACCAGAGAGACTGAAGAAGGCAAATTTGGATATACAATGTTCTTTCTGCCCTTAACACTCTTTACACCATTTATATAATCAATCAATCAATCAATTATTTCCTGTGGCACCCCACGGGATGCATAGGGCCTCAATGAACTCTCTCTACCAATATTTGTCTCTTGCCATCTCATTCAGGTCCCACCAACACTCCTCTCCTACTTCTTTTTTCATTGTCCTCAACCAGGTTTCCCTCGGCCTACCTCTACCTCTTCTTCCTCTAGCAGTCCACTCTGGCACATCCTGTATTAAACTACCTTCTTTTCTGTATATGTGCCCCAGCCACTTCCAGCGAGACAGTCTTACATATTCATTAACTGGTTCCACTCTCGTAATATTCCTTACTCTTGCATTTGTAACTCTGTCTTGCCACTTTACCCCAAGAATCCTTCTCAGTATTTTGTTCTCAAATCCTAATACTTTCTGATCTGTTACAATTATAATGTACCATGACTCATGCCCATAAATTAAAATTGGTCTAACCATGGACTTGTAAATTTTCACTTTAGTATGTACCGAAAGCATATTATTATTCCAAACAGATTTCAACATTCCAACTGCTCGCCAAGCCTGTCTAATCCTATCCTTAATTTCACTGTTTAATGATCCATTAGATGATACAATCGTTCCCAGATATTTAAAGTTTTCTACATTCTTGACCACATTATTCCCAATTACACAATCGATTTGGTTCTCCACGTTCATATTAATAATTTCAGTCTTTCCACAATTTATTACCAATCCCACTTTTTCTCCATCCTCCACCAAACAATCAAGCACCCTCTGCATCTCGTAGATACTTCCGCAAATCAGTACAATATCATCAGCATAATCCAAATCCATCAGCTTCTTATTTTCTTTCCAGTTAATTCCTGCACGTGTTCTCCTTACAACCTTTTTCATAACATAATCCATAACCAAAACAAACAGCAATGGCGAAAGAACTCCTCCTTGAATCACTCCTGACCTAACTTGAAATGGATCACTCAAAGAACCACCCACCATTACCTTACAGAAAGTACCTTCATTCAGGGTTCTAATAATATTTACAAACTTTTCTGGTATACCATAGAATCTCATAATTTTCAACATAGCTCCACGTGAAACACTATCAAACGCCTTTTCAAAATCCACAAAACACATACTAAGTGGCATTTTCATCTCATTAGCTTGTTCCATTAGATGCCTTATAATAAAAATCTGATCATTACAACCTCGACCCTTTCTAAGTCCCGCTTGTTCTTCTCTTAAAATTGTATCAATTACTGGCTCTATTCTGTTCAACAAGATTTTGGAAAAAACTTTTGCAACTACAGGTGTCAAAGTTAACCCCCTTCAATTGCCACACACACTTAAATCTCCCTTTTTTGGTATTCTTATAATCACTCCATTTTTCCACTTCTAGAATTCCACCATTATCCCAAGCCACATTAAAAGCTTTCAAAAGCGCATTCATCAACTCGTCATTTTCCACCTTAAGCATTTCAGGGAATATTCCATCCTCTCCTGGGGCTTTAAAATTCTTTAACTCCTTTATAGATTTTGCTACCTCTTCCAAAGTTATATCCCCTGTTTCTATCTGCAAATCTCTCTCAGCTGGCAAAATGTCCTCTTCAGCTGGGACTGGTCTATTTAGAACAGATTCAAAGTGCTCTTTCCACCTTCCTTTTGTATTCAAATCTTTAGTCATCAAATTACCATTTCTATCTCGTACAGGTATTTCCTTCCTTCTCTTTTCAGTCCCAGTTAACTCCTTTATGGCCTGATACGCTGCTCTTGTGCTCTTACCGTCATTTTTACTTGATTTAATTTCTGTCTCTGTCGCCTTTTCATCATATAGCCTCCTCTTATCACGTCTAACGAGTCTTTTTACTTCAGAATGTGAACTCCAGTACTTTGCTCTAAGTACTTCAACTACCTGGCCATCAGCATGTTGTTCTTCACTTCTTAACTTAGCCTCTTTCCTTTTCTGAATTGCATTCCATGTTTCATCTAACATCCACTTTTTCCTTCTCGCTTTCCCTTTTTTCTTAATAGTAACCTTAGCACTCTCATGCAAAACCTCTTTTACCTCTCTCCACATTTGATTAATATCATTGTCTTCAGATTCCATCAAAGTCTGCAGGACTAGAAACCTGTTCCTACATTCCCAACGAAACTTTTCCCTCGTGTTCTCATCATTTCTCAGCTCATCAAAATCATAATTATTACCTCCTGTACAATTACCATTAACGTTTCTGTTAAGTTTTATTTTAATCTTTGACACAACAACTTTATGATCACTACCTATATCTGCCCCTCTCCTTACACAAACATCTTGCAAATAACTCCTATGCCTTCTGCTAATTGCAATGTGGTCAATCTGGTTACAATATTTACCACATGATGAAATCCAAGTAGTCATGCATTTTTCTATTCTCAAAGATAGTTCCACCAATCATAAGGTCATTTGCCAAACAAAAGCTTCCAAAGCGCACCCCATTTTCGTTTGTTATACCAACGCCCTCCTTACCCATACAATCTTCAAAGCCATCCCTACTACTGCCAACAATTGCATTAAAATCACCAGTGCAAACTAACACATCATGTCTTGCCACTCTATTCACTACATCCTGCAGCTTCTCATAAAAGTCATCCTTCATTTCATCAGCAGCCTCATTTGTCGGAGCATACCCTACAACCATACTGATATTACCATGGTCAGATTTTAAACGAGCATAAAGCAAGCGCTCATTAATTGGTTCAAACCCACATACTGCCTTACAAGCATCTCTACTCAGCAGTAAGCCTACTCCTTGGTAATGATTTTCATCACTCCTACCAGAAACCAACATAGTAATACCATCTTCCAAATTCATTTTATCAACTCCAAGCAACCTCGTTTCTGTAAGTGCACGAATATCCATCTTGTATTCCTTGAACACTGAAATAAGTTCTTCCATTTTACCAGCCTGATTGAGAGTTCGAACATTCCAGTTTCCTATTCTCAAGGTTCTTTTTGGATGTATAAACTTATTTTTACACCGTGGGATTCTTAGCACCCCCTGCCCACTTAAGGGCTGCACGGAACTGAGGGCCATTGCTTCGTCACCAGAGTTCATCAAGATTTCTTAGGCAAAAAAATATTTTACCCTGGAGCCAATGCCAGTGGCTCGCAGGAACCAGACAGTGGAGAGAGGAAATTAACTAAATGAAAGTAAAATGCAGAGGGTTTGGAGAGACAAAGTATATAAACCATGCAAAAAATTTCAACTGTCGTGGTGATTCGAAGGCTCTCACCACACTGTTTCTCGCTCCTCGCAGCCAAGCTTCAAGTGCAGAGTAACAAACTACTACAAGTGTAGTGCGGAGCCCAATCCTTATCTTGGTCGCCAATTGCCACGCCAATATTTGCTTTGTATGCATGAACAAATTTGGTATCAAGGTGGATTTTGTGTTTGATCATCTTTGGTCCAGTATATTCTCCACATACATAACAAAATGTAATGGCTGACAGCTCGCAAGAACATCTACTGGTCATTTTCATCAATAGAAACACTTTTAGGAATAGCCAAACTAGCAATGTGAGGCTAGCTCATCGAATGAACTGACTCGATCCGCATTGCATGATGCAGTAATGATCTAATAAACGACATCTCATTGGACACAGATGGTGCGTGTGTGTGTGTGTGTGTGCCATCACATCAGCGTGCGGTAACAAGACTGGAAATAAACAACCTAGAGATAGACAAACAACATACTCCATTGGAAACATCGTGGAAAACTGAGTCTAACAAGACCAAAAAACTGAATAAGTAAATTTTTGTTACACAGTGTAATGCATTATTGACAGTGATCATCATTGGAGTGATCTTTGATATTAGCAAGAATAGAGTCATGTCTGTTGGATTTTAAAAATCTTGTCATGACAAATGAAAGTTTTACTATATTAGTGGAACAACTACTGAACGATTTTATTTACCTTTGAAGTGGCTCTCGGAGGTCCTGTCTTCCCTAAAAATGATGATCTTCGGGTGTCATTCAGCATAAACCTTGATCAGACCAGAGGCATACCTCTGTTTAGAATTTAGTTTCCCACCTACACTACTGTACCTTCTACCTACACCGCTTATCCACCAACACCACCATCACCTATGAAGGCTGTTAACTTATTGTAAACTCAGAATTCGGTTTGACACGTTGCCACCATCGTCTCCCCACGTAGATGGATGCAGTAGATGAGGATCTTCACCTGCTCCATCTGTCTAAAACTGTTCGGAGAGAAGGTCTAAGTCTATGTAAAGTGCAGGGAAAGCCCTTGAGATCTCGTCCTCCGTGCTAGGGCGGGTCTTCAGGATACAGTCCTGTAAATAATGTGGATGGGTGGAGGTGTACCTCTGTGGAAAATTTCGATATGCCAAGTAAATCCCTCCCATCTATGAGACCCCCACCCCCCACGCCTTCATTGCTCACCCGCTAATGCCACATACTTCTGTGACCCGTAACACCCCTCCCTGCCACCTGTTGTGGATCTTTATGCAGATGTTCACTGGTCCTATCTTGACTAAATCATAATTGTGAAGAGATCTACCCTTTTGCTAAGTTTCCTTTTCCTAGGTAAAACACCTGACCTAGCAGCTCGAGAGATTAACAGTCACTTTGCCTCTCTCTGTCAGAGTCTGCTCCCTCTCCACCCTTCTCTCCTACCTGCCTACCTCTCTTCCCCCTCACCATCCCCCTCTATCAAGGTGGCCAACGTAGCTACAAAATTGAAGAAACTGATACATAACAGATCTACTACACCTTATGACCTGCCAATCAAAATTTACAAAGAATTTGCCCCAGAACTTGCACTCCCACTGTCCTCCATAATTAATGCCTCATTATCTCAAAACTCCTGCCCCAGTGACTGGAAAATTTCCTACGCAACACCCATCCCCAAAATCCATAGCCCACAGTCACTGAGTGACCTCAGACCAATTGCCATTACCTCCATCCTGAGCCTTATTTGCGAGGATTTTGTTTTCGACTTGGTATATGATAAAATTAAAAACTCAATAGATACACAACAATTTGGCAATATGAAGTCCTCCTCCACTACTCATTGCCTTGTCAGTTTTCTTGACTTCCTGCACAGCCACCTGGACAAACGCAACACCTCTCTGGCTGTCGCTTTTGTTGACTTTAGAAAGGCATTTGACCTTGTTGACCACACTGTTGTCATCAACAAGGCCATACAACTGGGACTCCATCCACAACTGACAGCGTGACTGGCTGACTTTCTCACCGAGCGACAGCAGGGCGTCAGGTATCAGGGGTCGATCACCTCCCTCCTCCCCCTGACCTGCGGGGTTCCACAGGGCACCAAGATGGGTCCACTGTGATTCCTCGTCCTCATCAACGATGCCCTCACGGACACCCCACATCGGTGGAAGTATGTTGACGACAGTACCGTTGGCATTCCCATCAACACCAGGCAGCCGGACTACTCGCCACTCCAGTCCATCCTGGACAGACTCAAGAAGTGGACTGAGGAGAACAAAGTGACAATCAACCACACCAACACCGTGGTGATGCACTTCTGTACCTCCTCACAGGCCGTGGCTCGTCCCCAGCTGTCAGTGGGCGTCCATCCCCTCCAATTGGTCCAGTCCACTAGGCTGCTCGGTGTAACGGTGGATGACTGGCTGAGCTGGAAGCAACACATCATCAACATAGTGAGGACAGCCTCATATAAACTGTACATGCTGCATAGATTCAAGTCACTGGGAACGCCAGCGAAGGAGCTGCGTGAAGTTTATACCGCCTTCATACTCCCTACCCTCATGTATGCCTCCCCAGCGTGGTCCTCCTCGCTCACCATCACACAACAACTGCAGCTGGAGAGGACACAGAAGAGGGCGTGCAAGATCATTCTGGGCCCTGCCTATGACGGCTACGACAACGCCCTGACTACCCTGAGTCTGCCAAGGCTTTCCGAGAGGCATCGGGAGGCACTGGGGAAGTTTGGGAGGGGGCTATTATGTCACCCTCGTCACCGACACTTCCTCCCACCTGACGCTCCCCCACCACGCTGCGCTACAAGGCACATGAACAAGCTTGTGCCGTTCAGAGCGCCGAGGACTGACCGGTACAAGAACAGTGTCACTCCATCCATCGTGCACATGATTAACTCAGTCTAGTCCTAGATTTAGCATAAACTATGTTAAGTGAACCCCATGTACACTGTCAGTGTATCACTGCTAACCCAATAAACCAATTATTATTATTATTATTATTTTATTATTACACACACACACACACACACACACACACACACACACACACACACACACACACATATATATATATATATATATATATATATATGGAGCTTCTGTGGTACAATTGTAAAGTGTGTGTTTTCGTACACTGAAGAACGAGGGTTCACGCCCCGCCAGGGTAATAAACTTTGGGAGCGTTCTTCTGGCCACGTACTGCATTGGCAGACACAAGGGATGCTGTGGTTGAACCAGTGTCGCTTACTATAAAGTATGCCTGCACCCAGTCGGCTTGTGCAGGCCGATTACACTTGGTTCACAGACTACACACACATCCAAAGCTACTCCAACACTACAATTACACTTACAAGCACTTCTCACCCTACATACAGACTCTACCACACAGCCTAAGCCAATCGGTAAAGATACATTGGCTGTATCGTCCCCACTTCGGTCGGGATAGGCCGTCCTGCAGTGGACACTGAAACGGCTGAGGAGATTATATATATATATATATATATATATATATATATATATATATATATATATATATATATATATATATATATATATATATCACCTATCCTTGCAAACAGCGGGCGATTATAAATAAAATATATATTACAAAAACAATTGATACTTACCAATCGAATTTCAAATGCATCTGTAGGTTCAGCTGGAACGATTTTCTAGTAACGTTTAGCTCGTTATACTTATATCATTCAAACATCGCCAGGCCATATTACAGATCATTAAAATAACTGCACCCATGAGCATTTTTTTAAAGTACTTATGCTGAGATAATCTAACGATATATTTTTCTTGTTTCATTTATTTTTCATTAAAATAAGTAATACTTGTTTAAGAAGAGACACCTGTGACTGTGGAAAGCATTAAATAACCATATCATAAATACCTGATTATAAAAGAAAAGTCACTATTTACCTTAGTACCTCCAGAACAGCATGAAGTTGTGTGAATATGCACAGTAATAAACATGTTTGTGACACTGGAATTACACATTAAGAAAAAAAAAAAAAAAAAAAAAAAAGGCTATTTCCAAGAAAATACCTGACTATGATCGTGCCAAAAAAATCTACCAAAACCTCAGTCAAAATTCGGCTAAGAGTGTCGCCAGTTGTCAGGACCAGGTACTGAACAGCATTCTAATCTTTAGGTCATTCGGCCTACAAATTAAAGTTTTTGGCGAGCGCAATGGGCGTACATAAGAAGAGTTGGGGAAAATAATTATTACACCAACAATAAAGGAAAGATAAAACAAGAGAGAACAAAAAACAGTTTCCCTTAGGAAATCTTAATAGTTTTGTAAAACGAAGAGAGAGAGAGAGAGAGAGAGAGAGAGAGAGAGAGAGAGAGAGAGAGAGAGAGAGAGAGAGAGAGAGAGAGGGAGAGAGAGAGAGAGAGAGAGAGAGAGAGAACCAAGACTGTTAGATGAAAAGGGGTGTGGAGATGGGATAAGATATGAAATGTGAAGCCACTACAGGAAGATGAAGTATATTTAGATGTTACAACCTGCAGAGAGAGTGTGCCGAAGACCAGTTCAAGTGTGACAACAACCGATGCATCAGAGGGTCCTACAAGTGTGACGGTGACAACGACTGTGGTGACAATAGCGATGAGATCGGCTGTCCTCCGGTGAGTATGACACGGTTGGGGATTATGGCAACTTGCTTGTAGCAGTATACCTACTGTGCTACCTATTCTGTTACCAAAAATGGATTTTTCACTGATAGCAATCGCTAGTACTTCTTACCTCGACTTATCTCGCACAGATTAGCCTGTGGTACTATGTCTTCAGCAGGTGGCTCCACTGCTTGGTTTGGTTATGCAATCGTCCTTCAGATTCCTCCCTGTTCCTCAGGAGGATGGTGGGCTCGAGGAGAATGACAACTTTTACATGGGATTCACTGGGTTCTAATGCAGATGAGAGTAGACCTAACAACCGATTTATATATATATCCCACTTGGACATGAAGACTGTCTTCAGATAATTAAATTACATTACGGTAGTCATGATATGCAATATTCATTAGTTATCGTGTTTGAATTCATTTGTGCATGAGAAAAGGCCGATGATCAGAGGTAATTAGCCTTAGTGTGTATGCAGGGCAATTCGTGCTCCACTAGAAACACACCTGGTAGTGTCTTATGTGCTGAGGGGACGGCTTGGTCTACTGTCAGTGTGGGTGTGGCTGTGGGATTAGGGAATATATAAATGATGCGGAGTGGATGCTGATAATACTGTCTGAGCCGTTCCCACAAATTAAAAAATATCACCCGGGGGGAGTGGAAGAGGAGTGTTATGTATGGACCACCCTGTATTTCTGTTGCTTGTTTTGAGGATAACGTTGAAGATCTCAGTTGCTCCTGATGTAAAGGTTGTGTGATGCTTCATTGTGTATTATTCGTTCAAGGCTGACATCAATTCGGTATTATTTTTAAACTGGGAACGATTTACACCAGGCATCACCAGACAGTCCTTTACCAAAGCAGGTAATGTTTCCACCCGCAAAAAATAATGTTGAAAGGGACCTCTCAATAGTGCTAACAAAGGCATTCGAGATTCGAAAATTCATATATATATGTAATGGTGACAACGAAGTCGGCGACAGCAGTGATGCGCCCAATTGTCTTGAAGTGACACAATCAACTTTAAAAAGTGGTTGAGCTTTGTTTTTCTTTTTTGAAGCTGATGAGTCACATGTAGGGTATTCACGGAAAGGTACTGGCAATAAGGGTGTACTATAGTGGAGTGAGTGGAAGGAGAGGTGTAAAGCAGCAAGGTAAAGACACAAAATGGTGAAGGCATTCTGTAGAGTGCCATGGACGGAAGGTTCGTTACTGAGTGAGAAGAGAAAGTATTTAAAGAATTGCAATGTCATGCAATAAGCACAGATCAAACTTAGAACCCTCAGGTAAACCAGATTATGTACTGGAGAATCGTAATTCATACACCATCTAAGCAATATTTTTACAAAGTCTTGTTAACCCTCCACGTCCCAGCAGATTTTTCACAAATGACCCCCCCCCCCAATCCCGGCAGATTTTCGATTTTTTTTTTTTTTTTTTGCTAAAACCTCCACTTTTTATGAAAAACATCGAAAACTCAGAGAGAAAGTGCCCAGTTGAGTTTAGAAATACGGTAGAAGTAAGAGTACCTTGACCTTGTTACCTTGTTCTCTCAGGCCAGGTTCGAGAGAAAACGTTTTCTGTGGGAGGGGTAGGTATTTCAAACCATTCCTAACTGGTAATATTTATTTATTTGGTACGAATTTATATGTAGTACAAGAGTATATTGGTTTTCAGACAATAATATAGGCGATTATAAGCGTTCTTCACTCACCAAAAACATCAACATATGGCACCTTCTTTTACAATGTTACTGCCTCATCACTACTGCTTGTTTCTTCCTCTGGCTTATTTCTTCCTTTGTCCTCCACCTCAGGAATCACTTTCGCCTTGAATTTCGTCATTGGAGAGACCGTGGTGCGACATGTCTTTACTGGCTGGGTCACTGCTAACAGGTGAGTTGCCGAGAAAATGGCGTGCGGGTGGGTCAGGTGGGGGCCAGGCATTATTCCCGCCTGGTGTTGGGTAGAGGAAGGTCTCCCACATATGCCTACCAAAAATCACCCGTGAAACTTGAAAAATGTGCAAATGACGGACCTCGCAGTTGCAAAATGTATGGATACGTCGTCGGGTGTTACCGTGACAAAATGTGGTGATGTATCTGTACGTCATCGGGGCGCCTCGGGTTAAACAGCTACAGGCAACAAAACAAAATTGTGCTTTAGGATATAGTTAATTATACTAAAAGAGGAGCATAGTTACTGAATGTTGGGATAATGCATTGTGAGAGGAGACTGTACCTGTATGTGTTTAAACTATAGCTCTTTGATTTGGGAAAATCATATACAGTACATACTCTATTAGACTGATTGAAATGATTCTGATTTGACGGATAGTTTAGGGGAATAGACCATATGGATACGAGCTGTCGGAATCATAATGGCAATACAATGCAGAGGTATTGCATTATTTTCTCTGACAAGGACAGTATGTTTTCACCCCTATTTGTTTGTTTTGTATTAGTTTGCCTGTTGTCAGGATTACTCAAAAACTAAAAGTGAGATTTGGACCAAATTTGGTGGGTAGATAGCCAATGTTCCAAGGAACAATTAACTTTTGGGACCGATCCGGATCGTATTCCGGATTTGTATTCAGAATTTTTTTTTTCCGGATTGTGGTTCTGGAAAACCTTTTTAATGAAACTCTAATCAGTGATGAGGAAACCTAACCCATTATGAAGAGTGGTTTGGAAATTATGTTGCCCTCATTGGAGAGATGTGCTCCACTGAGTGCCCCTTTACTTTAATTATGGTATGGCACACACTGTTGGATGACTGTGGATATACATAGACCATCTTGGATCGGCAACTGCCTCACAACAGGAAGAAAACAGATTGTAACGAAAAAAGCACCCCAGTTGTTTGCTTATTGTTTTGCTGCATCTCTCACGAACAGTGTTTCTTTACAGTATTAAAATCACTTGATAATCAGAAAACATTACATGATTATTGATCATCCCATTTGCTGGCAGTGAATTTTCCCACATTTTAATATTTTCATCTGGTGTTGGCTGAAAACATATTTCCTGGATGCGTAATTCCTCAGCCACTGGAATGGTGGGTGAGAATTCTAAAGATTGGATCCATGGTCTTTACGATTAATAGTTGAGCAGCAAATTATGATACTTTAAATTCTTTCCCAATAACTTTATTTCGTAAAAATTTGATGCTGTTTTGCTTAACTCGTACTATGCTGGGCAAAAAAAAAAAAAAAAAAAACTCTATGCCCGCCGATTTTGGATTTTTTTTTTCTGGCTAAATGGACATAATACATCAATATAATAATCCCGGCACTTTTAAAAGTAATCACTAAAGCCAGTAAGCTGGTTGAATCGAGTCAGGTTGGTGCCACTCGACCTCTGAAATCTTCAAGGTTACTGAGAGAGCAGAGCGGCTGTGACCCTGTGAAGACTGTCACTCGCCTCCCGCGCTCCTAAATCAAGTGTTGTAAGTGTAGAGGAGGAATATCTGAATTTAGCGAGATACGTTACCTTCCATTTTACTTCGATTGCTTGCAATGACTTCTCAATGCTACAGGACATCGACCTACGACACTGGCGTTTCTGAGGGAGACGTAGATCTATGTCATTAGCATGGTGCAGGTTAGTGTAAAAAACTGACTTTACAACAATTACACATGTTGTGAAAACAGACTGCTTTGCTGTTTGCTGGAACAATTAGTATGTTTTGCTACTAATTAAGGTTGTGTGGTAATACCCAATCACCTCCTTTCGTGTGGAGAATCTGTTATGATCACACACATACGAGACATGGGTTTCTTAGGTTATGTCTGACTCACCTTCCATCCACCAATTCAGTTCTTCCAACAGATATGCACTTCATTTTCTTTGTTTCCACTCCTCCTGTGTAATTACCCCCTTATTTCACTTGCTTCTTTTTCGTTGCGCCCACACTACCCAATGATTTCACTTCTTTGCTGTGCTCTGTATTCAACCTACCTATTTCTCCTCTCCCTCACTTTGCCCTTCGTCTCTCCTCTCTCGTCGATGTTTATACTACCCAGTCACGTCAGTCCTTCACTGTTCTCTATACTCAGTTATGCTTTTCCTCACTTTACTGCCTTCCTTTCTTTCTATCTTCTACAATCACTCTGCACATTTACTTTACCCAGTCCCAGAAACTGTAGAGAATTTGGGCAGTCCATATGAAGTCCACTGCCTCACCAGACCTTCTCCTCTGAGTGAAACTGGTGGCAAAAACTAACCCTGCACACTTTCAAAGTACGAATGGGTAAAGGTTCTCTGAAGTGAGTACATGTGTTTCATAGCATATGTATTTTACAGGAAGGTTATTTATCATTATTATTATTATTATTATTATTATTATTTGCAACCCCAGGTTTATCTTAACGAGAACCCTGTGGACCGCAGAAAACTAACTCTGCAGTTTACTATCCGTCTTTCGGGATGTGTGTGTGTGTGTGTGTGTGTGTGTGTGTGTGTGTGTGTGTGTGTGTGTGTGTGTGTGTGTGTGTGTGTGTGTGTGTGTGTGTGTGTGTGTGTGTGTGTGCGCGCGCGCGTGTGCGTGCGTGCCTGCGTGCGCGCGCTGGAGGGGGGATGAGAAACGCATATGCACTCGAATGGGTTCTCGTCCGGTTGCATCGACCCCACAGAGTTACGGCGCCCTATCCAGCGCTTAAGGAGCAAACGAGATAAGAACATGAGCGATCGTATGAATGGATATACTACTAGCTCCATGATTTACCCATCCAGCAGTGCTTGGATTTGTAATCCTTGTACCAGTAATCTAAAAGTCTGAAAGACGTCGACGGTGCCACTCTTTCCTTTCCTCAGTATTCGCTCTATTCTTTCTATTCCTTCATATTCAGTATTGTCTTCACTTCCTTCACATCACGTCTTGTAGACAAAGTGAATCCTCTGCAGAGTATATGTTCTGACCAATCACGTGATATCCACAACCACAGGTAGAGTGTCAGGATGACCAGTTCCGTTGTAACACCAACAAATGCATCCGTGCTGCCTTCGAGTGTGACGGTGACAACGACTGCGGTGACGCCAGTGATGAGATCAACTGTCCACCGGTGAGTTTAATTAGAGATGGATACTGTTGAAGATGTCTGGTTTTCATTCATTGCCTGAAACACTTATACAAAGTAATTAATAATAAATTGTTACTCTTGTATCTTGTGGTAGGTGGGGGCACTCACCATCCACTCACTCGATGCATTGCTGCTCTCGGGTGTCTGCCCTTTCCTCTCCTCCATCATTCTTCCCTTCCATCATTTTCTTTCTTTCCCTCATTCTTTCCTCGTCCTTCAGCCTATGGGTGACTTTACACTCCCTCTTCTGTCGTTCTTTCCTTCATTCTTTCCTTTTCCTTCTGCATATGGAGTGACAAGCCAAATCGTTTCCTGTACACCAGGAAACCATTTACTACGCTGGGTGGTAACCATATAACCAAATTTTGGCGTCTGGTGGTTTAGCGGATAATTACAGTGCTTCAGTCGAATTGAGCCTGTGTAGGTTTATATCCAAGGGATGGTTGGGGTTTATTGCCCACGTAATGCCACTCAGGGATGAGTGAGGCTGGTCACTCTCATCTGAAATGGCAGGACCAACTTGCCTAGCCCCGGGCTCCTACGCCTCATGGGGCAACGTACGATTGGATGATGAATGATTGAATACTTTTGTGTCACTCATTGTTTAAGCATTGACATGATTTTTTTTTTTTAAGCTCACATCATTTTTGCTAAAGAAACTCGTATGTTTCTTTCTCAGCAAAGTTTGTCTACATAAGAATAGGAAGCCTTAAACACCAGTTCAAAATGGCAATAACTGGTAGTGATTAGCGACCGGGATACAGGAACAGGTGATCTTGTTTGGCCTTTCCTCATATTTCCAGCTCTTATCCATCCTCCTTTGCCGATCATCCAAATTCATCTACCTTCTAGAGGAAAGATATATATATGTAAAAGGAAAACCAAGAATTATCTGTCTATCCATCCCTTAATCGATCTATCTACCTAATGCCAGGTGCCTTAATTCCGCAAGGGGTAGCCACAGATAATCGTTCCCCTGTCACCCTGTCATCTGTCATCAGGTTGCCCTTCCCCCAGTTCGCACCCCCTCCCCACCTTTAACAGACAGTATCTCTCCACCCTATCCCTGTATTTTATCCTAGGTCTCTCTCTTTCCTATCCACGAGCTCCCCATCTTACTTACACTTTTCTAGCAAATTTAACAGGCCATAAGGACATACAGTGATTGACCTGATTTTTTTTTTTTTTAATTTGCAAATGCAGATCCCAGTGTGAACGCAAATGATTCACCTGACAGTTTCAGAAAAAGAGTATCTTAGGGCTATATTGAATTAACAAAGCATCTGGCATAGGAAGGTCAGGAAACAAAAAGGGAAATGGCCAGGTGGATTATCTAGTGTTTTATTTTATGCAAGATAGAAGGAACCAAAGGCCAGGAGCCCGCAAACAGTTTCTTCCAAGGAAAAACAGAAACAATACAAAAGAGCCAAATTCAAGATCCGTTCATTTCGAGATGCCTGGACACACTGCGTCTGAAAGACTGGAGGTCATAGGAAGTAGGAAATACAGACAGAGGGAGACAGTTCCAGAGCTGACCTGTTGCATAAATGAAGGATTGGGAGTAACGGTTAACTCTTGCAGTAGAGAGTTGGACAGAAAGGGATGAGAGTTTGTTGCTAGACGGGTGCTACGCACCCGTCGTAGAAGTGGAGGAATGCAACCAGACAGTTCAGAGAAGCAGTGACCATTGAAGTACGATAGAAAAGAGATAATGCTGCAACAGTGTGGCGAGTAGACAGAGGTTGAAGGGAGCCAGTAATTGGAGGAGAGTTAATGAGACGAAAAGCCTTTGACTTCACCCTATTGAGAAGAGCCGTATGTGGGGAGCCTTTCCACACATGAGAATTGTACTCATGTAGAGTACAATACTCATTTTGGGGAGGCGAATATAACCCGTGTATAAAGTCAACAACTGTGCAGGGGTAAAGAAGGTACGAAGTCGGCTCAGCACACCTAATCTCTTGGAAGCAGATTTTACAAGAGATGCAATATTATCTTTCCAAGATAAGTTTCGAGTGATTGAAACCCCAAGCATATTAAAGGATGATGCAGGATTAAGCTGGATATTATTAAACATTAGTGAGTACTGCTGTGGAAGATTGTGTCGGGTTGATAAGTGTAAAGACTGAGTTTCTGATGCATTAAAAACAACAAGATTATTTTTACCCCAGTCAGGGATACGAGCCAAGTCAGACATTAGGTGTACCATAGCCTCACCCCTTGTTTGTTGCAGTAACTGCTGAGATGGACGTTGCGAGAACCGAATGGAAGGGTAAAGGTGGAATCACCAGCGTACGAGTGGATAGCATTAGATGTACAGCATAGAATGTCATTGATGAATAATAGGAAGAGAGGTGGTGATAGGACAGAGCCCTGAGGAACACCTCTGTTGATAGATCTAGGAGAAGAACAATGACTGTCTACAACAGCGGCTATAGAACGACCAGAAAGGAAGCTATAGATGAAGGCAATATTAGAAGGATAGAAAGCGTAAGAGTGTAGTTTGAATATTAAAGATTTATGCCAGACTCGATCGAAAGCCTTTGAGATATCAAGTGCAATGGCAAAGCTTTCGCCAAAATTCCAAAAGGAAGATGACTGGGAGTCTGAAAGGTAGGTGAGAAGATCGCCAGTGGAGCGTCCCTGATGGAACCCATACTGACGATCAGAAAGAAGGTTGTGATTGGAAAGAGGCTTTCAAATTTTTCTGTTAAGAATTGACTCGAAAACCTTTAAGACACAGGATGTTAAAGCAATTGGACGATAGTTAGAGGGTTGGGAATGGTCACCCTTCTTTGGGACTGGCTGAATGAGAAGAAACTTCCAGCAAGAAGGAAATGTACAAGTTGAAAGACAAAAGCAAAAGAGTTTACCTAGGCAAGGTGTAAGCACAGAAGCACAGTTCTTGAGCACAAGAGGAGGGACTCCATCATGCCCATATGCCTTGTTATTATTAAGGCCAGTGATGGCAGAAAATACATCAGCTGAAGAAATTTTAATGTCAGCCATGAGGAAGTCAGAGGGGTGAAGTGATGGAGGAACAACACCGGAGTCGTCCAAGGTGGAACTGGAGGAGAAAGTCTGAGCGAGGAGATCTGCTTTATCGGTAGAAGAAATAGCTACAGAACCATCAGAGTAGAAAAGAGGAGGGAAGGATGATGAGTAGTTCATAGAAAGGTTTTTGGCAAGGTGCCAGAAGGAGCGGGTAGAATTCGAGTTGGAGAGTTGAGAGCATTGAGTACGGACGAAATTATTTTTTAGCAGAGCGAAGAACAGACTTAGCACGATTCCGGGCAGAAACATAAACAAGATGTGATTCAGGGGTTGGTTCGCTCTGGTACCTTTTATAGGCCCTCTTCTTGGTGTGGATAGCATTAGAACAAGCATGATTAAATGAGAATGAGAGGGCAAGAGAGGGAATATGTCTGATGATAAGCAAGAAGTGGAAGGAGAATATAAGAGAGTATGGAACAGTGGGTGCAAGGATTGTATGGGTGAGGATGAAAGTAGGTATACAAGCGTGGGCGATTGTATGTGTGTATGCCCCGACAGAGGATCGAGTGGCAAGAGTGAAAGATGAGTTTTGGACGAGAGTAGAAGCGTGTATGGACAAGTTTGAGAGGAGCAAGAGAGTGCTGTTGATTGGAGACATGAATGGCAAAGTTGGGAATGTACGAGTGGATGGAGTGGTTGGTCAGTGGGGTGTGCCAGCTGACGTAGATGGAAATGGAAGTGCTTTGGTGGACATCTGTGCTTGTAAGGGGTTGGCAATAGCCAACACCTACTTTCGACATAAGATGATCCACCAATATACATGGAGAGTAATGAGGAGGATGGATGGTGAACTTGTTGAACGAAAGGCAATGATAGACTACGTGTGTGTGGATGAACGAGTGAGAAGACGAGTGTTGGATGCAAGAGTGTGGAGAGGGTGGGGGAATGGAGTCTCGGACCATCACTTAGTGATGGCCAAGGTAGAGCTGCAAAGAAAGTGGTTGAGGAGACGAAGGGGAAGACAGGAGGAAGAAGCTCCTGTGAGAAGAGTGGAGAAATTGCAAGATAGTGAGAAAATGATAGAGTATAAGAGCATAATGGAAGAAAGATTGGGAAGGTATGAGCTAGAGCAGATGGAAGGGGTGGAAGACGTATGTAAGATATTCACGGAAGATATAGGCGCAGCGTGTGAGGCGGTTTATGGCATGAGGAAGAGATGCAAGGATGTGCAAGGGACAGCATGGTGGAATGATGAGGTGAAACGAGCTGTGGAACAAAAGAAGAAGGCATATAGTGAATGGTTAGCGAGTAGAGGTAGGGGAGAAGATGAGAGAGAGAAGAGAGAGGTATATGTGAGCAGGAGAAGGGAGGTTAAGAGACTGGTTAAGGAGAGTAAGAAGAAAGTGGATGAAGAGTTTGAGAGGAATCTGAGTGTGAAATGGAGGGAGAGTAAGAAATTGTTTTGAAATGAGGTCAAGAAAGTAAGGCAGTGTGAAAGGGGAAATAGTAGGGGAGTGAAAGATAGGAATAATAGATTGTTGGTTGAGAAGAGAGAGAAATTGAGGAGATGGAAGGAGCACTTTGAGGATTTGTTGAATGTAGAGAGTGAGAGCAGTGCGAGTATAAGTGGTTGGGGAATGGCGGGGAGAAGAAGAGATGAGAGGAGGGAGGAAGAGATCAGCAGGGCGGAAGTAGTGGAAGCGATGAAGAAGATTAAGTTGGGAAAGGCCTCAGGATTTGATGGAGTGTGTGGTGAAATGCTTAGGTATAGGGGTGAGATTATTGTGGAGTGGATATGGAAGTTGTGTAGATTGGCTAGGGAAGAGGGAAGGGTTCCAGAGGACTGGAAATCAGGTATAATTGTTCCTTTATACAAAGGAAAAGGGGAGAGAGAAGTATATGGTAACCATAGGGGTATTTGCCTTCTTAGTGTGACTGGTAAAATATATGGTAGAATACTCATTGATAGGGTTAGGCATATGACAGAGGAGCTAGTTGGAGAAGAACAAGGGGGATTTAGGAAGGGAAAAGGGTGTGTAGATCAGATATTTGTTCTAAGATGTTTAGTGGAGAAGTATCTAGAGAAGGGAAGGAAAGTGTATGCTGCCTTCATGGATTTGGAGAAAGCTTATGACAGAATAGATAGGCAAGGTATGTGGAAGGTATTAAGAATATATGGAGTGGAGGGGAAATTGTTGAGTGCTGTGAAGAGTATGTACGAGGGAGCTAGGGCTACGGTGTGAGTGGATGGTGAGCTGAGTGAGTTCTTTGATCTCAATGTGGGACTGAAACAGAGTTGTGTGATGTCTCCATGGCTGTTTAATATATACATGGATGGGGTTGTAAAGGAGGTGCAGGGTAGGGCAGTGGATGTGGGGGTGGCTCTAATGAATGAGGGTGAGATTTGGAAGCTTCCGGTGTTGCTTTTTGCTGATGATACAGTACTGTTGAGTGAAGATGAATGGGAGTTGCAAGATTTGGTGAATAAATTTGGGACAGTGTGTAGGAGGAAGAATCTGAAAGTTAATGTAAACAAAAGTAAAGTTATGGTGTTTGAGAGGAATGAAGTCACAGAGTGTGCAGTGAGGTTGGATGGTAAGGATATGGAGAATGTGAGTGCATTAAAGTACTTAGGTAGTGTGATGAGTAAGGATGGAACTTTGGGGGATGAAGTGCGTGAAAAGGTACAGCAGGGAAGGAAGGTTGTTGGTACACTGAAAGCAGTGATGAGAAATATGGAGGTGAGTATGGAAGTTAAGATGTCACTGCATGATAGTATTATGATCCCTACTCTGATGTATGGAAGCGAGGCATGGACCTTGCAAAAGGGGAACAAGTCAAGAGTGAGAGCAGTGGAAATGAGTTACTTGAGAGGAGCATGTGGAGTGACGTGGAGGGACAGGTTGACGAATGAAGAAGTGAAGGAACGCTGTGGGGTGGATGTGGATGTGGTTGAGAAGATTAGGAGAAATACACTGAGGCGATTTGGACATGTAAAGAGAATGGAGAATGAATGACTGACTAAGAGGGTGTATGTAGGTGAGGTGGAGGGAGGTAGAGGGAGAGGTAGACCGAGGATGAGGTGGAGGGATGGAGTTGAGAGGTATATGAGGGAGGGGGGGGGTGAGTTTGGGGGGAGGGTAGCCAAATGGTGGGTGACAGAGCGACTTGGAGGCGTTTTGTCTGCGGCCACCCTTTGCGGGATTAGGGCGTCGGGCTATAGATAGATAGATAGATAGATGATTAAATCAAGGCTTCCTTGCATTAGTTAAAGAATATGAGAAGGGAATGCATGCTTCCATGCCTGAGAGAATGACCTCCGTAATGCACAAAGCACACTCAGATGGCTCCCGGCCATGGAAACAATAATCATTCCATAGAGAATCAAAGAATTACTGCCTGAGGGCCTCCCAGTCCGCAGCTCTAAAGTGCCACAGTCGACGTTTCTTTTGGGGTTCCACAGGCCGTACGGGAGCGATAGGACAGGTCAAAGTAATAAGGTTGTGACGGAGGAGCTCAACGGAGAGGAAAGATTAACAGCGTAAGCAGAAGGATTAGTTGTAAGGAAGAGATCAGGTATGTTGGAGCTCTCTCCAAGGCGGTCAGGGATGCGAGTTGGTTGCTGTACAATATGCTTTAGGCCATTAAGGATAAAAAAGATGTAGGCTTGTTCACCAGGTGGATCAGTGAAAGGAGAGGAGAGCCAAGGGAGGTGGTGAACAGTGAAATCTCCAAGGTTCCGTGGACTGTATATTTACGTAAAAAGCGCTAAGAATAGTACTGCATACTTCAGTAACTGGAAGTATTCCTGAATGACTGGTCCCACGGCTGACCCAAGTTAACAACACTCTGTAACAAGAACAGGGTCTCCCACAACATTATCAGCGAATGACGACAGCGGACCATTTGCAGTGAAGTTTTTTGCAGTTTATATAATAAGCAGCAGAACATTTACACACTTCCACTAGACATTATGCATTTTCGAGGAAAAAATAAAATGAGCAGCACTCACCACTCTTCCACTGTTACTCTAGACTCTATTAAACTAGATGTTTAACTCTCCTGACCTGTAATCAGATGAAAACTGCGTACCCAAACCGGTGAAAATGATAGTGTGGGGAAAGAAAATGACACTGTGGATACAGGTATAGTGAGGCCAATTAGTGTGAGACTGAATGTTCAAATGAATGTATGAATGACCGAGTTTATGATTAAGAGAATTTTTAGGACCAAAGGCGTTTGAATGAGTGTATGATTAAGTGAATTTGCAGGAGTAAGGGTGAATGAATCAGTATATTATGAGGTGAATTACCAGTAATAAGGATGAGAAACTAGGTGATGCAGAATGTAAGGTAACGAATGAGTGTAAGCGAGTAAAGCTGAATGAGTTAGTTAACGTGAGAGACAGATCGACAGTGAGTGTGTGTGAATAATACTGTAGTTTGTGACAGTATATGTAAGACACAGTGAGAGTGCGGGAGTTAGGGAGCGGATTGTGAAACCATAAATCTGCGCGTCAGTGAAAGTGAGAATGTTTGAGAATTGCTGCAATAAAGTGAGTCTGCGAGGAGAGAGTTTGAAAAACAGGAAGTCTGTGAGTCAGTGAAAGTGATGATGGTGGAGAACTAAGTGCGAGAAAGTGAGCCAGGGTATTGTTTATCGTTTTTTTCTATCATCAAATGAGTCTATTAAGACTAAAAGGTTGTCCTTGATATACAGTGGTTACATATCGCTTTCTTTAACTCCTTCTCTTCGAGAGGCATTTCACTAAACATTGTCTCTCGAGTTAAGGAAAATATGAGAATCAACGTGAGGGACAGCTACAGAGACAGAGTACCGCGAATGAATGTAAGAGTGACTGTGAAAGTATCTACCTTAAATGTAAGAGTGAATGAGAAAGTCTTGATGGGAGTGAATGCACGTATGTGTGCGTGTGTGTGTGAGGGGGAGGGGGAAGTGACTATGTACGAGGTGAATGCAGGAGTAAGAGTTCAGGAATGGAGTATGGGAGTAAGTCTGAGGGTTCATGGGTATGTGACGTAGGAAAAGTGCAGGAGTGACAGTGAACTAAGTGAAAATAAGTGAGAGAAAGGGAACGTGAGAGACTGAGTGAGACTGAATTAAAATGTGAAAATGAGTGAGCCTGTAGGAGTGGGTCAACAAGTCTCAAGATGGGATAGTGTAAGGATATAATTAATAAACAAATACAAGGTTGAGCGATTGACTGATTGAGTACGCGACATAGGAAGACTGTGGGAGTTACAATGAATTATGTGATAATGGGTTTGGGAAAGTGAACTTGAGAGTGAGATTGAGGAAGAGTGTGAAACTGAATAAGCATGTGAGAGTGAGTCAGAGAGTATTGTTATTCTGATGGGATAATGTAAGGACATAAAGATAAATAAATACAAGGTAAAGTGACTGGTTAACATAAATCAAAACAGGCAGCGCAACTACCAGGATCATATGGCGTCGAACAGCAATGAAAATGATGACAGTAATAAGAATAAAAGCAAACATTAAACCAAACACTAAAGCCATTAAACACAGTCTTACAAAGGAGTCCAGGTGCCTCCACAAAGGAGATGGTCATCTCCCCCACAGCATAGGCAACCTCTCTAAGCACAAATGAAAGACGGTACAATCCGCCACCCGCACGGTGCTCAAAGATATACTGATGGTGTAAATCCCAAAGACTGGGGCACTCTGCCAGCAATTGCAGTACAGTCCAGAGGACCTAACAACTCTCACAGAAGGGTGGAAGAGTGTCCTTCATTAAAAATCCATGCGAGAACTGCATGTTCCAAAATCGAAGCCGGCATAAAATCGCGTCCCACCAGTGAAACAAAGCCTCAGTAACTGAAGGACCCCTCTTCATCACAAATCGTATGCATCTTGTTGGCCTTCACCACCTCCCAGTGACCTTGCTATGAACGCCGAACTTGTCTAACAATATTAGAAAATAAATCGGATGCAGGCAGCCGATGTGGAAGAAGATGGGATCCCATTGCAAGAGGAAGGCGAGCCGATGCTGCCTAAGCCAGCAGATCAGTTCGCCCAAACCGTGATACTCCCTCATCGGCTGGAAACCAACAAAACCCCACACAACAGCCACAGTGGCTGAGAAGGAAAAGCCACTCTAAAATCAATAAAGCAAATGGATGAGATGAATTAAAAGACTTCAGTGCAGAAAGAGCACAGCAGGAGACACGAAGCATCACAAAAGCAGCATAGTGGTAAATAAAGATTATTTAGGAGAGAAAAAAAAATCACTATTAGTTCTGCCATAAAAAGAGAAGAAATGCCAGGAAGGCTATGGCACCCACAGAGGAAAGGGAGGAAAACATCAAAGCCCAGCACAATATCAGTTTTTGAACCATCTACCCTCATGGGTAGAGGCATGTTTTAAAAAGAGAGAGAAAGGGACACTGGAAAGAAAAGTGAGCCCTTTGTATGAGTAACGAACGTACAGAATGTCGCCCGAGAAGTAGCTAATGGCTCGCCCTCAGGCGACATAACGGATCGGACCATGTAACCAAATGATTTTGGGAAACTTGGGAGAATGCCATAAACAGAAGACAGTGAATCCTTATAAAGTAAGATACAGGTCGCAAAGTCCAAGAGGTGATGAAGATGATATCAGTGCCTCAGCATTAACAACAGGTGGCACAAATCAAAAGGGAGGGAATCAGCATCGACCAACAAGCTTGAAATCGGGGATGGCCTGAATGCCTCAGTAGCCATAACACCAGCACAATATACAGAATCAGACAACTGGAGATGATCATCAGTAGCAAAAGAGGAGACCTCACACTCATAATCATATTAAGAAAGAATAAAAGATTTATGCAACAGGCAGAGGGTCTGATGGTTAGCACCTAAAGAGGTATGAGTCAGAGTCCTCAGGACACTCATGTCCTTAATACAAGGTACCTTATCATAACAAAAATGAGGAGCCCAGGTCAGTCATCCATCAAATACGAGTATAAGACCCAGACACCGAGTCTCTTCCTCACAGGAGATTCTTTGACCATAGGAATAAAGGCCTGGGTTTGGGTGAACCCCACGAAGATGACAAAAAGGCATAGCCACAGTCTTCGTAGAAGAAAACGGAAACCACGAGACTCAGCCCATTGGGAAACTCTGTAACAAGCAAGCTGCAACTTCTTCACAACCAGAGACAATCAAGATCCAGTGACAGATATTGAAAGGTCACCGACATACTGTATAGTGAGCCACATACACCATCCGAGAGATCATTGATTACACTGTTGATGGTGTTTCGAGTTGGGTTGTGACAACATCCACATCACAAAGAGTGACTCTAAGGATGCTCCCCTGCAGCAGCCCATCTTTGAGCGGATTGGCGTTAAAATACACCCCCACCCCCACCCCCAGCCCCTCAACTCAGATCCGTAAAAACTGGGCAGCTCAAAACTGCTGGACAAACAGAGCCATGTGGCAACAAAGAAAAAACGGCCATAAAGACCAGTCTCATGATGAGAAAGTAAAATGCCGTGACACCAGGCAGTTTCGTATGCTTTCTCCAGATCAGAGAATACCATGACATGGTGCTGGTTAATAGAGAAAGCCACACAGACAGAAGATTCCAGGAATGGTAGGGCTTCAGAGGTAGATTGCATTCTACGAAGACCACAGAGGAAGGATAAGTCACTTCTCCCAAAACCAAATGAGCCGACCATTCACCATCTGTCCATGATCTTACACATACAAGATGTTTCATTCATGTCAAGTTTTCCTACACCTTTAGTGAAGGGCGGGCCATACATTGGCCTGGTCATTGGGGTGAGCTTTTTGATAGTATGGGGGAAGACAGGGCGTGTGTGCTGGGAGGTCCCAAAGGGGCCGCCCAGCACACATGCTGGGTCTTCTGCTGGCTGTGACGTACAAGAAATTAGAGAAATGGGCTGATTTCGCCTGAAGATCCTTACACAGCTTGGGGATGGTTAAAGAAATGGACCGATAATTTGTTGCCTGAACATCCGTTCACGGCTTGGGGATGGGGAAAGCTACAACAATACCCCAACAAGCCGGAAAAGCGACAGTACACTGGGTTCTGTTATACAGTGACAACAAATACGTGAAGAATCCATCAAACTTGATGTTAAAAGGCATAAGGAATATCATCAGGAGAGGATACATGGTAGTGTGGCAAAGCCGCCTTGAAGTTCAGGAGTAAGATTAGGACGACTATGATACTCTCCCTCAGAAGAGGCAAACTGAGACCACGAGATGCCAAGTGCCGATGGTGGCATGCCGAAGGCGAATCTACATCCTTCATTGACAGACTAGCGAAATGATCTTCAAACAACTCAGCATCAGATCAAACAGGTGGAGAGGAAATGGTAAACATACTTGAAATACTCCTGACATGGTCCATACCTGCTGACATGATCCGCACCTGAGTACAAAAATCTTGGAGTTAATGGGGGGAACAACCCTTCCATGATAAACATCTGGCCACCAAGTTCCACTGCACATGAGCCTGCTGCCTATGGAATGCCACTGAGGATCCCCACAATGATCACGAAGCCGAAAAAGAGTACCCTGTTTGACTCTTACTATGGAACTTCACTAAGGGGTCTACCAAGGAAACCGACTTTCGTCTTCGAAATAGGTAAAGGAGCTACTGGTTGCAACACATCAGTTAATTAAACCACCACTTCGTCATTACTGCCAGACTCACCCTCAGAGCAGTCGGTGAAACATAAATGTCAAAAGTGGGCGGTTCACCCTATCCAGGTGCCACAAAGAAACAATAGATTACAGCCTACCTACAACGACAGTTAAAAGGATAGGAAAGTAGTCACTTCCATGTAAGTACAGCAATACACCCCTGACTGTGTAAAACAGCATCAGCCAACATAGGGACATATCAGTGGCAAATGAACATCGAATTCAATACACACAACACCTCGTCCTCCCCTAAAGAAGACAGCATAGCACACGGAGGTTTGACCATATTGTCACCCTAGAGAAGGCGACAACCATTGAAATCTCCCAGTAAAAGAAAGTGGGACAGAAGCCTACGAATAAGTTGTTCCAGATCTACCCTCACAACAGCAACACTAAAAGGGAGATAAAGACTACAAATTGTTTATTGATGACAAAAAATAATGAAAGAGCTACAGCTTTTAGGTAAATGGAAAGGATCAGATGAGTGAATGGGACATCAGAACAAAGGAAAATAGTACCTCAGTGACGTCCTAGGCCTGGAATCAGGTGGACTGGAAGGAACAGCAACACCAACCATGGTCTCCTGGATGCACATGCGTAGTGGCAAAAACTGGGCAAGAAGACGATGCAATTCATCTTTACTGGCACGTAAACCACGACACTTCCTCTAAATTATAGCACCCATAATACAAGAAGGATCAGGATAAGGTGTGAGACAGCACAGTCCCTGGCAAGTGGGTTGGTTTAGATCAGTGCTTAAGAAGGCCCTAGAAACTGACCAGCATCAGAAGGCTGTATGCTGTGCCGACGATCTGAAAGTAACTGTAAGGAGGGATTAGAAAGTTTTACAAATTTCTTCAGAAACAGAAGACAAGGCTGCTTGGCTGGTAGCTTACAGGCCACCTTAGATGGTTTAGTGCAGCCTCGTCACCAACAAAGGCATTACAATAAAGTGGACTCCACACGACCAAGACCTGTACCTCAAAATACTGCGACTGCACCTTAAGCCTTCAAAATGGTGGAAGTCAGTCATAATTCTTAAGAGCTATTGATAAGTGCTATGATTCGACATAATTCATAAATAAAAACACCGCTTGAGGTGATATAGGGCTTAGGACGAGGCTTTTGGCTGATCATAACACAAAACATGGTCGCCTCAAAACAGCAACAACAATCTCTCACCGCCATTCTTTCATGACAGGAAAGATGTGCTCTATGAGCGAGCTGATGTAGACCTAGTAAAGAGATACTACCTGGGCCTTGCTGGGATTTTCTGTAACTAATTTAGTGCAGGAGACCTTAGCAAACCCAACCACAAAGAACAAGGTACTCACTCCAGAAATGAAAACTATAATAACATCGCATTAGCAAACCCAACCACAATGCACTCACTCCACAAATGAAAACTATAATAACATTGCATTATCTTGCAACAGGGAAGATGTAACTTTGTAACAGTGATGACTTAGGACCTTGACAATAAACTGTAAGCAGGATCATTATAGTTACTTTCTTCAAATGATGGCCTGAAACAGTTCATAAAGTTCCTCTCATTAAGCAGGCAACTGACAAACAAAGCTGCCTATATGTAAATTGTGCTTTCCTTGACGTGATGGGGGTTATAGACGAGACACGTACTAGGATTGTTGCCCCAAAAGAATTTGAGGCAGAATATGTAAACAGGAAAGGATATCACAGTGCCAATGTACAAATTGTTTTAATGCATCACAAAGTTATTGGCATTCTTGCAAGGTGACTGGGATCTGTATTGTACATGATGCCCGAATTTTAAACGAAAGTCGTCGTAGTTTCGTATTCGCATTTGTATTTGTAGAGCATGCCAGTGGAGGCAAAATGCTGTCATCACAGAGGAAGAAAGGGGTAAATAAACTACTTCTGTAACTAATACTAATCATTGGAATTTTTACTGAGAAACACTTGATAAAAATCCTAGTAGTTTTGAATTTTGGCTACGTCTCTTTCTTGCTATTTTTTTTCCCCATTTTCACTAAACACAGGTGCCACATACAGCATACCGCTAACACAGTAACCTATGCTTTCGACCTAACAAAGCCTAGATTTTATTATGATGACTTGTCCCCAAAGTCTCATATTCATGTCTTTCCCCTTAGACACCATTATTATGAGTACGAGACAAGGATCCTGTGAGGACGAGATCACATGCGGCTGAATAGGAGCACCAACTAACTGGGCAATAGCATTACGTGGTGGGGGCTGGACCACTGACGAAACACCGCCATCAGCCCGCAACTGGCTAGACTCCAGACTCCATGGCAGGGTGAACAGCTGAAAGCTTTACATGAGGTTCCACATTGGAGACTGCAGTGAAAAGTTTTTGGGCTCAGGTCATTATGGAGACAAATGATGTTGCTTGCCAGGTACAGAAGGACCTTTGGGGAGGCTGGAAGTCAGGACATAGGACACATCGACATGAACATCCACCACCACCACAGAAGGACGCAAACCCGCTGCCACTAAATTGGGGGCGGAAGCAGCAGAAGACGATGGCAAGTGATCACCAGTTTCACAAGCAGTAGGAACCCCAGGAATGGAAAGATGCAATTCACAAGATGGAGAAGCGGGAGATGGAACTTGTTCAAGACAGTTTCCGAACTACAGGATGGCAGACATTAGCATCAGAAAGGACAGACACATAAATAACTCTGAACTTGAAAAATCGAGACTGGACTTTTCCTCTTTTTTTCATTGAATGAAACCCTTACATAGGTATCTGTGGACAAGATCTTCTTTCCAGAGAAGTAGCGAGGACAGGGTGAAGAAGATGCAGCAAGGGCACCTCCACAATGGTAGCAGTTTCATAGTAAGTGTTGAGCCACCATAGAAGACAATGGCACCAGGAAGGGCAGCCTAGACATAGTATCAAAAGTGGCAGACACTCCCATACCCTTGACAATGGAAACACCTCTTTGGGGTCAGCACGTATAGCTTCACAGGCAAGAAGAGCCAAGCGAGTTTCACAGAAACAGGCAACGTTAACCAGTCAAAGTTTGGAACAAGGTCAGGGTTGGGATCAAAATACCATTAGTCTTCTACAAGTTTTTTTTTTTTCTTTTTTTTAAACAGAACGTAGGAAGGAAAAACAAATGAATACATTGGAGGAAACAACTCTGGGCGAGCGAGTTCCAGAGAGATGCAGTTCGGGGAATGAAAGAATTCTGATAGGCAGAAGTTCTGCAATATGGCTGAGTTACATTCCAGTCATGAGCGCTACCAAATGCCAGTGTAGCACTAGGGAAGGCATGGAGAGGTGGCACCACGGACACAACTTCGTCTGAGCATTTGCCAAAAAAATATCTGTAAAATAATGCAAGGGAGGCAACATATTTATTTGTAATGGCAGGGTTGTTAATAATTCTAAGAACTTTGTTCTGAATTATGTCTAGTTGTTTTAATGCAACCTCTCCACATCCATTCCACAAGGGTGAGCAATATTCAAGCTGAGAGCGCACATGACTCTTATAAATTATAGCTAACTGCTCATCAGTGAAGAAGTTATGGACTCTGTACAATAATCCAAGTTTCTTTGAGACGGTTTTAGCAAGTGATCTGACATGAGAGGTCCAGCTGAGGGCATTGTTAAGTGAGACGCCAAGTATTTCAATACTTTTGGAGATGGGAATATGTGTAGCAGTGAAGGTAATGTACGAATCTGGCAATATCTGTCTATTAGTAAATGGTATATATTTAGTTTTACTAGCATTAAAAGAGACAAGGTTGTTTTGTCCCCATTCACTGATCGTAGATAGGTCTTGATTTATGGAGATGGCTGTACTGAGTTGAGAGGTAGAGATATTAGACTTTATAAATGGGTGTCTGAGTGTGAATGAACTATGTAGTGTTGAGTCATCTGCGTATGAGTGGATGAGATTGTGGGTGACAGATAAGACATCATTAATATGAACTAGGAATAGGGTTGCCGCCAGAACTGATCCCTGTGGCACGCCGGCGTTAACTGAGTGGAAATTGGAATATACATCATCTACTTTTACTCTTATTTTCCTGTCACTAAGATATGAAGAAATGAAAGGAACAAAAGACGTTAGTCCATAGCAAGGGAGTTTGGACAGCAGGGAACAGTGCCATACTCTGTCGAAAGCTTTAGAAATATCAAGAGCTACTGCATGAATTTCTCCATGTAGATCAATTGATTGATGGATGGTATGAGTTAGGAGATTGAGTACGTAAATGGAGAATATTTCGTGGCGAAAACCATATTGTCTATCACTAATTAAGTTGTTGGATTCAAGATGTTTAACAATTTGCTTATTAATTAAAGTTTCAAATACCTTACCAAGAGAAGATATGACAGCTATTGGTCTGTAATCAGAGGGGTCAGACGAACTTTCTGTCTTCGGAATTGGGTGGAGATTGGCTTCTTTCCATGAATTTGAGAATAAAGAAGTACGTATGCATAGTCTGAATAATTTAGCTAGAACAGAGGCAAGTTCAGGGGAACACTTTTTCAAAACAATTGGCGGAATTCCATCTGGGCCTGGAGCTTTGTTGGTAGGTAAATTGTCTAGGATGGATTTTACGTCTCTTGTCTGTATTTTAAGTGGAGCAATTTCGGGAGAGTCAAGTTCTAGTACTGGGACGTTCTGGCTGGTTTCGTCTATGGTAGAGTTTCTGGCAAATGTACTGGCAAAAATATCCGCTTTCCCACGCAGGTTATTTGTAATGTTGCCATCTGAAGATTTTAGTGGGGGAATGGAAGATGACTTGTTAAAGTTATTATTGACAGAATGAAGAGTTGACCAGAATATTCTATTGTCATTAGGGTTGAGTAGTTTTGATGCTTGCTTTTGAAGAAAGTTTGATTTAGCTAGATTTAATACAGCATTTGCATGATTTCTAGCAATTTTAAATTGGGAGAGTGATTCAGATGTTTTTGATTTTAAGTAATGGTTATATGCTAACGATTTTTGGGCTGTTGCTCTGGCACAGTTGCCATCAAACCATTTTGGAGAGTTCGATCGTTTAGTGAACTGTTGACTTGGTATGAATAAATCCATGCCAGCTAGTATTAAGTCACAAATGTGGGACTGGATAGGATTGGGATCACTAGAGAAGAACGACTGCCATGGAATGTCGGCAAAATAATTTCTAAATCCATCCCAGTTTGCCCTATCAAAGTGCCATTGTGAAGTATTACATAATTTTACTTCTTCCATAAACCTAACACATTTCATTTGGCTAAGAGGAAACAACAGCCCCAGGAATACTGTAAAACCATTGCAGAACACTCCTGTATCCGTCCTCGTATAGTTACTGTTCGACTTCATTGATTCTCAAACCAACAATGGCCCAACATTCCTCTTCTTGTGTAAATAGAGAAAAGGTTAGCATTTAAACATATTTTTTTCACGTGCAGTTTATGTTATGGTGGCTGTCAATCTCCCCCTCCCCCCCTCTCCCTCTCTCTCTCTCTCTCTCTCTCTCTCTCTAAGAACTTGCAAGTCATCCAGCTGGTGGAGCTTGTTGGGTGAGTGGGTGGGTGGACAGGCAGGGTGGGTGGAGTGGGTGGGATAGGGCAGTTCAATGAATGGATGGTTTGGTGGTTGAGTCAATGAGGTGAGTGTTTGGTCTGAGTAGGTGTTGGTGGTTCAGTTGGTGGGTGAGGTGGGTGAGTGGGTTTAGCAAGCTAGACAGGTGGATGATGGGTTGGGCAGTGGGTTGGTGGGTGGGTGGGCGTGTAGGGTTTGAGATGTATGGATGAATAGGTGAGTGGGTGGATTTTATGGGTGAGTGGGTGGATGTGTGGCTTCCTGGAGAAGTGAACAGAGGACGGGCTTATGATGCTAGTAATATTAAAATATGTCTTGTTGCTAAACCAGGCGTCATCTATTCAGCAAGACTTGTTTCATATGACCGCGAAACCATACGGTACATACTGATCTAGTTGCTTCTGACTGTCATCATCCGAGAGCTGATGATGAACTGTGACTCTAAGAAAAACTGAGATTATGTCACATACTTTGATGGATACATTTTGGATTGGGTTCACTTCCTGGAATCGCCTTCATAATGATATCTCTGTATGCTGGTTATGATTTCAAGGGTTTGCGAAGCTGGTGGCTTACCAAAAGTGTTTGTATTCTGATCAAGGAGATTGTCTTGCTCTCTGAATTTCTTTATAAGTAAATAAATGTACAAGAAATCAAAATTCCTCTTCATAGTAGTACTAAGAATACGATATCTGCGAATCATTATTATAAAAGATGTGATCCCAAACCACGATCCTGTTTTAGTGTTTTACTCCGATGTATAATTTCATAAAAATGCAAAGCAGTTGCAGTGTACCGGCAGGGTAACTCTGTATACTGTATTAAAAATAATAACATGCTCTGATTTTGTAGTTTTCTTTAGAAAGATGTTCAGTTTCTTACCGTGCGAATAACAAAGGAATTTTTTACCGATGTTTCAAATGCATCTTGAACTTTTGAGCCTCATCCTCGTCTTAGGCATACCATCTGTGTGGCTAATTATTAAAAAATAAAACCATTTCATCTTTATAGCATTTCTTCATGACTAATTTCTTTCATACTAAAGCTAATTGGGACGTAATTTGTGACTTGGAGTGATAATGTTCCTAGAAGACACTTTGCATAATTTTGAGCTTCTCTGTCAAAGTACTCATCATTAATTTACGTTTCTGATTTAGAATTTGAGTACAACAAATCTTGGCTAAAAAATTCGCAAAGGGACTGCATGAATGTTTGTTAATATCCACGTTAACGTATGGGACTGAGACAGTGGGGTAATATAATTATGTTGATAAGAGGTGGAATGGGTAGATTACAAAAGACACGAACTAGAAGAGCATTCGCTGTACAGTATTTAACAGAACTCCAAAAAGCACAACCTAACAAAGGGGAAATATTTATTTCATATCACTTGTATATTATTCATTAGGAGAGATAAGGGGGAGGAGAGAGGGTGGGCAAGGAACAGTTAATGATTCTCCACCTAGTTCAAGACTCATCCTGAGAGAGAGAGAGAGAGAGAGAGAGAGAGAGAGAGAGAGAGAGAGAGAGAGAGAGAGAGAGAGAGAGGCGCACCACCAGGTTGGCTGGCCTAAAAAAATCCCAGTTCTCTCTTGGAGTGAACGAGTGACTCTGAGGCCAACACTGCCGTTAGCGGGATCCATCAGTTATTGAGCCATTAAAAGAGAATAATTCTTTATATCAGAAGGGAGGGCAGATTGTGATTACAATAAGTTTTACCATCCACAGAGAGAATGTAATGACGAGCAGTTCAAGTGTGCGACCAACATATGCATCACTGGGTCCTTCAGATGTGATGGGGACAATGACTGTGGCGACAACAGTGATGAGATCAATTGTCCCCTGGTAAGTGCTACAGCTTGGCAGTGAAGGTTAGGACAACTTCCTGACGACGGTCTAATTAAAGAAATCAGTTTGACCGATATTATAATATATTCAGGTCTGTTGCCTGAAATTAGTCCTGTTAAACTCCATTTACACCAAACATGGAGGTCTGGGTTTTCCTCTCAGGAAGAGTTTCTGGCCAGCCTATAACAGTTATGAAGGAAGTGGACAGCAATTGTTGAGAACATGTTGGAATAATTATACTATAGCCCCGTCCACATGGTGCCTAAAACACTGGGCGGAACAATGCTAGGAATATGTCAGGGACATACTAGTTACATGCTTCCAAACATGCCACAAACTTGTTCATAAACTTGCTGGGCTAAAACGCTTCACAGTGCTGGAAATATGGCGGTAAGCGTCTGTTAGACGCAATATTAGCTCCCTTGTCCATTCCATACCAGGGTGCCATTAACGTTCGCTCACTACGTTTATTACTCGTCAACTGATTATCCCCAAACCTGCTCATTTATTTATTTTATTTATTTTTTTATTTTTTTTTTGCCTATCGATCATTGAGGCCGGAGCCCCTGGTCATTAAGGCAAAATATATACATGTATATACATTTACACACATATACATATATATACGAACATATATATATATACATACATACATACATACACACATCCATGCATATGAACATACACACTTTCATGCACACGTACATATATATATAATAATTTTTATTTTATTATTTTTTTGTATTTTTATTTTTATCGTTATTTTTTATTTATTTTTAACCTTATATTACTTATAAACAAAAATACCTAATCTAAAGACCCTAAAACTAACCACCTAACAGATAAATCGCTAACCTATACTAAATCCTAAGAGACAAATAACTAGACCTACACTAATGGTAAAAAAGCCTCGACCAAGAGAACACCATCGACTGCAGATATGAAATGCCTTTCTACATTACATACCTGCACTCATCACCTGGTGACTGTCAGTCGAGGCACAACCTAATATACAGTAGGGGACATCAATATATGAAAGGGAACCAGACGACTCAGGAACATTTCCATATACGTCAGCTGTCGTCCCTAATTAGAATAACTTAAGTAAGATGGTATAATGTATTTACATAATTTGTACATAAAGTGAAGAACCTCGCCCAGCAGACCACCATCGACTGCAAGTGCCCAATACCTTTCTATATTGCACACTTGCATTCATCAGCTGGTGACTGTCAGTCGAGGAACGGGGTTTAATATAGGGGACATCAATATCAGAAATAGGTCAGTGGGAGGAGGAACTATTTCAAATATGTCAACTGTCAACCCTAATTAATAGTACAATATATACATATTTACAGGTGATAAAAACCATAACCATACAGTAAAAAAGTCACATCACTCTGATCAGTCCGGTCTCTCTCAAGAAAGCCATCAATTTATCAGTCATAACAATGTCCCCATCACCCAGGATGGTGTAAAGGGTGAAGGGGACGTCTACTGAGCCGCGGTAATTTATAAGTGAAGCACGTTCACGAATAAATCGCCGACAACGCAGGATGATATGACTGATAGATAACACAGTATTACAGATGTCACAGTGCGGTGGGAAGCATCTTTCCATATATGGTTTCATGCGAGTTAAAATGGTGGCATTGAGCCGCAACCATGCTAATACTTTTTCTTCAAGGCAACTGGGGCGGTTGGCGGTGTCCCAATCGCCCAGGTGCGGCTTACAAGTAGGAATATTTAGTCTGGTCCACTGACCTTGCCACAGAAGATTTATTGACTTCTTTCCGAGAGAGAGACTCGACCGTAGATCTCGCGGAACGTCCCAAGTCTCCCCGAGCTCTACAGCCGACTTTACAAGTAAGTCAGCCTGCTCATTGCCGTATATACGACAATGACCAGGCACCCAGATCAGCGTGAATGACTTGTTGCATGAATGCAACTTATTAATGATGCGGCCCTGGATCTCGTGAGAGTCCGTAGTACAAGATGCAATTGCCTGAAGGGCTGATTTTGAATCTAAAAATATGACAAATGAGTCATGCCTAGAATTGAGAGCATAGTCTACGGCTTTGTCAATACCAAAAAGTTAGGAGGTAAACACAGATGTATGAGTCGGCAACCGATACCTGAGGGCACATTCAGTCGACCACACACTTGCACCCACACATTCACTCAACTTGGAGCCGTCGGTGTACAATTGATGGGACCCCAAGTGACGAACAATGATGTTACGAAACAAGTGGTGGACCTCTGCCTCCGGCGCCTTGGCCTTTGGTGCTGGGAGCCATGATACATCCACTGTAAAGCCGGGTGGCTCCCAAGGCGCTATATTTTTTAACACCAAGTTGTCACAGTCACTGAGGTCCACACCAAGCGCCTGAGTCAGTAAGTGGAGGCGAACGGCAGGTGGCCGACGCACCCCCTGCGGAAGGTGGTGGTATTGACGCAGGGGGGTACAGGCCACATTGCCGATATTACTTTTCCTTAATGTTCGCAACCTGTACGAAAAGGCCAGGTGGTCACGGCGAATACGGAGGGGAGGCACATTCGCCTCCAATTCCATATGAGCTACACGGGTACACCGGATGGCTCCAAGACACATTCGCAGACATTTATTCTGTAGCACATCCAATCCTTTCAGCGTGGCATCTGATGCCGAGCCATACACCTGTGCGCCATAGTCTAGCTTCGATCGAATAAGGGACTTATACACCATTAATAAAGATTTCCTGTCGGCACCCCAGGTAGTACCTGCTACATACTTGTGGACATTTAACAGTTTATCACAACGAGCAAGGAAAGTATTAACGTGAAGTTTAAACTTCATTCTACGATCAAAATGTATTCCTAAAAATTTTACAGAATTTTTAAAAGGTATGGCCTAATTATCCAAAGTTAAGCACAAATTAGGTATGTTACGAGTCGTAAAAACTACAGCAGCAAACTTACGGACGGAAAACTTAAATCCCCACTGCAAGGCCCATTGGTGGACGGAGTCAAGGGCTGCTTGAATCAGCCCAACCGAAAATTGTGCATTATGGGAAGAGTGCCATATTGCACAATCGTCAGCGTAGAGCGAGTATTTAAGATTCCTCAGGATGGGAGCTGATGACAGAATATCATTGATCATAATACTAAATAAAGTAGGACTAAGCACACTTCCCTGTGGCACCCCGTTTTCCTGGATATATATATCGAATGTTATGTTACGGGGCAATTTGACAGAGAAAGTCTTGTCCCTTAAGAAATTTGAAATAAAAATAGCCAAATTTTCTCTTAAACCATAAGCATAGAGCTTCATTAGTATACCGTGTCGCCATGTCATGTCATAAGCTTTATGGATGTCCAAGAACACCCCTATCATGAATTCTTTATTGGCAAATGCCTCTGCAATACAATACTCCAAATTCATTAAATGATCTAGTGAACTTCTGTATTTACGGAAGCCACATTGTTGATCATTTAACAAATTCTTCGACTCTAAAACAAAAAGAAGCCTATTGTTTACCATTCGTTCCATGACCTTACATAGACAAGAAGTCAGCACAAAAGGACGAAATGAAGTGGGATTCATAAGATGACCAGCCTTTTTGGGTATCGGTATGACGTGTGCAAAGTGCCATGAGTTTAGGAACGTTTGAGATGCCCAAATCTCATTGTACAATGCTAACATCTTAATCAGGTTCTCCTGATTAAGATGCTCGATCATACCGTACGTAATGGTCCAGGGCTGCTGTCTTTACAGGATTTAAGGGCAAGGAGCAGTTCATCTAGCATAACCTCTTGGTTGTACGGGGAGTCTACGTCTTCTGTGGCAAAGTCTATGATTTGTAGCTCAGCCATGCGTTTATGATGTTGGAAACGCGGATCATAATTGGCTGAGCTACTTACATGAGAAAAACTCCTGGCGAGGATGTTAGCAATGTCCACGGGCTCGTCATAGATGTTATTATTAATCTGCAGAGCGGTAATTGGTATGTATGGGCCTTTATCATTTAATATTCTAATAGTTTACCAGACTTTACTTAAAGGTGTTGTACGAGTCACCGTGGACACAAAGGACCGCCAGGAGTCACGTTTGGCCCTTCTTATTATTCTCCTTGCCTCAGCCCGTGCCTGTTTGTATGCAATAAAATTTTCTCAGTGGGCTGACTATCAAAAATCCTGTATCTCCCATTGCGTTTCCTTAAGGCTTGTCGGCAATCTGGCGTCCACCAATGTGCTCTATGCTTCGCATGAACTGTATAAGTCTTGGGAATAGCAGCCTCAGGTGCATGTAATATGGACTGGGTAAAATTTTCGACCTTAACATCTATGGTCTCCCCAAATATATCTAAATTGGCGATCCTTGAGAAGGATCCCCAGTCTGCTTATAGTTAAATTTTGGAGGTGGAGGGTCCGAAATGATGTCGCGTGTATAAGAAAGACAGATGGGTAAACAATCACATCCCAAGGAGTCATCGTAAGGGTCCCATGAGAAATCTTAATGTATTCCAGGGGAGGCCAAAGATAAGTCAATGGCCGAAAAGTTACCAGTACGATCATCTACACGAGTCGCTCTATCATCGTTCAGAAGACAGAGGTTGGACTGTAGTATTAGTTCGTCTACTTGCTTCCCACGACCATCAATCCTAAAGCTACCCCACTGATAGTGATGGGTGTTAAAATCGCCCAACACTAACTTATTTCCAGGAAGATGTTCAAATAGTGAATTTAAAGCATCACTATCAATGAGGCCATGTGGATTATAGTACAGAGAGCAAATAGATACGTGTTATTAAATTTTACTCTGCATGCGACAGCTTCCAGAGTAGAATTTACAATCATTTCCGTTCGTGGGTGTGATTTGTGTGTGTGTATGGCCACTCTGTGACCTTCATATCTTCTATACGAATGGTAGTGTTTTAACTGTGGAGGATCAGGGTGATCCTCCAGGTGCGTCTCCTGTAAACAAACAACGTCTGGCCTGTGTATAGAAAGCAAGATTGCTATATTGTGTAGTTTATTCCTAAGACCCCTACAATTCCACTGTAACACAGTGGATGCGGTGGTTTAAGATTTATGTTGGGGGCTTTAGCAAATCTTTGACTTGGCGTGAGTTTATTGTTTTGACTAGGAGGTCTCCAAAAGCAAGTTTTTTTACCTGTTCAACTTCACCAGCACAGCCGTCAATTACTTTCTTGATGAGAAAGGGATTGAGACTAGCCAATGAAGTAGAACCAGTCGCATGTAGGATTACATATATAGCATTATTTACAGGGATGTCGAGTGGGGCACTAGTCCGGGGGCAGTCAGTCGTGACGTCAGTCAGTGAGACAGTCGGGGGTCGGTCAGGACCGCCTCCCCCCCCTGAAGGGGGGGGAGGCAGTAGGGGCGTCCTCCATAGTACCACTCCCCCCTAACGGGGGAAGTGGGAAGAAGGCGAGAAGACAAACAAGGGACAAACAACCAGGGGCAGAACACCTATATCTGAGGTTGCCCTCTCAAACCACTCCAGGGAGGCCCGACCGTGTCAGTTCACGCCCCAGAGCGATCAGTGTAGGGGACCCTCTGTGGGCGATAAGCAAAGGTAAACTCAGTTTATTAGAACACACACGTACTGTTCAAGACTAACAGGGAGGAGAGGTAATTGAGAACTAGCTAAACCTTAGCGTCACCAGAAGGGTGAAAAAAAGAAGCTAATGCCGGTGAGGCAGCCCTACAAATCTAGAGAAGAGCGCAACGAAAAACACGTCAACACCCTCCACAACCATGCATCAAAGTCCATGAAAGTCCCCCCTGCTCCTAGCAGGTAACCTTTTTTTTTTTTTTTTTTTTTTTTTTAATGGCCATCACCCTGAAGGGGCATTAGGCCAGCAAGAATCGATAATCATGAAAGCCAAAATAATGATATGAAATATTTGCATCTATTTGATACCAATATTAAGTTATTACTCATGATTATGAAACATAATAAGTAATAAAGAAAACATCAGTATACATGGATAGTACCAGGACAAATACTTCCATCTATACATCATATGTAGACTCATTACTATTCTACTACAAAATAATCAAATACATATCAAATTTATATATTATATATATATATATATATATATATATATATATATATATATATATATATATATATATATATATATATATATAAAAGAACAATTTCAAATTTACTGGTCCTGAACGAAAGAAAAAAAAATACACATTTATATAAATGTAACCTCCTCCTGCGGTTCACAAATATATAAAAGTGTATTGACGTATTTACATATGTAAAAAAACCATATCCCTATATACAAAAAAAAGAAAAAGTATATATATATAATAAATAAGGAAACCACAACCAAGTTCATAAAATAAATCACAACTCTGAGTAATCTGGTGTCTTTCAGGAAAGTCATCAATTTATTAGTCCCACCAACGTCCCCATCACCCAAGACAGAATCAAGTGTGAAAGGGAGCGCATTTGTCCTACAGTAGGCAGCCAGAGAAGTACGTTCCCTAGCATACCTACTGCAGTACAAAAGGATGTGACTAATAGATAACACCGCTTCACAGGTGGTACAACGCGGTGGAAATTGTCTGTTAATATATGGTAACATATGTGTTATTAGGGTGGAATTCATGCGGAGGCGGGCTAAAGCGACCTCTTCCCGTCTGTTTCCTCGGGAGGATCTGGACCAGTCACATATGGTCTTTTGACAGATGGAATTGCCAGGTCGGTCCACTGACTTTGTCACATAAGATTAATTGATTTCTTTCCGAAAGCGAGACTAGACTGTAGCTCACGAGGAACGTCCCAAGTCTCCTCGAGTTCTACAGCCGAATTAGCTAGTATGTCAGCCTGCTCATTGCCGTAAATACCACAATGACCAGGCACCCAGATCAGAGAGAAGGATTTAGCACATGTGTGCAGCTTATTGATAATGCGGCCCAGGACCTCATGTGAATCAGTCCTACATGAATGAATTGCCTGAAGGGCGGACTTAGAGTCCGAAAAAATGACAAAACTGTCATGATCTGAACGCAAAGCAGTCTATGGCTTTGTCTATGGCAAATAATTGAGCAGTGAATACGGACGTATGGGGGGGGCAAGCGAAAACGGATGCGGCACTCTGTAGACCACACACTCGTACCCACACATTCATCCATCTTAGAGCCATCGATGTACAAGTGGAATGACGCTAGGTGTCTAATGAGGATCATCCGGAATAATTGTCGTACCTCCACCTCCGGCGCCCTGTACTTTGCGATGGGGAGCCAGTCAGTGTTGAATGTGGTGGCAAGAGACTCCCAGGGCGCTATTTTTGATGTTAAAACCTGATCCCCAGTAGAAAGGTCGTACCCTAACGCCTCACAGAGGATGTGAAGCCTCACAGCCACCGGCTTGAGAGCTGCATACAGCAGGTATTCCCATTGTAGGAGGAATCGACAAATGGGAAGGCCAAGTGAGCGTTTACGGTGGGTGGTGATACCGTAAGAAAATAGCAGGTGGTCACGTCGTAGAAGAGGGGAGGCACATTAGCCTCCACTTCCAACCGCTCCACACGAGTACATCGAAGGGCTCCGAGACATATGTGCGAGCGCACGTTCTGAAACACCCAGCAGGTAACGTCCACACCAGTGATGACAGCATGTCTCGAAACAAGTTTTCGGGTTTGAATGTCCAAACGAGATACTTCGAACATGTAAGCAAATATGTCCGAAGCAATGTTTCGAACATGCTTCAAAACTTGTTTCAGGCACTTTGGACGAGATCTATGCTGCAGATGAGATAAATTTAACGATCTGCTGTGGATGTTCATATTATCATATCTGTAGAGAAAGTGTTCAATGATACAGTGAATGTTCTTAACATGTGGCAGACTGAATCACTACCTTTCTTTAAAATTTGGGTTATTGAGCCAAATTTTTTATTCACTCTCATAGCTTTAAGGATATTTAATACATAATGTAAAAAGAACTCACGATGTATTGTGCACACAGACACCATTATCGTAATAATTCTTGCCTTCTGTGTGACTAGAATTAATGGTATAAAATATGCATTGCAGAAATAATTAACACTGGCTTCTGGCTAATGTCTGATAGTTGGAAAAGCGTTTGTTGATAATTTGGACTGAGCTTAAACAATTAAAATCACTAGGGGAGTAAGATTAGGTATAAAATAGATAACTTGTGTAAGATCACACCGAAAGGAACTTAATGAAATTGTTTAATGCACTGATAATTGCCACAATGTGCTTTGTTTCGAGTGGAAAATACAGTGAGGAGTTAAGTGTTGGTTAAGGTTTCCTTTATACGTGTTATTAAAGAGCGACTTTAAAGAAGGAAGCAAACACAGACGTAACTGATCCACATCTTTCACATCCTGAAATTGTATGTCATATAAATTTGTGCACGAAGATCAGATTTCATATGCTCTGGTGTTTTCTAGCGACAAAGTACAGAGCATTAACTGGACATGGGCTCTGAAGGAGATGATACGGAATATAAGGATAATGAATTACTGGATCGCAGACACTTTTTCTGCCATTCATTTTCAATTTCCGGTCGAACATGTTCCAGGCGAAATAGACCAAGAAAATGTAATGCTTCAGAAATTAATTTTTCCTTCTTGGACTGATAGCAGTAAGCATCATTTTATGCATAATTTAAACAATATATATCCAATCCATCACGTGGAATGGAATCATCCAACTGTCTGTTGGTGATCCTATCAGTTTAAAAAAGCTAGGTGTTATTTGCATGACTTTGTGGTTAACTTTCATTTTTCTGGCAAATCCTTTATACAGAACTAAGGATAAGATATTTGTCAGTGTATCAGAAAGGAGTGGCCGGAATTAGCCCAAGATCAAGAGTACAGTAAACTCAAAAGATAGGAGAGTTTGTAAAGGATGGTGATTCGTGGGAGAAGAGGACGATAATGACTGTGAAAAGAAAGTGTTCAGAGACGTACAGATGCAGACAGATTTTTTTTTTTTTTTTTTTTTTTTTTGCCTATCGACCATTGAGGCCGGAGCCCCTGGTCATTAAGGCAAAAATATATATATGTATATACATTAACACATATATACATATATATATACGAACATATATATATACATACATACATACATACACACATCCATGCATATGAACAGACACACTTTCTTGCACACGTACATATATATATATATATGTAATAATTATTTTATTTTTTTGTATTTTTATTTCTATTTTTTTTTAACCTTATATTACTTATAAACAAAAATACCTAATCTAAAGACCCTAAAACTAACCACCTAACAGACAAATCGCTAACCTATACTAAATCCTAAGAGACAAATAACTAGACCTACACTAATGTTTAAAAAGCCTCGGCCAAGAGAACACCATCGACTGCAGATATGTAATGCCTTTCTACATTACATACCTGCACTTATCACCTGGTGACTGTCAGTCGAGGCACAACCTAATATAGGGGGACATCAATATATGAAAGGGAACCAAACGAGTCAGGAACATTTCCATATACGTCAGCTGTCGTCCCTAATTAGAATAACTTAAGCAAGATGATATAATGTATTTACATAATTTGTACAAAAAGTGAAGAACCTCGCCCAGCAGACCACCATCGACTGCAAGTGCCCAATACCTTTCTATACTGCACACTTGCATTCATCAGCTGGTGACTGTCAGTCGAGGAACGGGGTTTAATGTAGGGGACATCAATATCAGAAATAGGTCAGTGGGAGGAGGAACTATTTCAAATATGTCAACTGTCAACCCTAATTAATAGTACATATATACATATTTACAGGTGATAAAAACCATAACCACACAGTAAAAAAGTCACATCACTCTGATCAGTCCAGTCTCTCTCAACAAAACCATCAATTTATCAGTCATAGCAATGTCCCCATCACCCAGGATGGTGGAAAGGGTGAAGGGGACGTCTACTGCACCGCAGTAATTTATAAGTGAAGCACGTTCACAAATAAATCGCCGACAGAGCAGGATGATATGACTTATACATAACATCGCATCACAGATGTCACAGTGCGGCGGGAATCGTTTATTCATATAAGGTTTCATATGTGTTAATATGGTGGCATTGAGCCGTAAACGAGCCAACACTTTTTCTTCTAGGCGACTGGGACAGTTGGCAGTGCCCCAGTCGCCCAGGTATGGCTTACAGGTTGGAATATTAAGTCTGGTCCACTGACCTTGCCACAGAAGATTTATTGATTTCTTTCCGAGAGAGAGACTCGACCGTAGATCACGAGGAACGTCCCAAGTCTCCTCGAGCTCTACAGCCGACTTTGCAAGTAAGTCAGCCTGCTCATTGCCGTAGATACGACAATGACCAGGCACCCAGATCAGCGTGAATGACTTGATGCATGAATGCAACTTATTAACGATGCTGCCCTGGATCTCGTGAGAGTCCGTAGTGCAAGATGCAATTGCCTGAAGGGCTGATTTTGAATCTGAAAATATAACAAATGAGTCATGCCTAGATTTGAGAGCATAGTCTATGGTTTTGTCAATAGCGAAAAGTTCTGAGGTTAACACAGATGTATGAGTCGGCAATCGATACCTGAGGGCACATTCAGTCGACCTCACACTTGCACCCACACATACACTCGTTCTGGAGCTGTCTGTGTACAAGTGGTGGGACCCCAAGTGACGAATGATGATGTTTCGAAACAAGTGGTGGACCTCCGCCTCCGGCACCTTGGCATTTGGTGCTGGGAGCCATGATACATCCACTGCAAAGCCGGGTGGCTCCCAAGGCGCTATATTTTTTAACACCAACTTGTCACAGTCACTGGGGTCCACACCAAGCTCCTGAGTCAGTAAGTGGAGGCGAACGGCAAGTGGCCAACGCACCCCCCGCAGAAGGTGGTGGTATTGACGCAGGGGGGGTACAGGCCACATTGCCAATATTACTTTTCCTAAATGTCCTTACGCCATAGGACAATGCCAAGTGGTCATGTCAAATACAGAGGGGAGGAACATTCACCTCCACTTCCATACTAGCCACACGGGTACACCAGATGGCTCCAATACACAATCGCAAACATTTATTCTGTAGTACATCCAATCCTTTCAGCATGGCATCGGATGCTGAGCCATACACCTGTGCGCCATAGTCTAGCTTCGATCGAATAAGGAACTTATACACCATTAATAAAGATTTTCTGTCGGCACCCCAGGTAGTACCCGCTAGGTACTTGAGGACATTTAACGGTTTATCAGAACGAGCAAGCAAAGTATTAACGTGAAGTTTAAAATTCATTCTACGATCAAAATGTATTCCTAAAAATTTTACAGAATTTTTAAAAGGTATGGCCTGATTATCCAAAGTTAAGCACAAATTAGGTATGTTACGTTAGTGAAGACTACAGCGGCACACTTACAGACGGAAAACTTAAATCCCCATTGCAAGGCCCATAGGTGGACGGAGTCAAGGGCTGCTTGAATCTGCCCAGCCGAAAATTGTCCTTTACGGGAAGAGTGCCATATTGCACAATCGTCAGCATAGAGCGAGTATTTAAATTTCCTCGGGATGGGAGCTGATGACAGAATATCATTGATCATAATACTAAATAAAGTAGGACTAAGCATACTTCCCTGTGGCACCCCGTTTTCCTGGATAAATATATCCGATGTTACGTTACGGGGCAATTTGACAGAGAAAGTCCTCTCCCTCAAGAAATTTGAAATAAGAATAGGCAAATTTCCTCTTAAACCATAAGCATAGAGCTTCATTAGTATACCGTGTCGTCATGTCATGTCATAGGCTTTATGGATGTCCAAGAACACCCCTATCATAAATTCTTTATTGGCAAATGCCTCTGCAAAACAATACTCCAAATTCATTAAATGATTTAGTGAACTTCTGTATTTACGGAAGCCACATTGTTGATCATTTAACAAATTCTTCGACTCTAAAACAAAAAGAAGCCTATTGTTTACCATACGTTCCATGGCCTTACATAGACAAGAAGTCAACACAATAGGATGAAATGAAGTGGGATTCATAAGACGACCAGCCTCTTTGGGTATCGGTATGACGTGAGCAATGTGCCATGAGTTTGGGAACGTTCGAGACGCCCAAATCTCATTGTACAATGCTAACATCTTAATCAGGTTGTCCTGATTAAGATGCTGGATCATACTGTACGTGATGGTGCCTGGTCCAGGGCTGGTGTCTTTACAGGATTTAAGGGCAATGAGCAGTTCATATAGCATAAACTCTTTGTTGTACAGGAAGTCTACGTCTTCTGTGGCAAAGTCTAATATCTGTAGCTCAGCCGTGCGTTTATGGTGTTGAAAACGCGGGTCGTAATTGGCTGAGCTACTTTCATGAGAGAAACTCCTGGCAAGGATGTTAGCAACGTCCACGGGCTAGTCATAGATGTTATTATTAACCTGAAGGGTGGTGATCGAGAAATATGGGCCTTTATTATTTAATATTCTTATAGTAGACCAGACTTTACTTAAAGGTGTTGTACGAGTCACTGTGGACACAAAGGACCGCCAGGAGTCACGTTTGGCCCTTCTTATCATTCTCCTTGCCTCAGCCCTTGCCTGTTTGAATGCAATAAAATTTTTCTCAGTGCGCTGAATATCAAAAATCCTGTATCTCCTACTGCATTTTCTTAATGTTTGTTGGCAATCCGGCGTCCACCAATGTGCTCTATGCTTCGCATGAACTGTAGAAGTCTTGGGAATAGCAGCCTCAGCTGCGTGTAATATGGAAGTAGTTATATGTTCGACCTTAACATCTATGGTCTCCCCAGATATATCTAAATTGGCGATCCTTGAGAAGGATCCCCAATCTGCTTTCTTATAGTTAAATTTTGGAGGTGGAGGGTCCAAAACGATGTCGCATGTATAAGAAAGACAGATGGGTAAATGATCACTTCCAAAGGAGTCGTCATAAGCGTACCATGAGAAATCTTGATGTATACCAGGGGAGGCCAAAGATCAGTCAATGGCCGAAAAGTTACCAATACGATCATTTACACGAGTCGCTCTACCATCGTTCAGAAGACAGAGATTGGACTGTAGTATTAGGTCGGCTACTTGCTCCCCACGACCATCGATCCTCAAGCTACCCCATTGATAGTGATGGGCGTTAAAATCGCCCAACACTAACTTATTGCTAGGAAGATGTTCAAATAGTGAATTTAAAGCATCACTATCAATGAGGCCATGTGGAGGACAGTACAGAGAGCAAATAGACAGATACATGTTATTAAATTTTACTCTGCACGCGACAGTTTCCAGAGTAGAATATAGAATTAGTTCCGTTTGTGGGTGTGATTTGTGTGTGTATATGCCTACTCCGTGACCTTCATATTTTCTATACGAATGGTAGTGTCTGAACTGTGGAGGATCAGGATGATCCTCCAGGCGTGTCTCCTGTAAACAAACAACGTCTGGCCTGTGTATGGACACAAGATTGCTATGTCATGTAATTTATTCCCAATACCTCTACAATTCCACTGTAATATAGTGAATGCGGCAGTTTAAGATTTACTTTGGGGGCCAGTATGCTTAGGCTTTTTTTGTCGCCCGCCAGCAGGCAAGTGACTACCGGTGGACCTATCCCAGTTCTTGGTGACGGAAACCTCCATGTTTTCATCAATAACTAGGGTCCTAGATTCCACCGAGGAAGAGCTCCCTTTTCTCTCCCTCGCTGGGCCAGGAGCAGAAAGAACATGAGGTCGTGACTTGGTGAGGGTGGTCATATTATTCTTACTAGAGTTGTCAGGCTTCTGTTTAGGCTTGACTGACTGAGAGGCAGCAGCAGCCTGAGAGTAGGAAGGTGCAACAGGGGTGTCAGTTTGAGAGGTGAATTGGACAGGAGGCTCAGATAGAACAGTAGAGTGTGAGGCAAGAGGAACAGGTTCAGGGTCAGTCTGTGTTTCCATGGTGCACATGACGGGACGGGACATTACCGCCGAAGCATCGGACCTACTCGGCATGGGAGTTGCATGCAACTCCTTCACCTTTTTCCTAGCTTCGTAGTAGGAAATGCCCTCAGTTGCTTTCACTGCACAGACCTCGTTCTCCTCCTTCCACTTGGAACAGTCCCTAGAGGAAGTGGAGTGTGCCCCCTTGCAGTGAAAATAACGTACTGTCTCCGATGTGCAGCGTTCAGCATCATGTCCCTGTGTTCCGCATTTGCCACATACTGACTGGGAAGCCCGACAAGTCTTATCACCGTGCCCATACAATTGGCACCTTAGGCAACGAAGTGGATTAGGGATATAAGGCCTGACGTTAACAATTTCGTATCCAACTTTGACATGGTCTGGGAGTGACACTTTTCCAAAAGTCAAGAGAATGGTGGCAGTCTTCGTCCTCACGCCTTCGGAAAATCTAGTGATAAACAGAGCACCGATTACGTTCTGCTGGGCAAGTTCCTCTATGATCTCGTCCTCTTCCATAACCATGAGATCCCTGCAGGTGATAACACCCTTGCAGGAATTCATGGCATGCTGGATCTTTGACTCGACATCATATGAATGGAATTTACTCAGTTTCATCAAGTCTTTTACCTGGGATGAATTTACAGTTTTGATGAGCAGGTCTCCGTTACCGAGTTTTTTTACTTGTTCCACCTCCCCAGCACAGTAATCAGTCACTTTCTTGATGAGGAAAGGATTGAGACTGCTCAAGGGAGTAGAACCTAGAGCATGTAGGGTCACATATTGAGCATTATTTACAGGGATGTCAAGGAGTATGTGTGTCTGGGACCGGTCAGTCCGTCTATCAGTCTGGGTATCGTCAGGTCCACCTCCCCCCCTGAAGGGGGGGAGGCAGCAGGGGCGTCCTCCATAGTAACCACCACCCCCCTTAAGGGGGAAGTGGGAAGAAGGAGAAAAGACAATCAAGGGACAAACAACCAGGGGCAAAACACCTATATCTGAGGTTGCCCTCTCAAACCACTCCAGGGAGGCCCGACCGTGTCCGTTCACGTCCCAGAGCGATCAGTGGGGGGGACCCTCCGTGGGCGATAAGCAAAGGTAAACTCAGAAAAAAATACAAACACCTATTGTATCTCTAACAGGGAGGGGAGGAAAATGAGAACTAACTAGCCTAACTTTAATAAAAACTCCCTAGTGGCGGAAAAAACAAAATCTATGCCAGTGAGGCAGCCTTATAGCTAGAGGAGAGCTCAGAAAACACGTCTGCTCTCTCCGCAACCATTCATGAAAAGTCCGCGGACAGAAATATCGTTTCAAGTTTTATTGGAACAGTTATGAAACTTTGCACAGTATTATGACAAATTAATTCGCTTCCAAAGTTTTGAAAGTCACTGCTCATTGTCTCGAAATGTATCGCCATGAATCAGATCAGTATTTAAGTCGGCAACTGTACCATACCATGAAACTGACATAGGTTTAATAACTCCTCTCAGCTAGTACAAATTCTGTATTGCAGCCTCATTATTCCGTCAAGTACTGCATAAGCTATCTTTTCAAAGGTCTTACTGGGTATTTACGTGCAACTTCTGTAGTGAGAAAAAGCATTTAAAACAAAGGTGTGGTATAGATGTTGGATATTGCACTGAGGCAACCATGGATGTAATTAGGTTCACTCAGAAATCTTTGAAACACAGTTATTATATAAAGATGATAAATATACTGGAGTCGTAAACGAAATTGTGTTGCAAGATACATTTTAGGCAACAAGATTATATTACTACGAGATGTAGGAGAAACACTCTCAGTAAAAGGATATGAATGAACGTTTTTATTTTTTTTATAGAATATAGAAGAATGAGTGCATAAAAGTTGAATCATCCGTGAGCAGTAGTTTCCCCATAGCTTTTTCAAAACAGGTTGCGTTTGAAACATAGAGGGTCTTCCCAGTAGCCAGTCTGCTGTTTACTATTAAATTACTGTACTCCTTTCACTGGAAGAGGTTTACTGTCATTCCAAAATAATAATTTGACCTTAATTTGAGTTAAATTCATGAGTGGCTGGGTTATCCTCTTCAACACGAAGTACTTTTATCCCTTTTATTCACGCCACATCCATGCGAAAACATTTTGCCCAGGGAAATATTATACTGTGGAGTGGTAAACCCATTAGTGCCTAAGATCTTTTGAAAAGGACAGAGTTAAGCATTTTCAGGAGCTAACAAGAGCAATCCGAGATGGCAAACTTCCGCCAAGACATTGTGTAGTAGATCTTATGGAGAAGTTATCTTGCAAGCATTGTAGGCATTACTTATCCAGTTAGAAAGAACAATGTTGAAATTGTCACTATTTCGCAATGGTAGAGAATCTTTAAAAAAAAATTCCTGGATCTGGATGATGATCCGGATCACCACCAAAATCTAACGGATTGTTCCTTGGGCCATACCCTACCCCTTCTAAAAATTTCAGCAAAAATCCGTTCATAACTTTTTTAGTAATTCAGCTAGCAGACAAACAGACAAACACACCGACTCCGGGAAAAACATAACCCCCTTGGCGGAGGTAACAAGAAGGACCACTCAGAGAGTGCATCATGCGTGCCCACCAGCTAATCTAACTGTTGAAGTTTGACTCTGACCTGTTACTTTGAATTTCGACAGATTACTCTCAGAATCAAATCACGCAATTCTTGCCTAATCCTTAACCCTCCCGCCAAGTTTCGCTCAAATGAGATCATAACCATTTGGACTGATTTTGCCCAATGTCCATGTCATTCGACCTTTACTTGTGACCTTGACTTCAAGTTGATTGTCCTCAAATCTAATTTATATATCTTTTTTCCACCTTGAACCGTTCCACAAAGTTTCATTTATTTTCGATAAAAAAACTGTTTGAGTTTATCTTGCTATGAGACCTTGACCTCTGCCTTATTGTATTAAGAAAACAATAAGCTTATACACTGGCTGATACTCAAGCCTTCCTTTTCTTTTGCGGTTTGTAATTGTATTTACTACCGGCATTACAGGGCGCTGCTGGACACAGGGCGATGTCAGTGTATAGTACTGTTGTATACCGGCAAGAGCGATTGTCATCGATACACAAATATGCCATCGTACATGGTGTCACATAAGTCTAATGACTCACTGTAAATTCAACTTGTAAATGCAGTATTGTACATAGTATATGAATACAATAATAACAAAAAAGAAATTGCGAGTTTAAAACGGTTGGAAAGAAATATTAAAAAGAAATAGAGTTTTACGGTTTGTGAAGCTTTTCATTTTTTATTATCATTCACACACACACACACACACACACACACACACACACACACACACACACACACACACACACACACACCGTTCATAGGATAACACTCTCACTCTCTGTAAGTGCAGGCGTAACAAAGGGGGAACACTAGGGTACAGATCTATGAGCATCGCAACTATGAGCTAATATGCGGAGGGTGATACAGTAAGTATCCTTTCAAAAATGCCACATACAAGAACTCTGGACACTGATGGATTAAACACCGACAAATCTATGTTTCATAACACACTGAAGCCTCAGGCCCTTTATAGTAAATAGATAGAGGTATTTTCAACACTTTAATAATGCGGGGGGGGGGGGGAATCCACGGTATTGTAGTAAGAGCTTTGAGACTAAGAGCCGATAGGTAGAGGGCGGCATGCTGAATACCATTTCAACAAAATACCAGACACACGAACCGTGGGCACCGCTGGCTTAATGGAGGCAATGTTTAACTCTTCCTGTTCGGAAAGTGTTCCTTATCTGAGTTTAATCATCTTGGAGTAGAAGGAATATAACGAAAATGCATCATCGTGTTGACGGATATAGGTGGGGGCTGACGTCATAAAGGCGCCTAGCCGGGATGCGGACCTTCGTTACTCAAGCCTAAAAGCCTGTGGTGGGTTAGTCACTCACTGTCATTGGATACAGGGCCATTGTACATTCCCTAGACATCCTTAGTAAACATTTTACCTAAAAACCAACAAAAAATGGATGGAAATTTGAGCCAACCAACAAAAGAGTGGATGGAAACTTGAGCTAGGTGGCGCTAGCTGCCAGCCCAGCTGTGCTTTCACATTGGCTACCGCGGTGATGTTTAACGGATTTGCAGTTAATTACTACAAATTACGTGTGACATTAGCAATCGTGAAAACACAGAGAGATTATTTGTGCTATTATTTGCTGTTATATTTGCCATGTTTTTACTGTGAAGGATATGTCAAGTTTTGGAATGGACAATGTTTTATCTGTCTATCTATCTATCTGTTGCCAGACGCCTCATTCCCGTTCGGGGTGGCCACAAACAAATCGCCTCCACGTCGCTCTGTCCCCCGCCATTTCACTGCCCTGCTCCCAACTCGCACCCCCCTCTCTCATATACCTCTCCACCCCATCCCTCCATCTCATCCTCGGCGTCCCCCTCCCTCCTCCCCCCTCCACCTCACTAACATACACTCTCTTCGTCAGTCTTTTACCCTCCATCCTCTCCACATGGCCAAACCACCTCAGTGTGTTCCTCCTAACGTTTCCTATCACATCCACATCCACACCACAACGCTTCTTTATATTCTCATTTGTCAGCCTGTCTCTCCATGTGACTCCACAGGCTCCTCTTAAATAACTCATTTCCACAGTTCTCACTCTTGACTTGTGTCCTTCCAACAACGTTCAAGTTTCACTTCCATACGTTATTGTTGGTATCACAATACTGCCATGTAATTTTTCACTTCCATGCTCACTTCCCTGCTTCTTATCACTGCTTTCAAGGAACCAGCAACCTTTCTTCCCTGCTGTACCCTTTCAAGCACTTCACCCTCCAGACCTCCATCCTTACTCATCACACTACCCAAGTACCTAAACGTCCTCACATTTTCCAATTCCTCACCATACAACCTCGCTGTACATTCACTGACTTCACCTCTCTCAAAGACCATCACTTTACTCTTCCCTACATTCACCTTTAGATTCCGTTTCTTACACACTCTCCCAAACTCATCCACCAAGCCTTGCAGCTCTCCTTCGTCTTCATTCAACAACACAGTATCATCTGCAAACAACAGTACAGGGAGTTTCCAAACACTACCCTCTCTCACCAGGGCCACTCCAACATCCACTACCCTACCTTGTACCTCTTTTATTACCCCATCCATGTACAGATTGAACAACCATGGAGACATGACACATCCCTGTTTCAACCCAACCTTCAAAGAGAAAAATGCACTCAGTTCACCATCCACACGCACTGCAGCCTTAGCACCATCATACATACTCTTCACAGCATTCAACAACTTCCCATCTACTCCATATATTCTTAACACTTTCGACAATCCTTGTCTATCCACCCTGTCATATGCTTTCTCCAAATCCATGAAAGCCGCATAAAACTTCTTTCCCTTCTCTAGAAATTTTTCCACGAAAGATATAAGAATGAATATCTAATCTACACAACCTCTTCCCTTCCTCTGTTCTTTCTCTAACTCTGTCAGTAAGTATCCTACCATACACTTTTCCTATTATATTAAGAAGACAGATGCTCCTATGATTACCACACACTTCTTTTTCCCCTTTTCCTTTGTACAAGGGAATAATTATACCTGACTTCCAATCCTCTGGGACTCTACCTTCCTCCCAGGCCAATCTGCACATTTTCCACATCCATTCTACTACTATTTCTCCCCCATACTTCAGCATTTCACCACACACTTCATCAATTCCTGGGGCTTTCCCCAATTTAACTTTCTTCATTGCTTCCACAACTTCTATCCTGCTGATTTCTTCCTGTATTCTCACCTCCCTCCTTCTCCCAGCCATCCCCCAGCGACTTATACTCGCATTACTTCCATCCTCTATGTTCAACAATTCCTTAAAGTGTTCTCTCCATCTGCTCACTTTTTCTCCCTTCTCCACTAGTAATCTATAATTTTTATCTTTCACTCCCCTGCTAACTTCACTTCCACCCTGTCTTACTCTTTTCACCTCTTTCCAGAACATTTTCTTACAGTCCCTCCACTTTACACTCAAGTTCCTTCTAAATTCCTCATCTGCTCTCTTCTTACTCTCTCTTACTAATCTTTTCACTTCTCTCTTTCTTTCTACATATAACTTTCTCTTCCGCCTCTTAACTTCTTCCACGCCCCTATTTCTCATGCTGTTCCTTGCACAGCCCTCTGTCTTCTCTTAATCCCACACACCACATCACATGCTGCACATATTTCTTCTGTAAATATCATGCACACACTTTCCATGTCCCCCATCTGCTCCAATTCATATTTGCCCAATCGTTCCTCCACTTCTCTCTTATACTCTGCCTTTTTCTCATCCTCTTGTAACCTTCCCACTCTCCTTACAAATACTCCTTCTTACCGTCCTTCCCTTCTTCTATTTCCGGATCCTATTTGGACCTTGATTCTGGCCACCACCAAGTGGTGGTCAGAAACTTCGCTCCCCCAACCTCTATAAGCTCTTGCATCCATTACACATCTTCGCATCCTTTCATCCACACACACAATCAATCATTGCCTTCCTTTCATTCAGTTCACCATCTACCCTTCTCATCACTCACCACGTATACTTGTGGATCATTTTGTGCCTGAAGAGGGTATTGGCTATCACCAACCCCCTCCCAGCACAAATGTCCACTAACGCACTGCCATTCTCATCTGTCTAAGCAGGCACACCCCACTCACCAACTATTCCATCCACCTTCACATTCCCTACTTTACCATTCATATCACCGATCAAAAACACTCTCATTCCTTCCAAACTTTTCCATGCACACTTCCACATTTGTCCAGAACTCTTCTCTCACTCTTCTTGCACGATCTTACGTTGGCGCATACACACACACAATCGCCCACATTTGTATTCCAACTTTCAATCTTACCCACACAATCCTTGACCCAACTGATCCATACTGTCTTATACTCTTCTTCCATCTTTTACTCACAACTATACATACTCCTTCTTTTGCCCTCTCATTCTCACCTACTGCACATATACCCCATCCATACTCTCATTCTCTCACACTCTCACCTCTCCATTTCGTTTCAGTTATTCCACATACATTAACTTTCGCACCCTCAGGCACCTGGACAATCTCTCTCTCTTTCACGTCATCATTCACACCCCTTACATTCTACACTCACATAATGACCATGGAATTCTCATGGTTCATCCCTCTCCTCCTCTGTATCACATGTCAGTTTATTCTCTCTCCTACCAACTTTCTTTTCTTTTAATTAACTTCACCTCTTCTTTCCGTCCCTTCACTTAGTCTACATTCACACTGTTCATGCAATTCAGTCCCTCTGTAACTCTAAAGTAAAGGTAACTGTTACAGTCAATTTTTATTATTTATCAAGCAAGACCGCGTCTTATCCTCGGCGGATAATTGGTATCAAGTATTATATCACTCCCCATTTTAGCGAAGAATAAATGGGGAAGGAGTATGTGTAGTGAACGATGGAAAGCACTTTTCAAGAGGCACATCGACAGCCCGCACCGTATCTCTGTGAATCTCGCTTATATTTTCCCATTTTCCTCATTCCCGTACGGCATGATGCACGTGCTTACCTTTATTTTTGTGTGTGTGTCAGAGTGGATATTTTGTCGTTGGTATGAACTAGCAGATTTCGAACGTATTGGAAGTTTATGAAGACTCAATACCAGCACCCACTTTAAGCTGGTGTCATCGTTTGAGTTTCGAACTTCAGATTAATGGCACACGTAGACCATGTTACGCCCACACAATCAGTCTACACGTTCTGCCTCTTCTCGAATTCTGCATACTCTTATGGAGTGGAAGTGGAGAGGCTGCGCTAAAGCAAGTGAAGAAAATTAAAAACAAAACTGTGAGAATAATTAAAAAGCCAGCTATTACAAATGATCTACCTCCTGTATAAGTAAGACGGAATGTTGCTTCCCTTGCATTGTTTTAGTTATTTTTATTCCAAACGCTCACGCGAAGTTGCACTCATATTGTGTCACCTTTCCACATCTTCCCCTGTGCTACACGGGCATCTAGAAGCTCTCATGAGGGGTCTGTCACACTGTCATGCTGTAGAACTTCTGCCTTTCAAAATCCATTTATTTCCTGGATTAGCTTCACCCCTAACTTCAACCTACAGCAGTTGAAGTCTAATTGGTACAGATTGTTTATGAATGGAAGTCACCTGCAATCACTTGTATGGAATTTTTAAAATTAGATAATAAAAAAATCGATTAGACTAACAGAGTTGCAGTTTTCAACTCTAGCCTGCAATGCACTTTTCTAGAGGCACCCCGACAGCCCGCACCGTGCCACTAAGAATCTCGGTTATTTCCCACATTCCCTTACGTGTTTATGTTTCATGAGAGGTCAAATGTCATTATGCAACCCTTGACTCGTATCGTGGCACTTGGTGCATAGTTTCTGCATCCTGGGTATTTGTTGGCCAAAGTGCTATTCGACGGCCAAACACAAGGTATTTTTAACTAATCAATATGTGTAAATGGCGGCACCTTGCCTTATCATGTTTATTTGTGAACAGGGTATCATTAATGTATAGCCTTTATTTCTTTTGCGTCTGACAAGCATACTGTACTCCCTCAGCAGCATTCTGAATCCAGTAAACTTCATTCACCCACGTAATGACTCCATTATAAGCCACATACGACTGGAGCGCCGTATCCCACAAAGGACAAGGCGTTCATGTTGGACTTATGGTTTACATAACGTTTTCTGGAACAAGGAATGGAAGTTTTAATTTGCAAATCAGAGGTAGAATTACTAATATTCGTTTCATCTGTTCTGCCATTTCTGAACACACGGACCATTGACGCAATTAATCTTTATCAGATCAACCTTCACGTGCACGTCGAGCTAAACAAAGAAAATAAATAAATGAATAAATGTAAGTTGGATCCACAGAATGAAGATATTCATAGAATTAGAATATCGAACTAAATAAAATGTTGCAGTAGTAATCAAATCAGCCATTGTCAAGCAGCGTATTCCAAATATTCACAGTGCAGAAGAGTAAAATGTTCCCCCTCCCTTATATTTGTATTGTATATCATCCTATATCTTCATTTGTTTACTGTATCTCTCGTATCACTATCGCTATGTACTATCACTGAGAAACAGATTTTTTACATTTCTAAACCGTTCCTTAAATACTGGAGATTCATTAATACCTGAAGCAAAGGTAATTGATCAATAATATGCGCTTTGTTTTGATCATGTTTCATAAATATATCTGATAAATCATCATGCTTTCACAGGTTAGGTATTCGATATTCGTTTATCTGAAATTAGTGAAGAAGAAATCTTGGCCCCATTCTCCACAGACAGACTTAACGAATGTGTATCAATACTCACATAAATGTAGCTTTGTCAGATAATAGGATGAAACGAGTGAAAACTGAACTGAGGAAGTATAGAGGTGAGGTGTGTAGATTAGTATTATAAGAAATAGAAGTTATGAAGTATATACTCTGTTGATATGAGGGTATACAGCACCAGCTTAAATGTTAACATTCACAGAGAGAGTGTGGCGACGACGAGTTCAAATGTGACAACAACAGATGCATTAAGAAGTCGTCCAGGTGCAACGGTAACAACGACTGTGGCGACTTCAGTGATGAAATCAACTGTTCACAGGTGAGTGATATGGCAACTCAGGGAGAGTTTAGGCAATTTGCTGATAATTGTTCTCCTAAGCTAGTGTATTGATTAAACTACTGCATTTAAAAAATATAATAGCTCTCGGTTACAAACACTAATCTTTACTACCTCCACTTACACCACAGAAACCGTTTTTTTTTCTTTTTTTTTTTTTTTTTTAGTAGGCGGCTCTGACCAACTTCTCGCAGTTGTGAAAGTAGGCGGATGCTAGAAAAAGTATGCGAATATAGTGACAGTCCTACAACTCGATAAAATTTAGTAAGGATTCATGGATTTTTTTTTTCACCGAAGCTAGAGGTAAAAAAAAAAAAGAAAAAGAAAAATCTACAATACACTTTCTATGGAAGGTGTATATGCAGAATATCTATAAATCAATTCGTGCTCCCAGAATGTGAGACGTGTTTATTTTTTTAAAGTCTGTAACATATTTGCATATATGTTTATCATAAAACCAAATCTGTAGAAGATGAACCACATCTCATGGGGTTGCTTTCGTAATGTTTTGAACGGCATATGTCCCTACTACATGTCGTTCCCTTGTTCTTTCGTATATTCATTCTAAAATTCCTCCTTTTACAAAATCTTCCAAGCTCAGTTCTGTCTTTTTTCTTAATTCAAGGAAGTAAGATCCAAAGGCTAGAAGCCCACAAGACTGCTCCCTTCAAGAAAAAATAAAAACAAAATAACAGAGAGCCAAATTCAACAGCCATTCATTTCGAAAAGCCTGGACACATTGCTTTTAGAAGACTGGAGATCATAGACAATAGGAAATACAGAGGAAGACAGTTCCAGAGTTACCTGTTGCAGACATGAAGGACTGAAAGTAGCAGTTAACTTTTGCATTAGAGAACTGGACAGAAATGTAATGAGAGTTTGCTGCCAGACGGGTGCTACACGCCCGCCCTAGCGATGGAGGGATGCAAACAGGCAGTTCAGAGCAGTGCCCATTGAAGCAGAGGCCGATAACAGATAGACATGCAACACTGTGGCGAAGATACTGAGATTGAAGGGAGCCAGTTAGAGGAGGAGAGTTAATGAGATGAAAAGCTTTTGACTCCACCTTGTTGGGAAGAGTTGTATGTAGGAAGCCTCCCCACACAGGAGAGTTGTGCTCGATACAGGGGTGAATAAAACTCCTGTATAAAGTCAACAACTGTGCAAGGGTAAAGAAAGCACGAATTCGGCTTAGTAAACCTAATCACTTGGAAGCAGGTTTTACAAGAGATGTACTATGGTCTTTCCAAGATAAAGCACGAGAAAATTAAACCTCAAGTATGTTCAAAGATGATGCAGGATTGAGTTATATAGTGTTAAAAACTCAAGAATACTCTTACGAAAGATTTTGGTGAGTTGAAAGGTGTAAGAACTGAGTTTTTGATGCACTAAAACAACAAGATTTCATTTACTCTAGTCAGAGATATGAGCCAAATCTGCTTAAGTTTCCATACTTAACCTGCCACCATGCTGAATCATTTGCAAAGATCATCAGGTTTTCTTCCTAATCCCTCCCTGTCCCAGCCTCCGTTTCTCTCATCCCGTCCATGAAGAGAATGAACATCCATGGCGACATAAGGTATCCTTGTCGTCATACAACCTTTTGGTGTGGTTGGTCATGTCATAAATTTGGGTGCAGGAGGAATTTAATGCCCAAACTGAGTAAGGGGTGGAAATCATACCATTCAGATGTAAGGATTATGAAAATGAAGTGACAAATTTTCTGACCTCATTAAGTATGTCATGTGACGTCATAATCACCTTGACCTTTCAAGAGGTGCTTAAAAATAGGCGTGTCTTTGCAATGATTTAAGCAATTTAGGGGATATTTGAAGGTGAGTCAACAGTTGATTGAAGGAAATTTCAAGGTCATCTGGGGTCAAGGTCACATAAAAAGGTTAAGGTCAAACCCTTTAAGTGATGGCTTTGAAGGGTGCAACCTGGGTTTGGGATGATTATTGACTGAAAAATGATTCATTTTCAGAATCAGTCGTTTCAAAATATTTTTGCCTACTATTCGGTAAAGGTTGCACATTTATAGGTCAAGGTCATGTCTGAAAACATTTTCTTTAATTTTCTATTTCTCAACATGGCAGCATTGCAGACACAAGAGCTGAAACTGCAATGTTCACTTGTATGAGTTGGTTGTTTTTTGGTAGATGAACCTCCTGGAAATTTGTTCTCATGTCTGTGGTCTAGATAATAGCCTAGGGCAAGGTTAGGTCATATTTCATTGAAATTGAAACTGAAGACCCAATCCACGTGGATGGCCAAACGGACAGTTCGTGTGGGAGATAAGGTCATCAACCTGAGAGAGGAATGACAGTTGCTTGCACGATTCCTAGTTATCTGGCACTCTCGGCCAGAGTTAGTACCCAAAGTTGCCAGCCACCATCGGGGACTGCGAAATGTCTGTTGTCCCGCGATCTCTATTTGCCAGCGATGGAACACTACTCATTCCAACAGATAAAACAGCATCATCCATGCAGTAGCGAATCTAAATGTTGGAGAGTAGTCCAAGGAACAACCATAGGATAAACCTACTGAAGGAATGGATGTTGACACACCTGAAGTTGCAGAGACAAATGAAGCAGTGTTTGGTCTGTCTGGCGTGGAAAGAGATGGAGTGATGATTTTTGATGCCATGGCTGTTGTGCAAAGTGTGAAGAAGACATCTCCTGTGACCGAAATATGTCACCTTAAGATAGGTTTTGTGTAGCGGATTACTGGTCTTATGAAACGTTATCAACAGAACGTGTCATATTGATCGTTACTTGGAGGTATCCTTGAAGAAGACAAGAGCCAAACGAGCTGAGAAAACGTCTGGAATGGAGGTTGTGATTCATGATGAAATGAGCATTGCTAAGGTGTCTTTAAAAGACCTTCTTTCAAACACTAATACCAAAACACAACTGACAGAGCTTTTAGCAAATGCCCTTTTATAAGCTTTCAAAGACTCAAAACAAGACCTGGTCATGTGTTACAATGACCAAGTCCGATCAAATCGTCCTGATCTACTACCAGATGACATGAATACTGATGGCCATGTCAGTTGATCGCACTGCATGTGTTGGATGTAGTAAGAGAGTTTAAACTTAAAGAGGTTGATGTACGGTCTTCAGATACAGATGTTCTTATTTTTCTGATGGACTTGGCTGCAAATAGCCATCTATGTGTACTCACTATTCTTCGCAAGTTGAGTGGAAAAGAAACTAAACATAGAGCAATCGTGGTGCGTGAACAAAAGGTAGCCATCGGAAATGAAAAATCTAGAGGACTGATTGATCTTCATCATGTCACTGGTGAAGACTGGGGTTGTAAATTCGTTGGAGTGTCAAAAAAAAGCATGGGTTTCGCCATATCTTTTGCTTCTTCCTAATGATGACATTGTGTTAACATTAGCAAACATGGGCAAGGGTACAAATGCTGATCAGGCTCCGGGAATATCACTAGACGATGATGGAAATATCTCCGAAGTATATCGCCTTACTGAGCGATTTGTCTGCAAGATGTGTTCGGAGCAGTCACATATACACGCTACCAGAGCTTCGATGGGAACTTTTCCGTACGAAAAACCTTGAGGGTGAGAGGCTCCCTCCAACGCGGGGAAAATTCCTACCACACATTCTTCGAGCAAATTATATGTCAATGAGGGACAAGTCCATCCATGCTCAAACTGCCACCACGTGAACTGAATGGATGGGAAGTCAATCCAGCTGGTGGATAGTCTACAATCAAATCAAGTGTCTTGAAAACCCAGTGCCTGAAGCCGTTCTGGAACTCGTTAAGTGTGCATGCCGAGGTTTATATGATTCAGCTAAATGTTCTTGTTTGAGGAATGGTCTTCTGTGTGCAGTTTTGTGTAAATGCAAGGATTGTTCAAACGTGGGTCGAGTAAACCTTGATGACAAAATCAATGACAGTGACTTATGAGCCATAAATTGATCATGATCTGTACCATCTCACGAGAGTTGTACAGGTTGAAGAAGAAGAAGAAGAAGGAGTATCTGTGACAACCTTATATCATTTCTACATAATATGCGTTGTCAGTGAGCAGATAAGTTCATATCTGAGTAACAGTGCGAAAATGGAAGCCAAGGTCATTAGGGGTCAAGTGACACCATTGTAGGGAGTGAAAACAGTTACCAAGAATTCTTTACAAGATAATCTTAAGCGACTTGAAACTAGAAATTAAAGGTGCAATTTGAGTTTAGACCATTTTTGTCTCTACTCTCAGAAGTATGTTTAAACGCATCTAACCTTGACCATCGGGTGTGAACTTGATCCCTGAAGACAATGAAACCTGTCTGAATTGATTGGATGTTCTAAATATTATAATTTCACATTCGTAAAATTATCATCTCAATATGTGCTGGCGTAACCAATATATGCCAGTATCTGCATTAAGGTAGTGAAAATACGGTCAAGATCAGTGAGGGGTCAGGTGACCCCATTAGAGGGGTCGGAAAATTTGTCCATCCATCCATCCATCCATCCATCATCTAATCCTACGTTGACCCATGACAAGCGTAGGAGCCCGGGGCTAGGAAAGTTGGTCCTGGCATTTAAGATGAGAGTGACCAACCTCACTCATCCCTGAGTGGCATTACGTGAGCAACAAACCCCAACCACCCCTTGGATATAAACCTTCATTTTCGTAAATGTGTACAAAGGATGCAAAAAAATAAAAAAATAGGCTTCAGATTCCAACGGGATGACATGACTAACCACACTGTTTACCTTAAACCATTCACTCTCCTCCCATCCTACTTGCCCATATGCTTAGTCCTTTGTTGAAAACTTTTCGTTGCACCTGAAAGCTTTCCTCTCACTTTCTACATCTGTAAAACCCAACTGAAAGTGTTCTATCTATCTATCTATTGCCAGACGCCTCAATCCCGTTTGGGGTGGCCACAAACAAATCGCCTCCAAGTCGCCCTGTCCCCCGCCATTTCACTGCCCTGCTCCCAACTCACACACCCCTCTCTCTTAACCTCTCCACCCCATCCCTCCGTCTCATTTTCAGCCTCCCTCTCCCTCTTCCCCCCTCCACCTCACTCACATACACTCTCTTCGTCAGTCTTTCACCCTCCATCCTCTCCACATGGCCAAATTACCTCAGTGTGTTCTTCATAACGCTTCCTATCACATCCACATCCACACCACAACGCTCCTTTATATCCTCATTCGTCAGCCTGTCTCTCCATGTGACTCCACATGCTCCTCTTAAATAACTCATTTCCACTGCTCTCACTCTTGACTTGTGTCCTTCCAACAATGTCCAAGCTTCACTTCCGTACTTTAGAGTTGGTATCACAATACTGTCATGTAGTAACTTTTTCACTTCCATGTTCACTTCCCTGTTTCTTATCACTGCTTTCAAAGAACCAGCAACCTTTCTTCCCTGCTGTACCCTTTCAAGCACTTCACCCTCCAGACCTCCATCCTTACTCATCACACTACCCAAGTACTTAAACGTCCTCACATCTTCCAATTCCTCACCATACAACCTCGCTGTACATTCACTGACTTCACCTCTCTCAAAGACCATCACTTTACTCTTCCCTACATTCACCTTTAGATTCCGTTTCTTACACACTCTCCCAAACTCATCCACCAAGCCTTGCAGCTCTCCTTCGTCTTCATTCAACAACACAGTATCATCTGGAAACAACAGTACAGGGAGTTTCCAAACACTATCCTCTCTCACCAGGGCCACTCCAACATCCACTACCCTACCTTGTACCTCTTTTATTACCCCATCCATGTACAGATTGAACAACCATGGAGACATGACACATCCCTGTTTCAACCCATCTTTCAAAGAGAAAAATTCACTTAGTTCACCATCCACACGCATTGCAGCCTTCTCACCATCGTACATACTCTTCACAGCATTCAACAACTTCCCATCTACTCCATATATTCTTAACACTTTCGACAATCCTTGTCTATCCACCCTGTCATATGCTTTCTCCAAATCCATGAAAGCCGCATACACCTTCTTTCATTTCTCTAGAAACTTTTCCACTAAAGATCTAATAATGAATATCTGATCTACTCAACCTCTTCCCTTCCTAAAGCCTCCCCGTTCTTCTCCAACTAATTTCTCATTTCTTTCTCTAACTCTGTCAATAAGTATCCTACCATACACTTTTCCTATTATACTAAGAAGACAAATGCCCCTATGATTACCACAAACTTCTTTTTCCCCTTTTCCTTTGTACAAGGGAATAATTATACCTGACTTCCAATCCTCCGGGACTCTACCTTCCTCTCAGGCCAATCTGCACATCTTCCACATCCATTCTACTACTCTCTCCCCCCCATGCTTCAGCATTTCACCACACACTCCATCAATTCCTGGGGCTTTCCCCGATTTAACTTTCTTCATTGCTTCCACAACTTCTATCCTGCTGATTTCTTCCTGTCTTCTCACCTCCCTCCTTCTCCCAGCTATTCCCCAGCCACTTATACTCGCATTACTTCCATCCTCTATGTTCAACAATTCCTTAAAGTGTTCTCTCCATCTGCTCACTTTTTCTCCCTTCTCCACTAGTAAGCTACCATTTTTATCTTTCGCTCCCCTGCTAACTTCACTTCCACCCTGTCTTACTCTTTTCACCTCTTTCCAGAACATTTTCTGACAGTCCCTCCACTTTACACTCAAATTCCTTCCAAATTCCTCATCCACTCTCTTCTTACTCTCTCTTACTAATCTTTTCACCTCTCTCTTTCTTTCTACATATAACACTCTCTTCCGCCTCTCAACTTCTTCCATGCCCCTACTTCTCATCCATTCATTGTATGCTTTCTTCTTTTGTGCCACGGCTTGTCTCACCTCTTCAGTCCACCACGCTGTTCCTTGCACTCCCCTCCGTCTTCTCTTCATTCCACACACCACATCACATGCTGCACATATTTCTTCTGTAAATATCATGCACACACCTTCCACGTCTCCCATCTGCTCCAATTCATATTTGCCCAATCGTTCCTCCACTTCTCTCCTATACTCTGCCTTTTTCTCATCCTGTTGTAACCTTTCCACTCTCCTTGCAACTACTCCTTCCTCTCGTCTTTCCCTTCTTCTATTCCTCCATCTTACTTGAATCCTAATTCTGGCCACCACCAAGTAGTGGTCAGAAAGTCCACTCCCCCAACCTCTATAAGTTCTTGCATCCATTACACATCTTTGCATCCTTTCATCCACACACACATAATCAATCATTGCCTTCCTTTCATTCAGTTCACCACCCACCTTTCTCATCACTCGCCATGTATACCTGTGGATCATTTTATGCCTGAAGAGGGTATTGGCTATCACCAACCCCCTCCCAGCACAAATGTCCATTAACGCACTCCCATTCTCATCTATCTCAGCCGGCACACCCCACTCACCAACTATTCCATCCACCTTCACATTCCCAACTTTACCATTCATATCACCGATCAAAAACACTCTCTCATTCCTTCCAAACATTTCCATGCATTTGTCCAGAACTCTTTTCTCACTCTTCTAGCACGATCTTGCGTTGGCGCATATACACACACAATCGCCCACATTTGTATTCCAACTTTCAACTTTACCCACACAATCCTTGACCCAACTGATCCATACTGTCTTATGCTCTTCTTCCATCTTTTACTCACAACTATACATACTCCTTCCTTTGCCCTCTCATTCTCACCTACTCCTGCACATATACCCCATCCATACGCCCATTCTCTCCCACTTTCTCCTCTCCATTTTCTTTCAGTTATTCCACATACATCCACTTTCGCACCCTCAAGCACCTGGACAATCTCTCTCTCTTTCACCTCACCATTCGCTCCTCTTACATTCCATGAACCCATTACCAAGTCCTTTGTCCGGTCCTGGGTCGTCATCGTTTGGTCAGTCCTTGTCCGAGGCTTCTAGTTTGTTTTTTTAGTTAGTTGTTTTCCGGGGAGGGGCACTAACCCTCCCCCAACCCTTTTAGTCGCCTTTTACGACAAGCAGGGATACTGGGGGAGTATTCTTGAAAACCCTACCCCCAGGGGATGTTACTGTTGAATATTATACATCTTCTCTAAGTTGATAAAACCAACGTACAGAGCCCTCCTCCTCCTCTCAGTTTCTATCTCACACACATTTATCAAAGCAAACCCTGATCCACCCACCCTCCCATACACATCTACAAACGTCCCTGTTTTTCCCTCTTATGGTGTTCCGTATGTTGTAACATTCATTCAAGTCGTGATTCATTCATAATCCTTAACAGACTTATACCTCAAACTTACAATCATTCTCTTTTGTCTCCCTTGCCTTCATGCACTGACACGGTAAGTACACTCTGATACTCGTCAGGCACACTTCACCTGATCTAGGCATACACTGAAGTGTCTGATTAACCAGGCCACAAAGCTATCTCCAACACCACCCGACCTCAATTTCTTCCTTTCTATGATTAGGATTAGAGCCAATTCCCCCCCCCCCCTCCACACACACGCACACAAAATGAAGAAAAATAAAGAAATTAAGGTCGGGTGGTGTTGGAGATAGTGTTGTGGCCTGGTTATTCAGACACTTCATTGTATGCCTAGATCAGGTGAAGTGTACCTGACGAGTATCAGAGTGTACTTACCGTGTCAGTGCATGAAGGCAAGGGAGACAAAAGAGAATGATTGCAAGTTTGAGGTATAAGTCTGTTAAGGATTATGAACGAATCACGATTTGAATGAATGTTACAACATACGGACCACAATTATGCAAACGATTATTATGCACAGTGGTAGTCTTTCACTTAACCCACGTGTTTGTAAGGGTGGCTACCTCCGATGGCAGCCTCCACATCCCTGACGGTTCCGATGAAGTCTTTATGTATGGCTCTACATCCTTCTTTCCTTCCATTCTCTTCTGTCTTTCTTTCCTTCATTCTTTCCACTTCCTTCAGCCTATGGGTGACTCTACACTGAGTGACAAGCCAAATGGTTTCCTGTGCACCAGGAAACCATTTACTACGCTGGGTGGTAACCATATAACCAAATTTTGGCACCTGGTGATTTAGTGGGTAATTATTGCGCTCCAATCGGATTGAGCAGGTGAAGGTTTATATCCAAGGGGTGGTTGGGGTTGATTGCTCATGTAATGCCACTCAGGGATGAGTGAGGCTGGTCACTCTCATCTTAAATGTCGGGACCAACTGCCTAGCCCCGGGCTCCTACGCTCCTCATGGGGCAATGTAGGACTGGATGATGGATGGATGGATGGATATAAATTATTATGAGCAATCATAATTTTTCTCTAATCACCAGCTATTGCATGGTGGTTGACCTTGACCCAGACCATTTTCGGGGCAGGGTGGGACTCTTCTGCCACCACTGGAGGGTGGGGGGTTGGTCCTGGAAAAAACGGCGTCATAGTTTTTTAGTAAGAGGACAGCAGTTTACACAGTTTTAGACCTCCACTCGGACCAAGTTTTAGGCAGGGTGGAACCCCTGAGGTAGTACCTCCCCCATAATTATTTTTTTTCCTGGAGAATAGCAAGAATGGGTGTAGGTACCAATGATGTCCTTTATTTTGTTTACTCTCCCACTGTCGTCGGTTGGAAGGACTGGTGGTTATGGGTGAGGAGGTAAAGTAGTGAAGAGAGGGACAGGAGTTAACCTAATCTCATGGACACTTACCAGAGTAATAGTCTGTTTTAAAACAAATACCTCTTAGGAAACTTAGGGCTTTCGTGGAGAGTGTTTTCCATATTATCTTATTGTGCACTCTGAATAGTAAAGAAACATGTCTCTGTTGATAAGAATAACAAGCACTGTATTGAAAGAGACAGGGAACTATCAGGTGGAAAATATTAACGGTCAGAGTTTATTATATCTTATTTTATAAAGCTTCATACTGGCCTTCATTCTTAATCATCAGTGTCGACCACACGAGTTCCAGTGTGCAGACTCAGTCCAGACATGTATCCCCCTGCAATGGAGGTGTGATGGTGGCAGAGACTGTGACGACGGGAGCGATGAGGAGGGCTGTGATACAAGCACTATCACACCGATCACTCGCCCACCTCCAACCAACAATACAGTGAGTATGGTGAATTACTTTACTTGAAACGGTTCTTTGCCACCGTCATCAAATTAGCCCTCTGTGTGTCATGACGCTTGGTGTATTATGTTTATCCTTGCTATAGTGTGATGGGTGTACTTTTGCTTAAGATAGGCGTGCCATAGAGAAGATTTTCTTGCTGCTGATGCAGTCATCCTTTTTATTGGTCAGACGCTTGATTGTAAGGCTTCACTTAGAGTGGGCTCGACAAAATAATGGCAGAATATACCTGTCACAACTCTTGGCTACATCTTTCCCTCAGTCTTCCTTCACATACTCTTGCATTCAGGGTTACATCATGCATACTGTATTCACAGCACCAGCAACACAATAATCGTAAACGCCTGCGATGTTACAGTATGAAATAAAGACCACAAATCCAACCACAGCCTCTACAATTACCACAGTCGCCATAGTTGCGTACATAGAAAACGTTCACGAAAGGCAGTTACAGTAAAGCATTCACCACAAAACGTTTCTTTTAAACTAAATAAGGTAGAATGGCGTCAGCAAAACATTATTTACGTCATAGTAAAAAAAGGTTAACAGTCTGGTCATCAGGTTCTTTACCCTTTTTCGATGTTGTGGTGGATTCTCTTTCTTTTACAATTGCATATTTAGCCAAAATAAAACGCTGTCACCCGGTCTCTTAAAAATGTTGACCTCTTTTTGTGCATACCTGGTATTCATGTTTCCAAAACACGATCATATTTATTGCAGGAGAGAAGTTCGAAGGGTCACCTACACTGTTTATACACCTCTTTACTACCAGGTGATTATCATAAGCCGAAACTAAAAAAAAATGTTTAGAGGTCGCAGGAATAAACAGGAAAAGTCGGCAAACATCACCATTACCATAACACTTCTCCCGTGGCCAATATTACGACCACCGTTGCAGCTACTGTGACTAGCCTACCACCGAGAAATCCACCACAGATTGTTGTTATCGTTTCAACTCCACATTTACATTCTCTCTGTCTGTCTGTCTGTCTGTCTCTGTCTCTCTCTCTCTCTCTCTCTCTCTCTCTCTCTCTCTCTCTCTCTCTCTCTCTATCTCCAATATCACAGATTTCAATTTTACCGCTTCTTATTTCCCATGCGTGTTCTCTCTCTCGTTCACTAGTTCTCAAAATATTATTCTCTGATAATTCCTCTCATCGTCCATGCTTCTAATCATCTATTCACTTTCGCATTTCTCTCGACACTGTTTCCTCAGGGCGAGTGTGAGGAGTGGGAATACCAGTGTCGTACAGGGCAGTGTGTGTTGATGGTGTATGTGTGTGACGGAGACCCAGACTGCCCGGATCGTAGCGATGAAGAGAACTGTGAGGTGGGTTAACATTCTCAGGCTTCCAGACTCGCTCTTTGACTTCCATGACTCGCTCTCAGGCTTCTATGACTCACTCTCAGGCTTCCATGACACTTTCTTAGGCTTCCATGACATACTCTCAGGCTTCTCTGACTCACTCCTAGGTTTCCATGACACTCTCAGGCTTCCATGACTCACCTTAGGCTTCCATGACTCACCTTAGGCTTCCATGACACTCTCAGGCTTCCATGACTCACTCTCAGGCCTCTATGATACTCTCAGGCTTCCATGACTTTCATAGGCTTCCATGACTCACTCTCAGGCTTCCATGGCCCACCTTAGGCTTCCATGACTCACTCTCAGGCTTCCATGACTCTTTCTTAGGTTTCCATACCATACTTATAGGCTTCCATGACTCTTAGGCTTCCATGACCCACTCTCAGACTTCCATGACTCACTCTCAGGCTTCCATGACTCTTTCTTAGACTTCCATGACTCACTCCCAGGCTTCCCTGACTTTTTCTTAGGCTTCCATGACACTCTCAGGCTTCCATGACTCTTTCTTAGGCTTCCATGACTCACTCTTAGGCTTCCATGACATACTTTCAGACTTCCATGACTCTTTCTTAGGCTTCCATGACTGACTCAGGCTTCCATGACTCACTCTCAGGCTTCCATGATTCTCTCTCAGGATTCCATGACTCACCTTAGGCTTCTATGACTCACTCTCAGGCTCCCAAGAGTCACTCTCAGGATTCCATAACCCACTCTTAGGCTTCCATGACTCACTCCTAGGGTCGCATGATTCATTCTCAGCTGACTATTTAGTTAGGTACAAAAGAATAATAAAGTGGTCAGCACAATGAGAGGGTTATTAGTGACAGTATTAACACTTGTGCCGTCTACACTCACTATCAGCTGAATAAAATCGTCTGCTATTAGGTAGGCGAGAAATGCTAAAACTATCCAAACCGTGAGAAGGCAGTTATTTACATTAACACTCTCACCCTCCTATACTCACTCTCAGCTGAAGAAAATCATGAGGCGCTAGCTGGAGAAGAATGCTTGAGCCGTCTCCAGCATAAAATGGTTAATACTCTGTTCTCTATACTCATTCCAGCTGAAAATTTCGTTGGACATTAACCGAAACAGAATATTAGAATTGTTTATATAGAGAAAAGGTTTACGGTGAGATTATTAACATTCTCGGCGTCGTTTTTTTTTTTTTTTAATGCTAGGAAGAAGGAGCCAAAGGCTACACGTCCGGTAAATTGTTCCCTCCAAAAGAAGAAAAGTATAAGAAAAATTCAAGTTCCGTTCATTTTCAGATGCCCGGACACATTATATCTAAGAAACTGGAGGTCATAGGTAGCAAGAAATAAAGACAAAAGAAGATTCCAGTGTTGACATGTTACATACATGAAGGACCAGGAATATCAGTTAACCCGCCCCGTCCCGACCACTTTTTGACCACTGGTACCCCCCAGTCCCGACCATTTTTCGACCCTTTTTTTTTTTGCTAAAACTTTCGCTTTTGGTGAGAAACATCGAAAATTCATAGAGAAATCGCTCACCTGAGGTTTAAAATACTCATTACAGGTAGGAGAGCCTCCTTACCTTACTGGGTTTTCTATCAGGCTGGCACAAAAGAAAACGAGTTCTATGGGAGGATAACTATTTCACACCACTCATAAACGGTATTTATTTATTTACTGTTACGAATTTATATGTAGTACAAGAGTATATTGGTTTTCAAGCAGTAATATAGGCATTATAAGCATTGTTTCACTCACTAATACCTGACCTTTTTTTGCCACATTACCTGATCATCATTTCTAACTGTTTCTTCCTCTAATGCTATGTAAAGTTTGTCCTCCACATTGTCATTGATTGGGGAATCACTCTGGCCCTGAATTTCGTACCGTGGCATGACATGGCTATACTGGCCAGGTCACTGATAACAGGTGAATTGCTGAGAAAAGGGCATGCAGGGGGGGGGAGGAGGTCATGCTGGGTAAGGCATTGTCTCTGCCTGGCATCTTGTTGAGGAAGGTGTCCCGTGTATACTTACCAAAAATGACTCGGGAAAATTGAAAATTGTGGAAATTATGAACCTTGCAATTGCAGGACGTTGAAGTACGTCCTCGGGATTAGCTGTGACAAAACGTGAGGACGTGGAAGTACGTCCTCGGGACGGCGCGGGTTAACTAATGCATTAGAGAGGACAGTATAGGGGCTAGAGTTTGCTGCCAGGCAGGTGCTACGTGTCCAACGTAATGAAGCAGGGATGCAAACGGAAAGTTTAGATGAACGGTGACCACTGCAATAGATACAGAAATGAGAAAAATGCAACAGTGGAGTGATGAGAGAGGTGGCAGGGTCACTGAGAGGAGGAGAGTTAATGAGACGAAAAGTCTTTTACTCCACCCTGTTGAGCAGACCTTTATGTGGGGAACCCCTTTACACATGACAACTGTACTTTACACTGTGGCAAATAAAACCCCCGTACAAAGTCAACAGCTGTGTGAGCTAACGAAGGCACGGAGTCAGCTTAGCACATGTAATCTCGTAGAAGCAGATTTTGAAATGGAGATAATATAATATTCTCATGATAAATTTACAGAATGAAATCCCATAAATGTTGAGACATGATGGAGGAATGAGTTGGATATTATTGTATATTAAAGGATATTCTAGTAGACGATATTGGCTAGTTGATAAGTGTAGGAACAGCTTTTTAATGCATTATAAATATAAGGCTACCTTTACGCCACCAGAGATATGAACCAAGTCAGAAATTAGGTGTGATATAACCTCATCCCATGTTAGTTGAAGTAACTGTTGTGATGGACACTATGAAAAGCAAATAGAAGGTGGAGTCACCTGATAATCCTGACCATAATGCCCATCTCTTGGATTTATTCTTGACAAATAATCCAGATCAATACAGGATAGAGGTACTGTCACCACTTGGATCCTCTGACTACAATTTCATCAAAGCCTCATTAGTTAACCCTCCTACACCTCCCCATTCTGAACCTGTCAGGGTGACCCGATGGCACTTTGACAGGGCAGATTGGGATGGATTTAGAAATTATCTTGCTGATGTTCCATGGCAGTCTTTCTTCTCTAGTGATCCCAATTCTACCCAGTCCCACATTTGTGACTTAATACTAGCTGGTATGGATTTATTCATACCAAGTCAACAATTCACTAAAAGATCAAACTCTCCAAAATGGTTTGATGGCAATTGTGCCAGTGCAACAGCCCAAAAGTCATTAGCATATAACTCTTACTTAAAATCAAAAACATCTGAATCACTCTCCCAATTTAAAATTGCTAGAAATCATGCAAAAGCTGTATTAAATCTAAATCAAACTTTCTTCAAAAGCAAGCATCAAAACTACTTAACAACCCTAATGACAATAGAATATTCTGGTCAACTCTTAATTCTTTCAATAATAACTTTAACAAGTCATCTTCCATTCCCCCACTAAAATCTTCAGATGGCAATATTACAAATGACCCACGTGGGAAAGCAGATATCTTTGCTAGTACCTTTGCCAGAAACTCTACCATAGATGATACCAGCCAGAATGTCTCAGTACTGGAACTTGATTCTCCCGAAATTGCCCCACTTAAAATACAGACAAGATACGTAAAATCCATCCTAGACAATTTACCTACCAACAAAGCTCCAGGCCCAGATGGAATTCCGCCAATTGTTTTGAAAAAGTGTTCCCCTGAACTTGCCTCTGTCCTAGCTAAATTATTCAGACTATGCATACGTACTTCTTTATTCCCAAATTCATGGAAAGAAGCCAATATCCACCCAGTTCCGAAGAAAGGAAGTTCGTCTGACCCCTCCAATTACAGACCAATAGCTGTCACATCTTCTCTTGGTAAGGTATTTGAAACTTTAATTCATAAGCATATTGTTAAACATCTTGAGTCCAACAACTTAATTAGTGATAGACAATACGGTTCTCGTCACGAAAGATCCACCATTGACATACTCAATCTCTTAACTCATACCATCCATCAATCAATTGATCTTTTTGGAGAAACTCATGCAGTAGCTCTTGATATCTCTAAAGCTTTCGACAGAGTATGGCACCGTTCCCTGCTGTCCAAACTCCCTTGCTATGGACTAACGTCTTTTGTTCCTTTGATTTCTTCTTATCTTAGTGACAGGAAAATAAGAGTAAAAGTAGATGATGTATATTCGAATTTCCACTCAATTAACGCCAGCGTGCTGCAGGGATCAGTTCTGGCGCCAACCCTATTTCTGGTTCATATTAATGATCTCTTATCTGTCACTCACAATCCCATTCACTCATATGCAGATGACTCAACACTACATAGTTCATTCACACTCAGACATCCATTTACAAAGTCTAATATCTCTACCTCTCAACTCAGTACAGCCATCTCCATAAATCAAAATCTATCTACAATCAGTGAATGGGGACAAAACAACCTTGTCTCTTTTAATGCTAGTAAAACTAAATATATACAGTTTACTAATAGACAGATATTGCCAGATTCGTACATTATCTTCAGTGCTACTAATATTCCCATCTCCAAAAGTATTGAAATTCTTGGTGTCTCACTTAACAGTGCCCTCAGCTGGACCTCTCATGTCAGATCACTTGCTAAAACCGCCTCAAAGAAACTTGGATTATTGTACAGAGTCTGTAACTTCTTCGCCGATGAGCAGTTAGGTATAATTTATAAGAGTCATGTGTGCTCTCAGCTTGAATATTGCTCACCCTTGTGGAATGGTTGTGGAGAGGTTGCATTAAGACAACTAGACAAAATTCAGAATAAAGCTGTTAGAATCATTAACAACCCTCCCATTACATATAAACTACCTCCCCTGCAAGTAAGAAGGAATGTTGCCGCCCTTGCATTATTTTACAGATATTTTTTTGGCAAATGCTCAGACGAAGTTGCGTCCATGGTGCCACCTCTCCATGCCTTCCCTCGTGCTACACGGGCATCTGGTAGCGCTCATGACTGGAATGTCACTCAACCATATTGCAGAACTTCTGCCTATCAGAATTCTTTCATTCCCCGAACTGCATCTCTCTGGAACTCGCTTCCCCAGAGTTGTTTTCCTCCAAATTTCAACCCACAACTGTTCAAGTCTAACTGTTACAGATATTTTATGAACAGAGGACACTAGTAATCTGGTGTATGGATTATTTTTTTTTACCCATTTGTTTTTCCTTCCTCCGTTCTGTTATTTATAAAAAAATAAAATAAAATAAAAATAATGTGAGATGGACAACATAGGTCACTGATGAACCGATGGAAGAGAGCTGGTGACACGACAGAACTCTGGGGAGCACTCGAGGAGAAGATCGCTGGCTGTCTACAACAGCAGATATAGCATGACGACGGAGGATACTAGGCAGATGGACAGAGCCTTAAAACGGCAGTTTAGAAATAAGTCTTGGTCAAAAACCTTTAATTAGCCAAAGGGAATGTAAAAGTTTTCACCAAAGTCCCAAGAAAGCGATGATCAGGAGGCTGTAAAGGAAGGCGAGATGATTCGTCACTGGAGCGTCCCTGGCGGAACCCATACTGGCGATCGGAAAGGTTATGTTCGGAAGCGTGCTTTAATGTTTTTTTTTTTTTTTTTTTTAAGCATTGACTCGAAAGCTTTAGAAGCTGAGGATATTTTAAAACAATTGGGTGCTAGCTGAGAGCTGGGAAAGCTAACCCTTCTCCATGGCAAGGAGGGCAGAACACTTGCGATCCAAAGAAAGTATCCAGTTCTCGTCGATGCCGTGGCCAGGAAACCATGAATGGTTTGGTGCTCGGACACAGCTCTAATCCCTTCCCATTCTCCTCAGTCCATTCACAACTATAACCACCTTCCTTGATCTCTTGATCGATGTGAAGCTCACTCCTTTGTTTCGCTGCAAACGTGGGCGCGCGCGCACACACGCACACACACACACACACACACACACACACACACACACACACACACACACACACACATAAATGTGTGATAAATTAAGGAAAGAAGACTCGTCATTACGACCTTGATTCAATCCTGTTAAAAAATAACACCCGGTCTATCTTCGAAAGCGTGGGTGTAATTAATATAATTCACTGTGTAAAAACATCTGTGTAACGGGTGAGGCGGGTTCTACCATAAGGTTGATAAAACAATCAACCAATAGCTGGAATAAATAGCAGCTTCATTCATGAGTGTTTGGAGAGTGTTTGTCTGTTAGTATGTCTTCATAGGCCTTACCCCTTCCTGTCCGGGAGAGTCGTATTTTCAGGTCAACTGAATAAAATCATCTGGCAGAAACAATATTGTTAATACCAATTAATGTGAACTGATAATTTGAAAACTGTCGGCCTCACTTTCATTCAGTTCATTTTACCTGCTTCTCTGTCGTTCGCATCCTCATCTAAAGAAAGAGTTTATTCTCACGTATCCAGAATCAAATCGCCTGTTTTTAGCAGGAGTGATGTAGTGGTCAGCGTGAAATAATGACTTAGAGACCCTCTGTCTTTCCCCTTGTCCGTGTTCCCAATTGCCTATCACGTTTTCCTCTACATTCTGCAAGAAGGGTCTGTTATCGCTTAATCTGAATAATGTCGTCGGACGAAATCAGGAATATAATGTAATAAGTCGAAGTGAATCGATAATCCAGAATCTGTGTCTGTCTATTTGTCTGTCTGTCTGTCTGTCCTTTTTAGGAGGCAATTTCTTTCCGTGATGCATGTAAACGTTTGTCTTTAGCAAGAATAAAATTATTCTTAATCACAAACGGCGTGTGTCAGTGTTTTTACTTTTCCACGCTGGAGTACTTTACATTCAGCCAGGCTTATCAAATGTGGTTGTTGATATTGAGAATAAAATAACAACACTGACAAATTTATTTTCTGTTTCTCTGAGGATGACTTCTATTCAGCAACATGATTCTCTGTCAGATAGAAATCCAAGCAAGCATGAATGTTAAGAAAAATATTACAATATTTTACATTTGAGACCAATACGAGATTAACGCTCATTCCGTTTTTCATCACGCTCATTTGTGTTACTGTGCAGTCAGAATTTTTTCATACGCATTTGCGTTATATAGATGCTACAACACATTCTTGAGCTTCGTAAGCTACTTCAAACCTCGAAGTAAAGGAGTCAGCTACCCGTCGATCAAGTGGGGTGGTGGTAGTTTTGGACGGATGGATGGAGGGAGGGAGGGAGCATCTGTATAAGGTAAAACATTCTGACTGTACAGTAACATAATAAAAGAGCATGATGCAAAACGAAATGAGGGTTTTACTCGTATTGGCTTCAAATATAAAATATTGCAATATTTTTCTTAACATTCAGGCTTACTTGGATTTCTGTCTGACAATCATGTTGTTGAACAGAAGTCATCCTCAAAGAAATAGAAAAACTGACGGCAAGACAGGCATCTCCCTTAGAGAGATTCGTCAGTGTTGTTATTTTATTCTTATTATCAACAGACACATTTAGTGAGCCACGTTGAATATAAACTATTTCTGCAAGGAAAAGGAAAGACACAGGCACACGCCACTTAAGACTAAGAATTATTATTTTATTCTTACTAAAGACAATCGATTACACGCGTCTCGGAAAGAAATTGCTTTCTAAATAAGTTAAAAAGACAAACTGACAGACACAGATTCTGGATTATCGATTCAGGTTGACATATTATATTCTAGATTTCGCCCGACCACGTTATTCATATTAAGTTAACAGACCCTTCATGTAAAGGAACAAGTGATAGGCAATTGGGCAGACGGACAAGGGGAAAGGCAGACAGTCTCTCAGTCATTATTTCACATTGATTGCTACTTCACTCCTGCTAAAAACAGGCGATTTGATTCAGCATAAGTGAGAATAAACTCTTTCATAGATAAAAACGTGAAAGAGAAGCAGGTAAAATAAACTGAACGAAAGTGAGGCAGACAGTTTCCGATTAATATTATCAGTTCATATTAATTGGAATTATCAGTTCACAGTAACTGTTATTTTAGTATTGTTACTGCCAGATGATTTTATTCAGTTGAAGTGAAAATACAACTCTCCCGGACAGGAAGACGTAAACATATGAAGACATACTAACAGACAAACACTCTTCAAATATTTCATTCATGAAGTTAACTGCTATAATATTCTTGCTACTGGCTGTTAGCTTTATTAAGTTTAGGGCAGAACACGCCTCATCTGTTACACAGATTTTACTTAGTGAATTACATTAATTTTGCCCACGCTCTCAAAGATAGAGCGGGTGTTATTTTTTAGCAGGACGGAGTCAAGCTCGTAATGACTTGTCTTCTTTCCTAATTTATCACACATTTGTGTGTGTGTGTGTGTGTGTGTGTGTGTGTGTGTGTGTGTGTGTGTGTGTGTGTGTGTGTGTGCGCGCGTGTGTGCGCGTGTGTGTGCGCGCGCGCGCGCTCTTGACGCAAAGCAAAGGAGTGAGCATCACCTCTATCAAGAGAGCAAGGAAGGTGGTTATAGTTGTGAATGTATGGAGGGAGGAGGAGGGGAAAGGGTTTAGAGCTGTGTTAGAACCCAGACCATTCTTGATTTCCTGGCCACGGCATCGACAAGGCCTAAATACTTTCTTTCGATCGCAAGTGTACATCAATTTAAGTGCTTTTAATGTCAGACATGAGGAAGTCGAAAGGGGGAAGAGATGGAGGAACAGCACTGGAACTGGTCAAGGTGGAGTTGGTGCAGAAAGTCTGTGCCAAAAGTGTTGGCTTCTCAGTGAAAGCTACAGATACAGAGACATCAGAGCGGAAAAGAGGAGGGAAGGAGGATGAAATAAAGCTGTTAAAAACGTTTTTGGTAAGGTGCCAGGAAAAGTGAGAATAATTTGACTCGGAGACTTCAGAGCATTTAGTACAAATGAAATTACGAAATTATTCTCAGTATGGATAAGATCAGGTTTAGCAGAGTACCAGGCATTAACATAAAAAAGACGTGATACAGGATTGGACTGATGCAAGTACCTTTTGTAGGTGTCTTTCTTGTTGTGGATAGCATTAGAATAAGCGTGTTTCAGTTTTTTTTTCCTAATTAAAGGATAAGACAAAAAAATATATACCTCCATGCCCGAGGGAATAACCTCTGTAATCCATAAGGCACGCTCCGATTACTCTCACTGATGCAAATAATAATCGTTCCAGGGAAAATCAAAGAAGTTATCCGTCAGGGTCTCCCAATCAGCAGCAACAAAGTGCCCCAGGCCCCGTTTCTTGGGACAGTCCACAGACCCTACTGGGTAGATAGGGCAGGTTAAAGATATAAGACTGTGATCAGGGGAGCTCAGTTGAGAGAAAAAATTGACAGAGTAATTAGGAGTAGTAAGGAATGCGTTAAGTATGCTATCTTGGAACTCTCGCTGTCTAGGACAGTCAAGGATACTGGTAGGTTGCTATACAAACTGCTCCAGGTCATTAAAATGACAGAAGTTGTATACTTTTTCACCAGGTGGATTTGTGAATTGACGGGAGAACGAACGGTGAGGTGAACATTGAAAACATCTAGAATGGAGATTTCGGAAAAAGAAGATACTGATAGAATGTGTTTCTTCTTAGAAGCAAATTAGTGAAGTAATTTTTCAGCAGAATTGTAGATACACAGCTCATATATGTCTAGTCACAAAATTACAGGTTAGCCAAAGCCAGAGTAGAGCGAATTCAGATTATTTAAGTTCAGGAACACGTAACGCAAAATATATTGTTGCGTACATATACACATCAACTACTTTTGGCTTGAAATGCATAGAGATAAAGTAGGAGGATACCGAGAAAGGTTTGCCATCAGTCATCTCAGACAGCTGTCTCCATGAGGAAGATGTGAGGCCTAGAGGAACTAGTATTCAACAGAGAGAAAATCAGAGGAAAGGCCACGAATGTCGCTGAAATTAACAGAGAGAGAGAGAGAGAGAGAGAGAGAGAGAGAGAGTAGCTAGTCCAGTTACTCCAGTACATCTCACCTGGTCGTTGCCGGGAGAAGGATGGATTGTGGGTGCAGTTATGGCTTTTCCATTCCCCTCATCACTGGGCACTCCGAGGTTGTGACGCCATTATTATTTTTTTGAAATAGGAAGTGTGGTTTTATAATTTGAAGGAAAATTAATAGGAGAGTATGCTGGCCCACTTCCCATGTTACTGAAACAGTGTAAAAAAGTTCAGAAAAGGAAATAGTCAAAAACTAGTCACGAGGCCTGACGAAACGGGGGCTCCAGCTCTCCCTATCGCCTGCTTTCCATTCACCTCAGGAATACTGTCCTTTTCGACTGGTGTTGCAGTCTGCTGCCAACTGAACAAAAGCCCGTATTTTCGTCGGTGAAGGAAACTCCCTAACACCTCTTTCTAGGCGATTTGTTATGCTCGTATTTGTTATCCTCTTCTGTGTCATTAAAATCATTCCAGTCACACCATTTGCATAAATAACATACAGATTTATATGAATTAACCTTATTCAAAAATAAATAACTACAGAACAGGTACTAAGAAGCTTCCTTAACCAATAAGAATACGGCTGCTGTTAGCTGGAACTGTATACAAAAGCATCCCCAACATGACTGAGTTACAATGATAATATTAATACTCTGAATGTCCAATGCGTCACTCAGCTGAAATATCGTCAGTTATTAGCTTCAGTAGAACACTAGAGTTGTCCCAACGATTAGAGGATTAATGATGGCAGCACTAGCACTCTCCGGTTCCTAATACTCACAAAATATTACATGAAAAAATTCGCTGGGCGCTAACTGGATTGTCACCATCATGAGATTTGATTGTGTGAGTATTAACTGTCAGGTTCCTATGACGCACTCTGAGCTGAATATAAACAATTAGTTCATTCACTCTAACTGGACTGGAAGTGAGATTCGACACTAAATGTAATTTTTATATGGAGGTACTCCAGTGCAACATTCCACCCAAGAATCATGGCCCTGGCTTAATAATCTTCAGAGCCTTAGCATTTCGTGTGAGCAAAGTCGTGATTTTAGCTAGTTTCACTGTTTTCGCATTTGACGACCTTTGACTCCTGACCTGGCTAATGTAGCGCATATTTGTACGATAGAAAGTTGTAGTAGTAGTCAATGTCTAAAAGCATGCAAACTTTCATTCAGTTCCATCGAGCCACTGGGGAACTAGGGGGTCATTTTGGAAAACCAGTACTAATTGCTAGAGATGCTGAGGCCAATCTTCGCAGGGTTGCCACACGAAAACTACAGGAGAGAGGGGAAAAATGGATATCACACTTCTGATAGGGAATGACCTCAAGATTACGTCTAAAGAAGTCAGACCTTTCTACGCCCATTAGTAATGTTTCTACCTCTCAAAACATGCAAAGTGCGAAAAAAAAAAACGAGTTTTCGGCTGTTGTTAGGCAACAAGCAGTTGCCTAGCAACCAAAACCTTGCTGACAAAACTAGGTTATAGGCTGGTCATTGTTTCCCTGTTTGGTCGGAATCGGTTGATTCTAAAGGGTAGAAATGCCTGCCACATTTAAACAAGAAAGAATACAAGAATAAATGAAAGAAAATGCTACTAACAATAAAGGCGGCATGGAGCTGGTCAAAAGAAGAAATTCGAGAACAAAGACGGAACGTGGAGTGCGTGAGAGAATGCGCCATAGCGTGGAGTGAGGATGTGTGATGAGTTCTGAAAAACAAAGTGGAAGGAGGAAGTCTCATGATCTTTGGGAGACAAAGTAGAAACAGGCCTGGTGAGATTTAAAAGTTATATGGGTGGAAGAAGTCTGGGTAGTTCCAAGAGTCATGGCTGTTATTTGGTAATCAAAATGCATGAGCTCTAAGATTAAACAGACAGGCTAAAGTTCTGGGCAAAATTGGTATTAGAAAAATGAAAGCATAGCCATTGTCATCAGTGTGCAGCACTGGGAATGTAATTATTGGTATTTATAGTATCGGTATATATTCAAAAATTTTGGGAAATATTGTTTTATTAGGGGGGGGGGGTGGCGAGGGAAGGGGGGATTCTGACTTCGTTCTGCAAGGATAATAAATGATATAAGATATGGAGCGTAGCTGTCTGCAGATAGGTTGTTTACATAGATAATTCACTTGCATATCGACTGTAATAACTGGCAAAATGAAGTTTCTGATGCATTACTGTAGTATAATGACAGGTAGTATAGCCGTACGGAGAGCCTTTGCTGGCTTTTTTGGGGGAAGGGGGGAGGGGATGCTGAAAAACAGTTTCTGATAAAACTGTTAGCATAAATTATAACTTGAAGCCATGAATAGCCACCAGGTGGATTGTAAGAAGGTTCGTGGGGGAGCCGAGAAATGCATAATGATGTGCGTTTGGGATACGAGTACACTGTTAATTGCCATCTTTTAAATGGTGTCACCTATTTTACCTTTAAACCAGTATTTGCTAACCAGCCAAGAAGGTGACAGACTTACTAGTACATTTGTCAGAAATGACATTCGTAGTGATGGGAACGGCAAATCTTCTTTATGACACAATAGCTGTGGAACAGAGTAAGAAAAGTTGTAGTCTTTGATGAAAAGAGAATTAGAGAGTGAAGGAAAGAGTGTAACCAGTTATAGGATAGACAGACTGTGCTCTACGAGGTTCTTATAATTACTGAATATATAATTAATAATGCTCTGTAGTAGTTAAAAGTAGTTGTCGACGTTATACTTGTTTCTCCTTCCAACTCCTTTGTGGCGTCTGCAACCAACATAGTCACTGATGTATCACTGTCTCCTGCTTCCCCGCTGGTCTACATTTTTCTTTTACTCCAGTTTAATTTCCTTCCACTTCTGGTTATCTTTCCTGCTGGTATCCTCGTTTTCTTAATTTTTCATTTATGATGGAATTCCCACTCTTATTATTCCAGTGATTTTACTGTAGTATTTCTCTCTGATCCCACTGTCTCTCTCATATTTAAATGCTTCCTGTGTGCAATCCTTTCTACATCTACTGCTTTCTCATCTCACCTTACATCGTTCTGCCAGGAAGGTGACGCTTGCAAGAACCACAAATGCAGTCACACCTGCCTGCCCTCATCCACCACCCCTTGTGGTTACGTGTGCGTGTGTCCAGAAGGCTTCAGGCTGGCTAAGGACAGGCGCACATGCGTCCCCTCCAACGCCATTGTCTTCCCTACAAAAGGTGGCATCAAAGGCAATGTCAAGGGATGAAGTTTTACAATGGAAAATAACTTTAAAGTGTATGGGAAAAGTTGGCTGTAAAATGTAGAAATTATGCTGAGCTAAGAAAGTGTTTAAAGCAAGATAACTGTCAGGATGAAATTATGTAAGAGTGAAGTGGATAGTTTTCAATGCTGAGATAAAGATCAAAGTCTGTGGTATGAAAACCATGAATATCATCACTCCTTCTTTGTTGTTTGTCTTGGGTAATTTTCAGATATACACATATGTGAACTGTAATGTACATTATGTTTATGACTACTTCAAATTATGTAATTGTACAAGAAAATAAAAACAGCTTGGTATCTTTACTTCAGTCTCTTATTTTTTTTCCTTTTATTTCATATATGTTAACAGTTCGTATTGATATCAAAATGAACGAACGATAAATATGTAAGAAAACACTCTGTGCACATTTTCGCTTATAAAAGTAGAAAGAACTAGATGTAATTAATTTTGAAATATGCATTCCCTTGCAAAAAGAAGAAATTAGGTTAACAATGCTTCGTTTAACGGGCCTCTTGTTACCCAGTATGAATAACTATAGGTCATCGGGAACCAGTATTATTTGGTAGGAACTGGGTCCCTTAAATACAATTATTATCAAGTCAGAATTGCTTGATATTAAAATAGTATGAATATCCTACGGCAGAAAAATATAGTTTTTGCTACAGTAAAAATAATATCCAGTTAGATGGAAAAATTAGGACTCTCTGTGGAAATACTTCCACAATATTAAGAAAACGAAGTACATTATAATTTCACAGTGTTGTTATTCTCTCTCTCTCTTTCTTTCTCTCTCTCTCTCTCTCTCTCTCTCTCTCTCTCTCTCTCTCTCTCTCTCTCTGTTGATTAACACCAGTCTGCATGACCAAGCCGGTATGTTGAAAACAGATGAGCAATCGCCTCTATGAGGTTGTCCCGTAGGCTTCCTCCACCGCTGATGTTGTGTCTGCATCATAGTGTGGTATGTGCCGTGCAGTGATCCATTATGTGCGTTGTGTGCGTCTAGTCAGCAAATGGGACACGTGTCGTTTGTGATTCCACCCAACCCATACTTTTAGGATGGCCGGGAGATGTCCTGGTATAAGCCATGCTAGGTGAACTCGAATAGATCTACTTACGGATGCATCTGACCCCTGGACGTCAGGACGGGAAGCTTTTAGTATAATGTTCTCCTCTAGGTGGTGTATTATCCTAAGTGTCGAATGGGTGTGCATGTGTTTTTTCACTGTTAGTGTAAGAATGTCTGGAAGTGGGATGTTGCTGATGAGGGTCTAGTAATGTTTTTGTGGTTATTTTATGTGCCAAGTTGTATTATGTTGTTTTATTATACATTAATATGATGGGCTTTGTGTGTTAACGTAGACGGCAGCATAAAAGTGTATGCCTTTAATAACGAGATACTCGAAGAAGGAGAAATTAAGTTTCATATAGCTTTTGTGGCCTGTGGTAGTAGTATAGGTGCTGTCAGTGATCATACGTACAGCACTGATCTGCATGGTCTGCAGCGTGTTATATAAGATGCAAGCCCATGCCAGAGAAACAGTGGCAGTCACTAATCAGGCTAATTGCTTGTAGAGGAGGGAGACCTATTATTTGTCTGCAAGTACCTTAAGTTCCATTAGTCTGGCGGTGTATCACTTCTTTAAACTTGTATGTGATCGCTAATCGTGTGTTCAGTGACATTTGTCACTCCAAAGATCTTAGTGGATCAGGGACTCCCAGATGAGAGCCAGGCAGCATACCACTACACCACGACCAGGTAAAAGTTAACTCACGTTGTCACAATCCAACAACGTCTCACTCACTGTGGGCATCAAGAGGATGAGTTAACCCCCTGGCACTCGGGCAAGTACATGCTTTTAATCTATCCCAAACACTTACGGCAAGTCAGAATGACAGGTTTCTCCCTTCATTCTGACTTGCCGTAAGTGCTTGGGATAGATTAAAAGTATCTACTTGCCCGAGTGCCAGGGGGTTAACTCATCCTCTTGATGCCCACAGTGGGGGCGGAGGGACGTTGGTTACAAGATTGTGACAACGTGAGTTAACTTTTACCTGGTCGTGGTGTAGTGGTATGCTGCCTGGCTCTCATCTGGGAGTCCCTGGTTCGATTCCCAGCATATTGGTAATTTACCAGATGATTTTTCCTGTGTGCAGTACAGGTTTCTCCCTTCATTCTGACTTGCCGTAAGTGCTTGGGATAGATTAAAAGTATCTACTTGCCCGAGTGCCAGGGGGTTAACTCATCCTCTTGACGCCCACAGTGGGGGCGGAGGGACGTTGGTTACAAGATTGTGACAACGTGAGTTAACTTTTACCTGGTCGTGGTGTAGTGGTATGCTGCCTGGCTCTCATCTGGGAGTCCCTGGTTCGATTCCCAGCATATTGGTAATTTACCAGATGATCTTAGTGGATGGTGGATGAGGCACAGGCACATCATTAAGTGTGGTGTTAGGGGTGTATCTATGCTCGTGACTGTCACTGGAGCAATCGCTAACCAGTTGCCTCTGACCCATGCCTGAAGTGTATCGCGTTAATCATCTGGCAATAAGCAGGCTGAGTCTGCACTGTGGCGTGTAGCTACTGTGGTCATGTCATCTGCATATGAGTCAGTATTTGCGGGTGGTTGAAGTGTGAGAATTTTGTGGGTGGTTGTGGTATGAGAATACAAACGACGTATGGGATAAAGAGTGTAGATGAGGGTATGGAGCCCTGAGGAACCTCGATTGCACATTTCGTGTTGATGGTGACATGCCCGGGAATGTAGCGTTTCTTGTCTCCTTATGGATAGTGAGTTTTGTTCAACAAGTTTGAGTTATAGAGTTTGGTGACCTTTGTACGTTTGGAGGATGGAAAAAAAAATTAATGTCTACGGTCGAAAGAAGTGCACGTTACACAGGTTTTGCGTAGCTGATGCCATCAGATGCTTGTTGTGTGAGGTTGGTAAGTAAGGTGTCAGCGGAATGTAACGCTTTAATCCTATGATGTAAAGGAGCAAAAGAATATGAAGTGTGAATTTCTTATGAATAAGTCGCTCATTCATTTTGAATGGTGTGCTAACACTACAGAGTCTTCGTTCTGTATGAAGAAGAGTGTGCTGGGTTTTTATTTGGTTTAAGCATAGTGATGATCGTTCCATGTTTCCAAATGCTGCAAGTGCTAAAATGTTTATGTGAGTAGTTTCCAGTATTAGTGAAGGCTAAGTCCGTTCTGGAGTGAAGGGAGTTATGGCGTGGTCGAGTTGAAAGAACTGCCTATACAGAGAAGATTATTTTTCAGACTCGTTGCTTCTTGATGCAAGGTAACATACACAAACTCAGCGGTTCAGTAGTAGGTTTGCCTGTTCTTTGTATGAGAGGGAGGACCCAGTGTTAAAGGTGATGGCGGTGTGGGTGTTAAGGTACTTGTATGTGGCTTATTGATACTGATTAGTGTTTTGTAGAGCCGAGAAGGATCTATGGAGTAAGGGCTTCCAGTTTTCTGTTCTTTTATGTTCTAATTTGATCTCAGTTGTGTTGTGTCGTTGATGGTGCATTGTGTTTGTCTTGGATATGGGAGCTGTGGTTGAGTGTGTCGTGTTCGTATATGAGGCGAGCAATATCTGGTGTAAAGTTTGTAATGCAGTGTCTTCCGTTGCCTCTGTAAGTATAGCGTTTGTACAAGAAAAATATTACATGAAATTTCTTAATGTGTCCCTATATGTAAGTGATGGGTGTCCTGTTTAATGTTCTGAAGTCTAGTTTCATTTCTTCAGTGAAATTTGTCCAGTTTGCTTCCTTGTAGTTCGTGTAAGTGAAGAGATTATCTGCGTGTGGGGAGACAGACTGTGATTTCTGAGAACAACTGGAAGAGTTACGTTTGACATGGAATATTGGTGTACAGAGATATGTCACTAAGAATGTACATGTTGTTGAGCTGTAATGCCGTATCGAGTCCTCGTCGGCTGTTTTGGCTGTGTTCGTACCAGCTAGGGTACATATAGTCATGTGCTTTGTGTTAGGGGGAGGAACTAAAGTTTGTTTTGCACTGGTACTGTATTGGAGATATCAAGGGAAATGTAAGTGCTAAAAATATTGATTCCTTGTTTCAGACCAGATATGACACTGAGTGATTATTATGAGTGTGTTATCATTCTGGAAAGTAAGTGTGTTGTATCTTTGTAGAGATTAAACTCTTCTAAAGGGGTGTGTCAGATATCTAAAAAGACAGAACAGTGAAGCAAGAGCTACATATTTGAGCTGACTGTAGCACCAGTCGAACATGGCGGTACTCCCGAGTGGGATGGCAAGATAATGGCATGGAAAGCTGGAGCTTCCGTTTCACCAGCCCTCAGGATCTGTTCCTGACCATCTTTTGCTTAACATTTTCATTGTTTTCATTAGCACAGAGAGTAGCCCAGGATATTCTCATAATACCTATACATTCAACTGTCTATGCTACACTACATGTACATTAGATAATACACCTATTTCCATCCCCCCTTGGCAATGGCCGCAGCATTATTATCAGCAAATCCGGTGGTATCTCGGATTGCCACCACCAGCAGGGTAGGGCTTGCAGCAGAGGGTTCTCCCATTCACAATCAAGTGACCGCCGACAGCGACTGTTGCAGACACTGTTCATGCACGTCAGTGGAGAAGCATAGGTTCGGACTTTTATTTTACTAATATCCGTGGTCTTAGTACCAATCTAAATTCCATTCACTTTTTCCTTCAACCCATATCCCTCTCTAGCCCTGTTTCTTACAGAAACCCAAATCTCTCTGTCTACTGACATATCACCACTTTGTTTTCGTGGTTACCATCTGACAATCTTCCATAACAAGGGTGATGCCTGTTGTTATATCAAATCTGAATTTGAAATTGAAACTTTTGAACTTCTTTTCAGGTAATTTTGATTATTCTTTATATAAACTAAATACTGTATTAAAAAATATATCTGTGTAGTTTATCGCTCCTTTAGTGCTTCTGACTAACCTTAATCTTATCCTTAGCACCGAAATTACCATTTTGGGTGATTTTAACGTTCATAATGTTGATGGTTATCGCATTCTGCCAGGACTGATGAGACTGATTTAGAATGCAAGCTGTTTGCAGAACTGTTTAATCTCACTCAATTGGTAAAATAACCAACCAGAATTCCAGATAATCCTGACCATAACGCTTATCCCTGGACCAATTCCTGACAAATAATTCAGATCAACAAAAAATACAAGTACTGTCACCACTTGCATCCTAAAACCACAACCTCATCAAAGCCTCATTAGTTAGTTCCCTCAAACCTTCCAGTTCTGACCCACTCAGGGTGACCAGATGGGATTTTGATAGGGCAGACTGGGATGAATTTAGAAATTATCGTGCTGAAATTCCATGGCAGTCTCTCTTCCCCAGTGACATCAATATTATTCTACCCAGTTCAACATTAATGATTTAATGCAAGCTGGTATGGATTTGTTCATATCCAGTCAACTGTTCACTACAAAATAAGACTTCCCAAAATGGTTTGACAGGAATTGTGCCAGAGCAATGACCCAAAAGTCCATAGCATATAGCTTTTACTTAAAATCAACATCATCCGAATCAATCAGTCAATTTAAAATTACTAGAAACCATGCAAAGGCAGTAATTAATTTTGCTAAATCAAACTTTCTTCACAACCAAACATCTAAACATTTAAATAATCCTAATGACAATAGAATATTCTGGTCAACTTTCAGTTCTTGCAAAAATAACTCTAATATGTCATCAAGCATTTCCCCACTAAAAATATCTGATGGTAACACTTTAAATGACCCACGTGGTAAAGCAAACATCCTACCTAGTACATTTACCAGAAATTCTACCTTAGAGGAAGTCAGCCAGAACGTCCCTGTACTAGAGCCTAATATTCCAGAAACAGCTCCACTTAAGATACGGACTAGAGATATAAAATCCATTCTTGACAATTTACCAACCAGCAAAGCTCCATGTCCAGATGGAACTCCTCCAATTATTTTGAAAAAGTGTTCCAAAGAACTTGCTGTTGTTCTACTGTAGCTGAGTTATTGAGACTATGCTTGTGTACTCTTCATTCCCAGATTCTTGGAAAGAAGCCAATATCCACCCAGTTCAAAACGAAAGTTCCTCTAACTCCTCTGATTAAAGTCCAATAGCTATCACAGCTTCTCTTGGTAAAGTATTTGAGACTAATTAATAAACACATTGTTAAACAATTTGAGCCCACCAACTTATTTGGTGATAAACAGTACGGTTTTTGCTACGAGAGATCCATCACTGATATACTCAGTCTCCTGACAAATACCATCCATCAGTCAACTGACCAACACGGAGAAAATCATGCAGTAACCCTTAATATTTCTAATGCATTTGACAGTGTGTGGCACCGATCCCAGCATCCAAATTCCCTTGCTATTGTTCCTCTGATTTCCTCATAACATCTTAGCGACAGAAAGATAAAAGTAGATGCTGTATATTTCAGTTTACAATCGATTACAGCCAGCGTGCCAAAAGGATCAGTTCTGGTTCCAATCCTATTCCCAGTTCATATTGATAATCTCTTATCTGTCACCCATAATCCCATTCGCTCATCTGCACATGACTCAACACTTCACAGTTCATTCACACTTAAAAGCCGATTCACAAATTTTAATATCCCTAACTCACAACTCAGTACAGTAATCTCCATTGATCAAGATTTACCTAAGATCACGGAAGGGGAACAAAATAACAATGTATCATTTAATGCTAGGAAATCCAAGTATTTACTGTATATTTTACTGATAGGCACATAATGCCTGATTCCTATATTACCTTCAGTGTTACTAACATTCCAATCTCTAGAAGTATTCAAATTCTTAGTGCTTTAATCAAAAACGCCCTCAACTGGACCTCTCATGTTAGATTACTTGCTAAAACCACTTAAAAAAAACTTCGATTATTGTAAGGAATCCGTAACTTCTTTCCTGACGAGCATTTAGCCATAGTTTACAAGAGTTGTGTGTGCTCTCAGCTGGAATATTGTCCACCCATGTGAAATGGATGTGGAGAGGTTGCACTAAAACCACTCGACAAAATTCAGAACAAAGATGTTAGAATTATTAATAACCCTACAATTACAAAAGAACTACCTCCCTTACAGGTAAGAAGGAATATTGCCTCCCTTGCATTACTTTACATATATTTTTATGGCAAATGGTCAGACGAAGCTGCATCCATTGTACCACCTCTCCATGCCTTTCCCCACGCTTCACGGGTATCTGGTAAAGCACATGACTGAATTGTCACACTGCTATATTGCAGAAATTCTGCCTATCGGAATTCTTTTATTCCCCGAACTGCATCTCTTTGGAACTCGCTTCTCCAGAGTGGTTTCTCCCCAAACTTCAACCTATGGCTATTCGAGTCCAACTCTTACAGATTCTTTTATGAATGGAGGATACTGTAGTCAGGTGTATAGATTCTTTTTATTCTGTTTTTCTTACCTCTGTTCTGTTATTGAAAAAAAAAAAATGCAAATGGTCTAAAGAGACCAATATACATACAAGCAAAAACAAAATATCAGAGCGGAACAACAGACATAAAAGCAAAACATAGAATCAGACCAGAACAATACGTACAACCAAAAATTAAATATCGAAATGGACAAAGAAATGTACAAGCAAAAAGTATGTATCACATTACACAGACAGACCTGGAAGAAATCCGACTTCTTTTCCAAAATCACAAACTATAGGTATAAACCAGAGTAGACAAATAAACATACAGATAAAAACACTCATTGTAACATGCTTTCCTTTTCTCTGTTTTGGCTCAAGAAGCCAAACTATGATTAACACATCACGGAAATTTAAGTACACGGCTCTCCTCCCCTCTTTCTTATCTATTTTTTTTTTTCCAAGCTACACTTTCTCTTGCTGTTTTTTTACTGTTTTCTCGTGTTATTAACTAACAGTACAAACCAGAGGCCTCAGATTAAGACAGACTAACAGGTGATGACGATGGTACGGATTGCAACATGGAATGTAAGGGGTGCGAATAATGAGGTGAAAGAGAGAAAAACTGTCCAGGTGCTTGAGGGTGCAAAAGTGGACATACGTGGATTAACTGGGACTAAATGTGAAGGTGAGAGTGTGAGAGACTGGGAGTATCGATAGGTTATACGTGCGGGAGTAGGGGAGAATGAGAGGGCAAAAGTGTGTGTGTCGCTGTGTGCAAGAGATGAAAGGAGGATATGAGAAAGTATGAATCAATTGAAACATGAGAAAGTATGGAACAATTGCACCAAAGGTTATATGGGTAAGATTGAAAGTGGGAATACAAACGTGGGCGATTGTGTGAGTGTATGCACCAACGCAACATTGTTCAAACAGAGTGAGAGAAGAGTTCTGGGCTAATGTGGAAGCATGTATAGAAAAGTTTGGGAGGAATAAGAGAGTGTTTTTCATTGGAGATATGAATGTAAAGGTCTCACAGTAACTTTGTAATTTCTTGTAGTGTAGAGTTGTAGATCAGTTATACATATATTAGACTCGTGGACGAGCGGTTGTTATACGTGAGTAGTTTGTAAGTACATAATCTTCGTTCCCTTTTTGTCATGCACTGACAGGAGAGGTAAAGATGAGTATGGGACTATTTATATTTGTCTTGGAAATATTAACAAAGTCTCTCACACACCAGTGAAGTAGAGTCCCGTGAGCTAACCGCCCTGTCTCTCTCTCTCTCTCTCTCTCTCTCTCTCCCTTCCAACCTCTCGCCCAAGTTGCTAGGCTCCTTCTCCCTACTACCTGTCGGTTCTACAGCTAACCTCCTTCTGAGCTCTGCTTCCTAAATTCTAGTGTAGCAGGGGTCGTGTCACGTGTGTTACACCGTTGTTGAAATGTTCTAGAAGCCTGTGTGTGAGTATGTGTGTATGTGTGTGTATGGTCACGAGGCGCTGTCGTGCGCCTATTAAGCATTCCTTGAGGTAGAGTGTGTAAGCATGTTTAGCATTGGTCGATTCTCGCAGACACAATACCTCTGACTTGCTGCTTCTATCTGTCTGTCTATCTGTCTATCTATCTATCTACCTATTATGACCTGTAATTATAATATGGAGTCCTGACAACGGTAGGAAATGTGCAGGTGGATGGAGTAGTTGGTGAGTGGGGTGTGCCTGCAGAAGTAGAGGAGAATGGCAGTGCTCTTGTGGACATTTGTGCTGGGAAGGGGGTTGGTGATGGCCAATACCCTCTTTAGACACAAAATGATCCACAGGTATATTTGGCTTGTGATGAGAAGGGTAGGTGGTGAACTGAATGAATGGAAGCAAATTATTATGTGTGTGTAGATGACAGAATGAGAATGTGTTTAATGGATGCAAGACCATACAGAGGTTGGGGGAGTGGACTTTCTGACCCCCACTTGATGGTGGTGAAAGTCAAGGTTCAAATCCAATGGAGGAATGGAAGGAGGGAGAGACAGAAGGAAATAGTCCATACAAGGAGGGTAGAAAGACTGCAAGATCATGGAAAAAGGCAGAATATAAGAGAGAACTGGAGGAGCAATTGGGTAAATATGATTTGGAGCAGATGAGGGAGGTTGAGGGTGTGTGCAACATTTTCACAGAAGAAATTTGTGCAGCATGTGAGGTGGTGTGTGGGGTGTAATTAAGAGGTGTGACAAGCAGCTGTGGCGCAAAAGAAGAAAACATATAGTGAGTGGATGGGTAGCAGAGGCATGGAGAAAGTTGACAGACTGAAGAGAGAGTTACATGTAGAGAGGAAGGGAGAGGTGAAAAGATTGGTAAGAGAGAGTAGGAAGAGAGTGGATGAGTAACTTGGAAGGAATTTGAATGTAAAGTGGAGGGAATATAGGAAAATGTTTTGGAAGGAGGTAAAGAAAGTTAGATGGGATGATAAAAAAATTAGTATGGGAGTGAAAGATAAAAATGGCAGATTGACGGTGAAGAAGGAAGAACATGTGAGCAGATGGAAAAAACACTCTAATAAACTGTTAAACATAGAGTATGACAGTAGTGCAAGTATTGGCTGGGGAATGGCTAGGATGAAGAGGGAGGTAAGGAAGAAAGAAGAAATCAGTAGAATGGAAGTATTGTAAGAAATCTATCTATCTATCTATAGCCCGACGCCCTAATCCCGCAACGGGTGGACGCAGACAAAACGCCTCCAAGTCACTCTGTCACCCACCATTTGACTACCCTAACCCCCAACTCACTCCCCCCTCATATACCTCTCAACTCCATCCCTTCACCTCATCCTCGGTCTTCCTCTCCCTCTCCCTTCCACCACCTCACCTACATTCACCCTCTTAGTCAGTCTTTCATTCTCCATTCTCTCCACATGTCCAAACCACCTCAATGTATTTCTCCTAATCTTCTCAACCACATCCACATCCACCCCACAGCGTTCCTTCACTTCTTCATTCGTCAACCTGTACCTCCATGTCACTCCACACGCTCCTCTCAAGTAACTCATTTCCACTGCTCTCATTCTTGACTTATTCCCTTCTTGCAAGATCCACGCCTCGCTTCCATACATCAGGGTAGGGATCACAATACTATCATACAGTGACTTCTTAACTTCCATACTCACCTCCCTATTTCTCATCACTGCTTTCAGTGAACCAACAACCTTCCTTCCCTGCTGTACCCTTTCACGCACTTCATCCCCCAAAGTTCCATCCTTACTCATCACAGTACCCAAGTACTTGAATGCACTCACACTCTATATATATCCTCACCATCCAACCTCATTGTACATTCTGTGACTATTCCTCTCAAACACCATCACTTTACTTTTGTTTACATTAACTTTCAACTTCCTCCTCCTACACAGTGTCCCAAATTTATTCACCAAACCTTGCAACTCCCATTCATCTTCACTCAACAGTACTGTATCAGCAGCAAACAGCAACACCGGAAGCGTCAAAATCTCACCCTCATTCATTAGAGCCACCCCCACATCCACTGCCCTACCCTGCACCTCCTTTACAACCCCATCCATGTATATATTAAACAGCCACGGAGACATCACACAACCCTGTTTCAGTCCCACATTGAGATAAAAAAAAATTCACTCAGCTCACCATCCACTCGCACGGTAGCCCTAGCTCCTTCGTACATACACTTCACAGCATTCAGCAATTTCCCATCCACTCCATATATTCTTAATACCTTCCACATACCTTGCCTATCTATTCTGTCATAAGCTTTCTCCAAGTCCATGAAGGCAACATAAACTTTCTTTCCGTTCTCTAGATACTTCTGCACTAAACATCTTAGAACAAATATCTGATCTACACACCCTTTTCCCTTCCTAAATCCCCCTTGTTCTTCTCCAACTAGCTCCTCTGTCATATGCCTAACCCTTTCAATGAGTATTCTACCATATACTTTACCAGTCACACTAAGAAGGCAAATACCCCTATGGTTACCACATACTTCTCTCTCCCCTTTTATTTTATATAAAGGAACAATTATACCTGATTTCCAGTCCTCTGGAACCCTTCCCTCTTCCCAAGCCAATCTACACAACTTCCATATCCATTCCACAACAATCTCACCTCCATACCTCAGCATTTCACCACACACTCCATCAATTCCTGGGGCCTTCCCCAACTTCATCTTCTTCATTGCTTCCACTACTTCCGTCCTACTGATCTCTTCCTCCCTCCTCTCATCTCTCCTTCTCCCAGCCATTCCCCAACCACTTATACTTGCACTGCTGTCACTCTCTACATTCAACAAATCCTCAAAGTGCTCCTTCCATCTCCTCAATTTCTCTCTCTTCTCCATCAATAATCTATTATTCCTGTCTTTCACTCCCCTACTATTTCCCCTTTCACACTGTCTTACTTTCTTTACCTCCTTCCAAAACAATTTCTTACTCTCCCTCCATTTCTCACTCAGATTCCTCCCAAACTCTTCATCCACTTTCTTCTTACTCTCCTTCACCAGTCTCTTCACCTCCATTCTCCTACTCACATATACCTCTCTCTTCTCTCTCTCATCTTCTCCCCTACGTCTACTCGCTAACCATTCACTATATTCCTTCTTCTTTTGTTCCACAACTCGTTTCACCTCATCATTCCACCATGCTGTCCCTTGCACACCCTTGCATTTCCTCCTCACTCCACAAACCACCTCACACGCTGCGCGTATCTCTTCCCTAAATATCTTACATACATCTTCCACCCCTTCCATCCGCTCTAGCTCATACCTTCCCAATCTTTTTTCCGCTAAGCTCTTATACTCTGCCATTTTCTCACTATCTTGCAAATTCTCCACCCTTCTCATAGGAGCTGTTTCCTCCTGTCTTCCCCTTCGTCTTGGCAACCATTTTCTTTGCAGTTTTACCTTGGCCATCGCTAAGTGATGGTCCAAGACTCCATTCCCCTACCCTCTCCACACTCTTGCATCCAACACTTGTCTTCTCAATCGCTCAACCACACACACGTAGTCTATCATTGCCTTTCGTTCAACAAGTTCACCATCCATCCTCCTCATTACTCTCCATGTATACCGGTGGATCATCTTAATTTGAAAGTAGGTGTTGGCTATTGCCAAGCCCTTACCAGCACAAATGTCCACCAAAGCACTACCATTCCCATTTACGTTAGTTGGCACACCCCACTGACCAACCACTCCATCCACTCGTACATTCCCAACTTTGCCATTCATGTCTCCAATCAAAACCACTCTCTCAATCCTCTCAGATTTGTCCATACATGCTCCTACTCTCGCCCAAAACTCATCTTTCACTCTTGCCACTCGGTCCTCTGGCGGAGCATACACACACACACAATCGCCCACGCTTGTATACCTACTTTCATCCTCACCCATAGAATCCTTGCACCCACTGTTCCATACTCTCGTATATTCTCCTTCCACTTCTTGCTTATCATCATACATACTCCCTCTCTTGCCCTCTCATTCTCATTACCTCCCGCACTTATATCTAAACCATATTCCCATTCTCTCACCCTTTCACCTTACCATTTAGTTACAGTCAATCCACATATATCCACTCTTGCATCCTCAAGCACCTGAGCAATCTCTCTCTCTTTTACTTCATCATTCACTCCTCTCACATTTCATGTTCCCCCCCTCAGACTGTAAGAAATGAAAGTCAAAATGAGGAGAGTCCCAGGATCTGATGGAGTGTGGGGTGAAATGATGAAGCATGGGGGAGAGATAGTAGTAGAATGAATATGGAAGTTGTGTAGATTTACCTGGGAGGAACGTAGAGTCCCGGATGATTCAAAGTCAGATATAATTATTCCCCTGTTCAAAGAAAAAGGGGAAAAAGAAATGTGTGGGAATCATAGGGACATTTGCCTTCTTAGTGTAACAGGAAAAGTAAATGGTAGGATACTTATTGACAGAGTTCTGGAAATAACAGAGGAATTAGTTGAAGAAGAAAAGGGAGGTTTTAGAAAGGGATGAGGTTGTGTTGATCAGTTATTCGTCCTTAGGTCTTCAGTGGAAAAGTTTCCAGCAAAGGGAAAGAAGTTGTATGAGGCCTTCATGGATTTGGAGAAGGCATATGACAGAGTGGATAAACAAGGAATGCGGAAAATATTAAGAATATATGGAGTAGATGGGAAGTTGTTGAATCCTGTGAAGAGTATGTATGAGGGTGCTAAGGATGCAGTGCGTGTGGATAGTGAACTGAGTTAATTTTTCTATTTCAATGTTGGACTGAAAGAGGTACGTGTCATGTCTCCGCGGTTGTTCAGTTTGTATATGGATGGAGTTATAAAAGAGATACGAGGTAGAGCAATGGATGTTGGAGCATTCCTAATGAAAGAGAGCAACGTTAGGAAACTTCAGTACTATTGTTTCCAAATTATACTGCATTGTTAAGTGAGTGAGCTTTGGTGAGCGTGTATAAAACAGAACCTAACGGTGGATGTAGGGAAGAGTAAAGTTATGGTCTTCGAGAGAAATCAAGTCACTGAATGTACACTGAGGTTGGATGATGTGAAAATGTAAAAAATGTGAGTGCATTTATGTACTTGGGTAGTGTGATGAGTAAGGATCGAAGTTTGGAGGATGAAGTGCTTGAAAGGGTACAACAGGGAAGAGAGGTTGCTGGTTCTTTGAAAGCAGTCATAAGGTATTGGGATGTAAGCCTGGGAGGAAAAAAGTCGCTGCACGACAGTATTGTGATACCAAATGTAACGTATGGAAGTGAAGCTTGAACCTTGTTGGAAGGGTACAAGTCAGGAATCAGAGCAGTGGAAATGAGTTATCTGAGAGATGTATGTGAAGTTGCATGGAAAAACAGATTAACAAATGAGGATGTGAAGATGAGTTGTGGTGTGGATTTGGATGTGATAGAAAGCGTTAGGAGACATACAATGAGGTGCTTTTGCCATGTGGAGTGGATGGAGAGCGAGAGACAAAGAAGGAGAGTGTATGTGAGTGAGGTGGAGGGGGGGGGGGATGGGGAGGCCTAGGATGAATTGGAGGGATGGAATGGAGAGGAATATGAGAGAGGAGGGTGTGAGCTGGGGAGAGGGTAGTGAAGTGGAGGGGGACAGGGCGACATGAAGAAGATTTGTTTGTGGCCACCCCTTACGGGATTATGGCGTCTGGCAATAGACAGATAGACAGATCGCGTTATTGTTTTACAGTAATTATTTCTCTTCAGTTATTGCCTCATCGCTGGCTTTGTCTTTTCTGTGCTTCCCAACATTATAATCATTATAACTTTTTATTTTTTTATTTTCAGTTCCGGTGAGAGGGGTCCCCACGCTCTGTACGGGTGTTAATCACTTCATGTCGATTGCTTTCACAGGTGGTCGGTCCACTGTATCAGTCCTGTTTCCTCTCTCTAGTCCATTTTTTGATAAAGGGAACTAGGGTAACTCTCTCTCTCTCTCTCTCTCTCTCTCCGGTTCATTGTATCAGTTCTGTTTCCTCTCTCTAGTCCATTTGTTAACTAGAGGGGCACTCATAGGAGCGCATCTCTCCGACAGAATCTGTAATACGATCCGGATCGGTCCCAAAAGTTAATCGATGGGACATGGGAATCTACCCACCAATTTTGCTCCAGATCTTTCTTTTAGTTTTTGAGTAATCCTGTTAACAATGAAACTAACAAACAAAGAAGGCGAAAAACATACTTTCATTGTCGGAGAGAATAATATTATGTAACTGGGGTAATCCCCGGTACGCTCTCTCTCTCTCTCTCTCTCTCTCTCTCTCTCGAACCAACACACAGCAATTGCATTGATTTGTTTGCTGTAGCTACATTTTTTTTTTTTTTTTGTATTGACGACCATATTACTATCAGACATGAGATAATGCAAATTTTAAGACGAGCATAAATAAGCTCTTCCCCCCTAACTTCAGTAGAAGCTAACCTCGGTTATATGAAAGTCGAAACTATCAAAATTACCTGCATCAGGTTACTATAGGTAGTCAACGCTGAAGAAATGACGGAAAAATTCACAAATATATATGTACCCGGAAAGAGAATAAGAACGATGGTATCGAGTATATTAAATTACAAAGGCGAATGAAGAAGTGAAGGAACGCTGTGGGGTGGATGTGGATGTGGTTGAGAAGATTAGGAGAAATACACTGAGGTGGTTTGGACATGTGGAGAGAATGGAGAATGAAAGACTGACTAAGAAAGTGTATGTGGGTGAGGTGGGAGGAGGGAGAGGGAGAGGTAGACCAAGGATGAGGTGGAGGGATGGAGTTGAGAGGTATATGAGGGAGGGGGGGTCTGTTGGGGGGAGGGTAGTCAAATGGTGGGTGACAGAGCGACTTGGAGGCGTTTTGTTTGCGGCCACCCTTTGCGGGATTAGGGCGTCGGGCTATAGATAGATAGATAGATAGACAAAGGCAATTCACGAAAATAATCAGTAAAACTCATAGAAAATCTGAAGTAAAAGTTTCACTCCAAGCTAAAGTGAATCCATTTTTTTTTTTTTTTTTTTTCTGTGGAATAAGAAAAATGTAGAGGATAGGACAGGTCCCTTATTAAGCTCAGAAAACGGTCTCGTTCACGATAACTTGAGAATTGTAACAGCAGTGAACGAATTCTTCAGCAGATTTTTCATAAGAGTTATAGGGAAAAAATACTTATCCCCCAGTTAGTATTGTTAGGATCAGAGAACGACAACTTAGCAATCACTGATCTAACAGAACAGAACCTACTGAAATATCCTGAGAAAATCAATCCAAGAAAATCTATTGGGCCTGACAAAACGTCTCCAACAGTGTCGCCAATTAGTCTTTCTTGTTATTAAATATTACTATAACATTGCCTGACTGCAAAAAATCTTGTGGATGCAGGACTACAAAATACATCTTATCCTCAGAAAAAGAGATAAAAATGCACATATAATTATCACCCAATTAATCTAACTTAAGTATAAGAAAAAATATGAAAAAAATATTTTGGGATGAAATTACTACATTCCTGGATAAGCATAGCCTTATAATAGATAACCAGCACGGGTTTCATTACGAAAGATTTTGTTTACAAATTTGTTAAATACAAGAAAAAAGTGTGATAATCTGGACGCAAAAAAATGCTGTCGGACGTCATGCATCATGTTTTACAGAAAACATTTCATAAACCCTTCCCCACCGATTAAGACTGACTAAAATATTAAAAACCCATAGTCTCGCAAAAAAAAATATTTTCATGGATTGGTGACTGGTTAATGAACCGAAGTCAGATGAGTGGTAATATTAGCGAATAATTACCTCAGTTAGAAGCAAATAGCGGAGTCCCCTAAAGATCAGTTCTTCCACCAATTGTTGATACTATTTATATAATTTATCTAGAAAACTGATTCGTTTATAAGGTAGCGAAACCTGCAGATACCCTATGAGTCATAATAATTACGAAGGCAGAAAGTGATTGTATTAAAAACGACCCGTATAAGTTTATGACTGATTGACTGATTGGTTGACTAATTGACAGAAATATACTTGGCGGCGCATCTACCGGGTTCGTATGCCGCAGGACAACTAAGAAAATGACAAGCTTAAGCAAAAGAAAAAAGCACTAAAATCACAAAAGCATTTTCAAAAAATAAAAAAACACACTAAACACTAAAAAGAGTAAAATAACACTGAACACTAAATCTTGCAAAGCAATCAAGCAGAATTTACAGTGGAGAGGGTTCTCCCTCTCATTTAACAGGCATCCTCCCCAAGCACTGACGAAAGACGGTACAACCGCAAATGCTCAGAAATGTACTGATGCCCTATAAATCCCCACCAATGGGTCGCTCCACCAGTAAGTACCGAGCAGTCAAGGGGGACCAAGCAATCCTAACAAAAAGAGAGGGGAACGCCCTCCACTAAAAATCCATGAAATAATCAAGTGTAGCCAATTTGGAATCGACATAAAACTGTCTCCCATCTGCAAGACAAGTCTCGGTAACTGAAGGAGCTCACATCGTCACATACAGCATGCATCTTGTTGGCAATTGCAGCATCCCAGTGGTCTAGCCAACATCGAATCCGTCTAAAAATACAGGAGGGGGAAATCACATGCATGCAGCCGATACACAGGAGGATGGCATCCCACTGTATTAGGAGGGAGAATTGATGCAGCCTTAGCCAGCAGATCAGCCCGCTCATTCTCCGACACACCCACATATTCTGGAATCCCTCCCCACCCCAGCCCACCCCTCACCCCCCCCACCCCAAAAAAAAAAAAAACACACAACAGCCACAACGGTCAAGCAGGGAAAGCCACTCTAAAATGAATAAAAGCAATAGACGAGATGAATTCAAAGACTCCAGTGAAGAGTGTTGGTGGTGACATGCCCGGGAATGTAGCGTGTTCTTGTCTCCTTATGGATAGTGAGTTTTGTTCAACAAGTTTGTGTTGTAGATTTTGGTAACTTGTGAGCCTTTGGAGGATGGAATAAAAAAAAATCTTAATGTCTACGGTCGTAAGAAGTGCACGTTACACAGGTTTTGCGTAGCTGATGCCATCAGATGCTTGTTGTGTGAGGTTGGTAAGTAAGGTGTCAGCGGAATGTAACGCTTTAATCCTATGATGTAAAGGAGCAAAAGAATATGAAGTGTGACTTTCTTATGAATAAGTCGCTCATTCATTTTGAATGGTGTGCTAACACTACAGAGTCTTCGTTCTGTATGAAGAAGAGTGTGCTGGGTTTTTATTTGGTTTAAGCATAGTGATGATCGTTCCATGTTTCCAAATGCTGCAAGTGCTAAAATGTTTATGTGAGTAGTTTCCAGTATTAGTGAAGGCTAAGTCCGTTCTGGAGCGAAGGAAGTTATGGCGTGGTCGAGTTGAAAGGACTGCCTATACAGAGAAGATTATTTTTCAGACTCGTTGCTTCTTGATGTAAGGTAGCATACACAAACTCAGCGGTCCAGTAGTATGTTTGCCTGTTCTTTGTATGAGAGGGGGGACCCAGTGTTAGAGGTGATGGCGGTGTGGGTGTTAAGGTACTTGCATGTGGCTTATTGATACTGACTAGTGTTTTGTAGAGCCGAGAAGGATCTGTGGAGTAAATGAATGTTGTTCAAAGGGCTTCCATTTTCTGTTTTTTTTATTATCTCATTTGATTCTCAATTGCGTTGTTTAATTGTTGGAGCACTTTGATGGTGCTTTGTGTTTGTCATGGATAGGGAAGCTGTGGTTGAGTGTGTCGTGTTCTTATATGAGGCGAGCAATCTCTTGTGTAAATTTTGTAATGTAGTGTCTTCCATTGCCTCTGTAAGTATAGCATTTGTGCGAGGAAAATATGACGTGAAATTTCTTAATGTGTCTATATGTCAGTGATGGGTGTCCTGTTTAATGTTCTGAAGTCTAGTTCCGTTTCTTCAGCGAAATTTGTCCAGTTTTCTTCCTTGTAGTTTGTGTAAGTGAAGAGATTATCTGCGTGTGGGCAGGAAGAATGTGATTTCTGGGAACAACTGGGAGAGTTAGTTTTGTTATGGAATATTGGTGCACTGAGATATGTCATTGAGAATATACATGTTGTTAAGCTGTAATGCTATATCGAGTCCTTGTCGGTTGTTTTGGCTGCGTTCGTACCAGTTAGGGTACATATAGTCCTATACTTTGTGTAAGGGGGAGGAACTAAAGTTTGTTTTACACTGGTACTACTGCATTGGAGATATCAAGGGACATGTATACTAATTCCTTGTTTCAGACCAGAAATGACACTGAGTGATTATTTTGAGTGTGTTGCCATTCTGGAAAAGTAAGTGTGTTGTATCTTTGTAGAGATTAAACTCTTGTAAAGGGGTGTGTCAGATATCTAAAAAGACAGAACAGTGAAGCAAGAGCTACATATTCGAGCAGACTGTAGCAACAGTCGAACATCATGGTACTCCCGAGGTGGATGGCAAGATGACGGCAGGGAGAGCTGGAGCTTCCGTTTCACCAGCCCTCAGGACCTGTTCCTGACCATCTCCTTTTGCTTAACATTTTCATTGTTTTCATTAGCACAGAGAATAGCCCAGGATATTCTCATAATACCTATACATTCAACTGTCTATGCTACACTACATGTACATTAGATAATACACCTATTTCCATCCCCCCTTGGCAATGGCCGCAGCATTATTATCAGCAAATCCGGTGGTATCTCGGATTGCCACCACCAGCAGGGTAGGGCTTGCAGCAGAGGGTTCTCCCATTCACAATCAAGTGACCGCCGACAGCGACTGTTGCAGACACTGTTCATGCACGTCAGTGGAGAAGCATAGGTTCGGACTTTTATTTTACTAATATCCGTGGTCTTAGTACCAATCTAAATTCCATTCACTTTTTCCTCCATTCTATATCCCTCTCTAGTTCTGTTTCTCACAGCAACCCAAATCTCTCTGTCTGCTGACATATCACCACTTTGTTTTCGTGGTTACCATCTGACAATCTTCCATAACAAGGGTGATGCCTGCTGTTATATGAAATCTGAATTTGAAATTGAAACTTTTGAACTTCTTTTCAGGTAATTTTGATTATTCTTTATGTAAACTAAATACTGTATTAAAAAATCTATCTGTGTAGTTTATCGCTCCCTCTGTGCTTCTGACTAACCTTAATCTTATCCTTAGCACCGAAATTACCATTTTGGGTGATTTTAACGTTCATAATGTTGATGGTTATCGCATTCTGCCAGGACTGATGAGACTGATTTAGAATGCAAGCTGTTTGTAGAACTGTTTAATCTCACTCAATTGGTAAAATAACCAACCAGAATTCCAGATAATCCTGACCATAACGCTTATCCCTGGACCAATTCCTGACAAATAATTAAGATCAACAAAAAATACAAGTACTGTCACCACTTGCATCCTAAAACCACAACCTCATCAAAGCCTCATTAGTTAGTTCCCTCAAACCTTCCAGTTCTGACCCACTCAGGGTGACCAGATGGGATTTTGATAGGGCAGACTGGGATGAATTTAGAAATTATCGTGCTGAAATTCCATGGCAGTCTCTCTTCCCCAATGACATCAATATTATTCTACCCAGTTCAACATTAATGATTTAATGCAAGCTGGTATGGATTTGTTCATATCCAGTCAACTGTTCACTACAAAATAAGACTTCCCAAAATGGTTTGACAGGAATTGTGCCAGAGCAATGACCCAAAAGTCCATAGCATATAGCTTTTACTTAAAATCAACATCATCCGAATCAATCAGTCAATTTAAAATTACTAGAAACCATGCAAAGGCAGTAATTAATTTTGCTAAATCAAACTTTCTTCACAACCAAACATCTAAACATTTAAATAATCCTAATGACAATAGAATATTCTGGTCAACTTTCAGTTCTTGCAATAATAACTCTAATAAGTCATCAAGCATTTCCCCACTAAAATTATCTGATGGTAACACTTCAAATGACCCACGTGGCAAAGCAAACATCCTACCCAGTACATTTACCAGAAATTCTACCTTAGAGGAAGTCAGCCAGAACGTCCCTGTACTAGAGCCTAATACTCCAGAAATATCTCCACTTAAGATACGGACTAGAGATATAAAATCCATTCTAGACAATTTACCAACCAGCAAAGCTCCATGATCAGATGGGACTCCTCCAATTATTTTGGAAAAGTGTTCCAAAGAACTTGCTGCTGTTCTACTGTAGCTGAGTTATTGAGACTATGCTTGTGTACTCTTCATTCCCAGATTCTTGGAAAGAAGCCAATATCCACCCAGTTCAAAACGAAAGTTCCTCTAACTCTGATTAAAGTCCAATAGCTATCATATCTTCTCTTGGTAAAGTATTTGAGACTAATTAATAAACACATTATTAAACAATTTGAGCCCAACAACTTATTTGGTGATAAACAGTATGGTTATTGCTACGAGAGATCCATCACTGATATACTCAGTCTCCTGACAAATACCATCCATCAGTCAACTGACCAACATGGAGAAAATCATGCAGTAATCCTTAATATTTCTAATGCATTTGACAGTGTGTGGCACCGATCCCAGCATCCAAATTCCCTTGCTATTGTTCCTCTGATTTCCTCATAACATCTTAGCGACAGAAAGATAAAAGTAAATGCTGTATATTTCAGTTTACAATCGATTACAGCCAGCGTGCCAAAAGGATCAGTTCTTGTTCCAATCCTATTCCCAGTTCATATTGATAATCTCTTATCTGTCACCCATAATCCCATTCGCTCATCTGCACATGACTCAACACTTCACAGTTCATTCACACTTAAAAGCCCATTCACAGTTTTTAATATCCTTAACTCAGAACTCAGTACAGTAATCTCCATTGATCAAGATTTATTTAAGATCACGGAAGGGGAACAAAATAACAATGCATCATTTAATGCTAGGAAATCCAAGTGTTTGTATTTTACTGATAGGCAGATAATGCCTGATTCCTATATTACCATCAGTGTTACTAACATTCCAATCTCTAGAAGTATTCAAATTCTCGGTGTTTCAATTAAAAATGCCCTCAACTGGATCTCTCATGTTAGATTATTTGTTAAAACCACTTAAAAAAACTTGGATTATTGTACAGAGTCCGTAACTTCTTTACCGATGAGCATTTAGCTATAATTTACAAGAGTCGTGTGTGCTCTCATCTGGAATATTGTCAACCCATGTGAGATGGATGTGGAGAGGCTGCACTAAAACCACTCGACAAAATTCAGAACAAAGCTAGTAGAATTATTAATAACCCTACAATTACAAATGAACTACCTCCCTTACAGGTAAGAAGGAATATTGCCTCCCTTGCATTACTTTACATATACTTTTATGGCAAATGGTCAGACGAAGCTGCATCCATTGTACCACCTCTCCATGCCTTTCCCCACGCTTCACGGGTATCTGATAGCGCACATGACTGAATTGTCACACTGCCATATTGCCGAAATTCTGCCTATCTGAATTCTTTTATTCCCCCAACTGCATCTCTTTGGAACTCGCTTCTCCAGAGTGGTTTCCCCCCAAACTTCAACCTGTGGCTGTTCAAGTCCAACTCTTACAGATTTTTTTATGAATGGAGGATACTGTAGTCAGGTGTATAGATTCTTTTTATTCTGTTTTTCTTACCTCTGTTCTGTTATTGAAAAAAAAAAAAAAAACATGCAAATGGTCTAAAGAGACCAATATACATACAAGCAAAAACAAAATATCAGAGCGGAACAACAGACATACAAGCAAAACATAGAATCAGACCAGAACAAGACATACAACCAAAAATTAAATATCGAAACGGACAAAGAAATGTACAAGCAAAAAGTATGTATCACATTACACAGACAGACCTGGAAGAAATCCGACTTCTTTTCCAAAATCACAAACTATAGGTATAAACCAGAGTAGACAAATAAACATACAGACAAAAACACTCATTGTAACATGCTTTCCTTTTCTCTGTTTTGGCTCAAGAAGCCAAACTATGATTAACACATCACGGAAATTTAAGTACACGGCTTTCCTCCCCTCTAGTTTATCTATTTTTTTTTCTTTTCCAAGCTACACTTTCTCTTGCTGTTTTTTTACTGTTTTCTCGTGTAATTAACTAACAGTACAAACAAGAGGCCTCAGATTAAGACAGACTAACAGGTGATGACGATGGTACGGATTGCAACATGGAATGTAAGGGGTGCGAATAATGAGGTGAGAGAAAAACTGTCCAGGTGCTTGAGGGTGCAAAAGTGGACATATGTGGATTAACTGGGACTAAATGTGAAAGTGAGAGTGTGAGAGACTGGAAGTATCGATAGGTTATACGTGCGGGAGTAGGGGAGAATGAGAGGGCAAAAGTGTGTGTATCGCTGTGTGCAAGAGATGAAAGGAGGATATGAGAAAGTATGGATCAATTGAAACATGAGAAAGTATGGAACAATTGCACCAAGGGTTGTATGGGTAAGACTGAAAGTGGGAATACAAACGTGGGCGATTGTGTAAGTGTATGCACCAACGCAACATTGTTCAAACAGAGTGAGAGAAGAGTTCTGGGCTAATGTGGAAGCATGTATAGAAAAGTTTGAGAGGAATAAGAGAGTGTTTGTCATTGGAGATATGAATGTAAAGGTCTCACAGTAACTTTGTAATTTCTTGTAGTGTAGTTTTGTAGATCAGTTATACATATATTAGACTCGTGGACGAGCGGTTGTTATACGTGAGTAGTTTGTAAGTACATAATCTTCGTTCCCTTTTTGTCATGCAATAACAGGAGAGGTAAAGATGAGTATGGGACTATTTATATTTGTCTTGGAAATATTAACAAAGTCTCTCACACACCAGTGAAGTATAAAGTCCCGTGAGCTAACCGCCCTGTCTCTCTCTCTCTCTCTCTCTCTCTCTCTTCCAACCTCTCGCCCATGTTGCTAGGCTCCTTCTCCCTACTACCTGTCGGTTCTATAGCTAACCTCCTTCTGAGCTCTGCTTCCTAAATTCTAGTGTAGCATGGGTCGTGTCACGTGTGTTACACTGTTGTTGAAATGTTCTAGAAGCCTGTGTGTGAGTATGTGTGTTTGTGTGTGTATAGTCACGAGGCGCTGTCGTGTGCCTATTAAGCATTCCTTGAGGTAGAGTGTGTAAGCATGTTTAGCATTGGTCGATTCTCGCACACAATACCTCTGACTTGCTGCTTCTATCTGTCTGTCTATCTGTGTATCTATCTATCTATCTACCTATTGTGATCTGTAATTATAATATGGAGTCCTGACAACGGTAGGAAATGTGAAGGTGGATGGAGTAGTTGGTGAGTGGGGTGTGCCTGCAGAAGTAGAGGAGAATGGCAGTGCTCTTGTGGACATTTGTGCTGGGAGGGGGTTGGTGATGGCCAATACCCTCTTTAGACACAAAATGATCCACAGGTATATTTGGCTTGTGATGAGAAGGGTTGGTGGTGAACTGAATGAATGGAAGCAAATTATTATGTGTGTGTAGATGACAGAATGAGAATGTGTTTAATGGATGCAAGAGCATACAGAGGTTGGGGGAGTGGACTTTCTGACCCCCACTTGATGGTGGTGAAAGTCATGGTTCAAATCCAATGGAGGAATGGAAGGAGGGAGAGACAGAAGGAAATAGTCCATACAAGGAGGGTAGAAAGACTGCAAGATGATGGAAAAAGGCAGAATATAAGAGAGAACTGGGGGAGCAATTGGGTAAATATGATTTGGAGCAGATGAGGGAGGTGGAAGGTGTGCGCAACCTTTTCACAGGAGAAATTTGTGCAGCACGTGAGGTGCTGTGTGGGGTGAAGAGAAGACGAAAGGGGGTGCAAGGAACGGCACGGTGTAATTAAGAGGTGCGACAAGCAGCTGTGGCGCAAAAGAAGAAAACAAATAGTGAGTGAATGGGAAGCAGAGGCATGGAGAAAGTTGACAGACTGAAGAAAGAGTTACATGTAGAGAGGAAGGGAGAGGTGAAAAGATTGGTAAGAGAGAGTAGGAAGAGAGTGGATGAGTAACTTGGAAGGAATTTGAGTGTAAAGTGGAGGGAATATAGGAAAATGTTTTGGAAGGAGGTAAAGAAAGTTAGATGGGATGATAAAAAAATTAGTATGGGAGTGAAAGATAAAAATGGGAGATTGACGGTGAAGAAGGAAGAACATGTGAGCAGATGGAAAAAACACTCTAATAAACTGTTAAACATAGAGTATGACAGTAGTGCAAGTATTGGCTGGGGAATGGCTAGGAGGAAGAGGGAGGTAAGGAAGGAAGAAGAAATCAGTAGAATGGAAGTATTGTAAGAAATCTATCTATCTATCTATAGCCCGACGCCCTAATCCCGCAACGGGTGGACGCAGACAAAACGCCTCCAAGTCACTCTGTCACCCACCATTTGACTACCCTAACCCCCAACTCACCCCCCCCTCATATACCTCTCAACTCCATCCCTTCACCTCATCCTCGGTCTTCCTCTCCCTCTCCCTCCCTCCACCTCACCTACACTCACCCTCTTAGTCAGTCTTTCATTCTCCATTCTCTCCACATGTCCAAACCACCTCAGTGTATTTCTCCTAATCTTCTCAACCACATCCACATCCACCCCACAACGTTCCTTCACTTCTTCATTCGTCAACCTGTACCTCCATGTCACTCCACACGCTCCTCTCAAGTAACTCATTTCCACTGCTCTCACTCTTGACTTGTTCCCCTCTTGCAAGATCCACGCCTCACTTCCATACGTCAGGGTAGGGATCACAATACTATCCTACAGTGACTTCTTAACTTCCATACTCACCTCCCTATTTCTCATCACTGCTTTCAGTGAACCAACAACCTTCCTTCCCTGCTGTACCCTTTCACGCACTTCATCCCCCAAAGTTCCATCCTTACTCATCACAGTACCCAAGTACTTGAATGCACTCACACTCTCCATATCCTCGACATCCAACCTCATTGTACATTCTGTGACTATTCCTCTCAAACACCATCACTTTACATTTGTTTACATTAACTTTCAACTTCCTCCTCCTACACACTGTCCCAAATTTATTCACCAAACCTTGCAACTCCCATTCATCTTCACTCAACAGTACTGTATCATCAGCAAACAGCAACACCGGAAGCGTCCAAATCTCACCCTCATTCATTAGAGCCACCCCCGCATCCACTGCCCTACCCTGCACATCCTTTACAACCCCATCCATGTATATATTAAACAGCCATGGAGACATCACACAACCCTGTTTCAGTCCCACATTGAGATAAAAAAAAAAATTCACTCAGCTCACCATCCACTCGCACGGTAGCCCTAGCTCCTTCGTACATACACTTCACAGCATTCAGCAGTTTCCCATCCACTCCATATATTCTTAATACCTTCCACATACCTTGCATATCTATTCTGTCATAAGCTTTCTCCAAGTCCATGAAGGCAACATAAACTTTCTTTCCGTTTTCTAGATACTTCTGCACTAAACATCTTAGAACAAATATCTGATCTACACACCCTTTTCCCTTCCTAAATCCCCCTTGTTCTTCTCCAACTAGCTCCTCTGTCATATGCCTAACCCTTTCAATGAGTATTCTACCATATATTTTACCAGTCACACTAAGAAGGCAAATACCCCTATGGTTACCACATACTTCTCTCTCCCCTTTTATTTTATATAAAGGAACAATTATACCTGATTTCCAGTCCTCTGGAACCCTTCCCTCTTCCCAAGCCAATCTACACAACTTCCATATCCATTCCACAACAATCTCACCTCCATACCTCAGCATTTCACCACACACTTCATCAATTCCTGGGACCCTCCCCAACTTGATCTTCTTCATTGCTTCCACTACTTCCGTCCTACTGATCTCTTCCTCCCTCCTCTCATCTCTCCTTCTCCCAGCCATTCCCCAACCACTTATACTTGCACTGCTGTCACTCTCTACATTCAACAAATCCTCAAAGTGCTCCTTCCATCTCCTCAATTTCTCTCTCTTCTCCACCAACAATCTATTATTCCTGTCTTTCACTCCCCTGCTATTTCCCCTTTCACACTGCCTTACTTGCTTTACCTCCTTCCAAAACAATTTCTTACTCTCCCTTCATTTCTCACTCAGATTCCTCCCAAACTCCTCATCCACTTACTTCTTACTCTCCTTCACCAGTCTCTTCACCTCCATTCTCCTACTCACATATACCTCTCTGTTCTGTCTCTCATCTTCTCCCCTACCTCTACTCTCTAACCATTCACAATATGCCTTCTTCTTTTGTTCCACAACTCGTTTCACCTCATCATTCCACCATGCTGTCCCTTGCACACCCTTGCATCTCCTCCTCACTCCACAAACCACCTCATACGCTGCGCGTATCTCTTCCCTATATATCTTACATACGTCTTCCACCCCTTCCATCCGCTCTAGCTCATACCTTCCCAATCTTTTTTCCACTATCCTCTTATACTCTGCCATTTTCTCACTATCTTCCAAATTCTCCACTCTTCTCATAGGAGCTGTTTCCTCCTGTCTTCCCCTTCGTCTTGGCAACCATTTTCTTTGCAGTTTCACCTTGGCCATCGCTAAGTGATGGTCCAAGACTCCATTCCCCCACCCTCTCCACACTCTTGCATCCAACACTTGTCTTCTCAATCGCTCAACCACACACACGAAGTCTATCATTGCCTTTCGTTCAACAAGTTCACCATCCATCCTCCTCATTACTCTCCATGTATACCGGTGGATCATCTTATGTTGAAAGTAGGTGTTGGCTATTGCCAAGCCCTTACCAGCACAAATGTCCACCAAAGCACTACCATTCCCATTTACGTTAGCTGGCACACCCCAATGACCAACCACTCCATCCACTCGTACATTCCCAACTTTGCCATTCATGTCTCCAATCAAAACCACTCTCTCACTCCTCTCAGATTTGTCCATACATGCTCCTACTCTTGCCCAAAACTCATCTTTCACTCTTGCCACTCGGTCCTCTGGCGGAGCATACACACACACAATCGCCCACGCTTGTATACCTACTTTCATCCTCACCCACAGAATCCTTGCACCCACTGTTCCATACTCTCGTATATTCTCCTTCCACTTCTTGCTTATCATCAGACATACTCCCTCTCTTGCCCTCTCATTCTCATTACCTCCCGCACTTATACCTAAACCATATTCCCATTCTCTCACCCTTTCACCTTACCATTTAGTTACAGTCAATCCACATATATCCACTCTTGCATCCTCAAGCACCTGAGCAATCTCTCTCTCTTTCACTTCATCATTCACTCCTCTCACATTCCATGTTCCCCCCCTCAGACTGTAAGAAATGAAAGTCAAAATGGGGAGAGTCCCAGGATCTGATGGAGTGTGGGGTGAAATGATGAAGCATGGGGGAGAGATAGTAGTAGAATGAATATGGAAGTTGTGTAGATTTACCTGGGAGGAACGTAGAGTCCCGGATGATTCAAAGTCAGATATAATTATTCCCCTGTACAAAGAAAAAGGGGAAAAAGAAATGTGTGGGAATCATAGGGACATTTGCTTTCTTAGTGTAACAGAAAAAGTATATGGTAGGATACTTATTGACAGAGTTCTGGAAATAACAGAGGAATTAGTTGAAGAAGAAAAGGGAGGTTTTAGAAAGGGATGAGGTTGTGTTGATCAGTTATTCGTCCTTAGGTCTTCAGTGGAAAAGTTTCCAGCAAAGGGAAAGAAGTTGTATGAGGCCTTCATGGATTTGGAGAAGGCATATGACAGAGTGGATAAACAAGGAATGCGGAAAATATTAAGAATATATGGAGTAGATGGGAAGTTGTTGAATCCTGTGAAGAGTATGTATGAGGGTGCTAAGGATGCAGTGCGTGTGGATAGTGAACTGAGTTAATTTTTCTATTTCAATGTTGGACTGAAACAGGTACGTGTCATGTCTCCGCGGTTGTTCAGTTTGTATATGGATGGAGTTATAATAGAGATACGAGGTAGAGCAATGGATGTTGGAGCATTCCTAATGAGAGACAGCAACGTTAGGAAACTTCAGTACTATTGTTTCCAAATGATACTGCATTGTTAAGTGAGTGAGCTTTGGTGAGCGTGTATAAAACAGAACCTAACGGTGGATGTAGGGAAGAGTAAAGTTATGGTCTTCGAGAGAAATCAAGTCACTGAATGTACACTGAGGTTGGATGATGTGAAAATGTAAAAAATGTGAGTGCATTTATGTACTTGGGTAGTGTGATGAGTAAGGATCGAAGTTTGGAGGATGAAGTGCTTGAAAGGGTACAACAGGGAAGAGAGGTTGCTGGTTCTTTGAAAGCAGTCATAAGGTATTGGGATGTAAGCCTGGGAGGAAAAAAGTCGCTGCACGACAGTATTGTGATACCAAATGTAACGTATGGAAGTGAAGCTTGAACCTTGTTGGAAGGGTACAAGTCAGGAATCAGAGCAGTGGAAATGAGTTATCTGAGAGATGTATGTGAAGTTGCATGGAAAAACAGATTAACAAATGAGGATGTGAAGATGAGTTGTGGTGTGGATTTAGATGTGATAGAAAGCGTTAGGAGACATACAATGAGGTGCTTTTGCCATGTGGAGTGGATGGAGAGCGAGAGACAAACAAGGAGAGTGTATGTGAGTGAGGTGGAGGGGGGGGGAGGGAAGGGGAGGCCTAGGATGAATTGGAGGGATGGAATGGAGAGGAATATGCGAGAGGAGGGTGTGAGCTGGGGAGAGGGTAGTGAAGTGGAGGGGGACAGGGCGACATGAAGAAGATTTGTTTGTGGCCACCCCTTACGGGATTATGGCGTCTGGCAATAGACAGATAGACAGATCGCGTTATTGCTTTACAGTAATTATTTCTCTTCAGTTATTGCCTCATCGCTGGCTTTGTCTTTTCTGTGCTTCCCAACATTATAATCATTATAACTTTTAATTTTTTTATTTTCAGTTCCGGTGAGAGGGGTCCCCACGCTCTGTACGGGTGTTAATCACTTCATGTCGATTGCTTTCACAGGTGGTCGGTCCACTGTATCAGTTCTGTTTCCTCTCTCTAGTCTATTTTTTGATAAAGGGAACTAGGGTAACTCTCTCTCTCTCTCTCTCTCTCTCTCTCTCTCTCTCTCTCTCTCTCTCTCTCTCTCCGGTTCATTGTATCAGTTCTGTTTCCTCTCTCTAGTCCATTTGTTAACTAGAGGGGCACTCATAGGAGCGCATCTCTCCGACAGAATCTGTAATACGATCCGGATCGGTCCCAAAAGTTAATCGATGGGACATGGGAATCTACCCACCAATTTTGCTCCAGATCTTTCTTTTAGTTTTTGAGTAATCCTGTTAACAATGAAACTAACAAACAAAGAAGGCGAAAAACATACTTTCATTGTCGGAGAGAATAATATTATGTAACTGGGGTAATCCCCGGTACGCTCTCTCTCTCTCTCTCTCTCTCTCTCTCTCTCTCGAACCAACACACAGCAATTGCATTGATTTGTGTGCTGTAGCTACATTTTTTTTTTTTTTTTGTACTGACGACCATATTACTATCAGACATGAGATAATGCAAATTGTAAGACGAGCATAAATAAGCTCTTCCCCCCTAACTTCAGTAGAAGCTAACCTCGGTTATATGAAAGTCGAAACTATCAAAATTACCTGCATCAGGTTACTATAGGTAGTCAACGCTGAAGAAATGACGGAAAAATTCACAAATATATATGTACCCCGAAAGAGAATAAGAACGATGGTATCGAGTATTTTAAATTACAAAGGCGAATGAAGAAGTGAAGGAACGCTGTGGGGTGGATGTGGATGTGGTTGAGAAGATTAGGAGAAATACACTGAGGTGGTTTGGACATGTGGAGAGAATGGAGAATGAAAGACTGACTAAGAGAGTGTATGTGGGTGAGGTGGGAGGAGGGAGAGGGAGAGGTAGACCAAGGATGAGGTGGAGGGATGGAGTTGAGAGGTATATGAGGGAGGGGGGGTCAGTTGGGGGGAGGGTAGTCAAATGGTGGGTGACAGAGCGACTTGGAGGCGTTTTGTCTGCGGCCACCCTTTGCGGGATTAGGGCGTCGGGCTATAGATAGATAGATAGATAGACAAAGGCAATTCACGAAAATAATCAGTAAAACTCATAGAGAATCTGAAGTAAAAGTTTCACTCCAAGCTAAAGTGAATCCATTTTTTTTTTTTTTTTTTCTGTGGAATAAGAAAAATGTAGAGGATAGGACAGGTCCCTTATTAAGCTCAGAAAACGGTCTCGTTCACGATAACTTGAGAATTGTAACAGCACTGAACGAATTCTTCAGCAGATTTTTCATAAGAGTTATAGGGAAAAAATACTTATCCCCCAGTTAGTAATGTTAGGATCAGAGAACGACAACTTAGCAATCACTGATCTAACAGAACACAACCTACTGAAATATCCTGAGAAAATCAATCCAAGAAAATCTATTGACCCTGACAAAACGTCTCCAACAGTGTCGCCAATTAGTCTTTCTTGTTATTAAATATTACTATAACATTGCCTGACTGCAAAAAATCTTGTGGATGCAGGACTACAAAATACATCTTATCCTCAGAAAATGAGATAAAAATGCACATATAATTATCACCCAATTAATCTAACTTAAGTATAAGAAAAAATATGAAAAAAATATTTTGGGATCAAATTACTACATTCCTGGATAAGTATAACCGTATAATAGATAACCAGCACTGTTTCCATTACGAAAGATTTTGTTTTACGAATCTGCTAATTACAAGAAAAAATTTGATAATTTGGACGCAAAAAAAAAAAAAAAAAAAATGCCGTCGGACGTCATGCATCATGATTTTGCAGAAAACATTTCAAAAACCCTCCCCCACTCATTAAAACTGACTGAAATAATAGAAACCCACGGTCTCCCAATAAAAATATTTCCATGGATTGGTGACTGATTAATGAACCGAAGTCAGATGAATAGTAATCATTAGCGAATAATTACCTCAGTTAGAAGCAAATAGCGGAGTCCCCTAAAGATCAGTTCTTCCACCAACTGCTGATACTATTTATATAATTTATCTAGAAAACTGATTCGTTTATAAGGTAGCGAAACCTGCAGATACCCTATGAGTCATAATAATTACGAAGGCAGAAAGTGATTCTATTATAAACGACCCGTATAAGTTTATGACTGATTGACTGATTGGTTGACTAATTGACAGAAATATACCTGGCGGCGCATCTGCCTGGTTCGTATGCCGTAGGACAGCTAAGAAAATGACAGGCTTAAACAAAAGAAAAAAGCACTAAAATCACAAAAGCATTTTCAAAAACTAAAAAAACACACTAAACACTAAAAAGAGTAAAATAACACTGAACACTAAATCTTGCAAAGCAATCAAGCAGAATTTACAGTGGAGAGGGTTCTCCCTCTCATTCAACAGGCATCCTCCCCAAGCACTGACGAAAGACGGTACAACCGCCAAATGCTCAGAAATGTACTGATGCCCTATAAATCCCCACCAATGGGTCGCTCCACCAGTAAGTACCGAGCAGTCAAGGGGGACCAAGCAATCTTCACAAAAAGAGAGGGGAACGCCCTCCATTAAAAATCCATGAAATAATCAAGTGTAGCCAATTTGGAATTGACATAAAGTTGTCTCCCACCGGTAAGACAAGTCTCGGTAACTGAAGGAGCTCACATCGTCAAATACAGGATGCATCTTGTTGGCAATTGCAGCATCCCAGTGGTCTAGCCAACAACATCGAATCCATCTAAAAATACAGGGGAAAAAATCACATGCAAGCAGACGATGCATAGGAGGATGGGATCCCACTGTATTAGGACGGAGAATCTATGCAGCCTTAGCCAGCAGATCAGCCCGCTCATTCCCTGACACACCCACATATTCCGGAACCCCTCCCCCAAAACACACACACACACACACACACACACACACACACACACACACACACACACACACACACACACACACTACAGCCACAACGGCCAAGCAGGGAAAGTCACTCCAAAATGAAAAGCAATAGACGACATGAATTTAAATACTCCAGTGATGAGAAAGCACTGTGGGAGTCTCCAAAAGTCACAAAAGCAGACTGGGGGAGTGTGAAAATGATTTGTAGAGCAAATAAAATCGCAATCAGTTCTGTCATCAAAAGAGAAGAAATACCAGGAAGGCTACCACCCCAACTGTAGGAAAGAAGACAAAACCAAAGCCTACCCCAAATTCAGTCTTCTATCCATTGATGTATATAGGGACGGAGTCCTCATGAACAGAGAGATGTGATCTAAAAAAAGAGAAAATGGAACACCTGATAGGGAAGTGAGCTCTTACTACCAGCAACGAACCTACAGAATGTTTCCCGAGGAAATAGCCCATAACCCACCCTCGAAACTTGCAGCAGACAAACTGCATGAAGGAACACTGAAAGCCTACATAACAGAATGGACCCTGTAACCATACTTGGGCATGTGGCTTAAACAGAAAAGGGTAATCCTGGGAGATTACGGCACAAGGCACCTAGTCCAGGAGGCGGTGAAAACGATACCTACACCTCATCATCAACGACAGGTGGCATAAATCCAAAGGAAGGGCATCAGCATCCACCAACAAACTCGAAATTGGCAATGAACTGAATGTCCCACTCGCCAGACGAACACCAGCGTGATGCTATCTATCTTCCTATATATCTAGACTGTTTTCCTTCTAACGGGCGGTGGCTACGACAGGACGACACACTCACCTAAATACTCATCCACACACACACACACACACACACACACACACACACACACACACACACACACACACACACACACACACATTTACTCGTATCTTAGCCTCTAAGGGGAGAAGGGACCGCTCCTCACAACACCACACCACACGAGGGTCAACTTCTCAGTACAGTCAAGCGACATCTTCAGCAGGGCCCGACAGCAGGGCTGGTTTACCCCTGCCACAACATAATGGATTCATCCTCTTCCCCGCACTAGACTAGATCAGCTGATCAGACCAGATGCGGGAGAACAACCCGTCGGGGCCGCATCACAATTTATTATTCACAGTTCCTTCCTCTGGTGCACGGTGCACCGAATCTAAAATCCAAAGACAGACATCTGTAGCAGAAGAGTAAACTTCACACCTACATTCAAGCTTAGAGAGAATAAGAGAGGATGTAGATAAGTAAATGAATTAAAGTGAAATTGGCACACGAAATGTAATGCATTTGTTTTAAATGACGTACTTTAGTTTCAGAAACATTAGATATGAATACTGAATGTTTGATACCTGAGTAATGAGAGTGAAGAAAGAAAAAGATTTAGGAAGGATTATTAGCAACGACTTGAAAATATCTATGCTGTGCATTGCAACAAGTAACAAGACAACATAAATCTCAGGTTCAGTGCAAGGAACTTTGATTATAAAACACTTAAATTGTCTCTAAGCTTTGTATGTAACTAGTTAAACCACAGTTTTAGTACTGTATACAGTGCTGGTCCCTGAGCATCGATAAAGATGGAGAAAAAAAATACTTGAAAGCGCAAAGAAGAGTCACTACTGATCTCGTCATTGCGATATTAAAAAAAAACACACACACTAAATACTTTTTCGCTGAGATTATCGTCGACTTATAGGCGATTTAATTCGAGTAATAAAAATACTCAAATTCAACGTCGTCAGTGACGAAAGTTTGTTCGATACATAATATTACACGGATACCAGAAGTAACTGAAACTCAAAAGGAAAAGATACAATACAATACAGGGAAAAATTAATTTATAATGCGTACAATGGTGCAATTACATTAACCACCAGCAACAGCCTGTAATGCAAGAACTACAGAAACATTTAAAACTGGGCTAGATAGGTATTTAAAAACTATATACAGTAACTATTATCGAGCATGCTATATCCAGGTTGATGTGTATCCTGACGACAACACAGTGATTACTTAATCACATGAACGTTTCACGATTATTAATGCTCATTTAGTTTTAGAATTGTTGAGTAGATATTGCATAGTACAGAGCATTTTCTTTTCTGTCTTTCCTATAAAAAGTTCCATGATTGTTCTTTCCCTCATGTAAAAATTTCCATGACTGTTCTTTCCATTGTACAAAAACTTTCGTGGTTGTTCTTTCCAACAACAATGGTGCTTTTTCTAATTTCTTTTCCTGCCCTTTTACGAGAGTGTGTAATGAGCGGGAGAGATGCTTCGTCTTTCCTATCCTCTTCTCACACACGTTGGTTAGATCCTTAGGAGCAGCTGTTTCCCATACTTGCTCTTTTGAAGCCAACAAGACTCTTATCATCTGTACTCTCTATGTACTCTCCGTCTGCCTTCTGCCTGTATGCCTGTCAGTTTGTCTGCCTGTCTGGATTTCGTATTAGGAGATAATAAACTAGATTAGAACAATGGGTAGTCAAAAAGCAGGGGTGACTATTGAATAATCGAAACGGTTATCATTTTACCCTTCATCCGCCTCTCTCTCCTCTCACTGACCGCCTTCCCTGCTAGGATCCTACTCTCGTTAGTTTATGATCGTTTCTAAACCTTCCCCATAACAATTTATATTGCATATTAAGCCTTACTATTTTTTTTTCTGATTCTTCCAATATCGTTCTGAGAGCGTCATAATATTCATAAATAATCTGGACAGCCAAAGTATTCGCCCACGAATGCGTATCGCCCGCCATCTCACACACACACACACACACACACACACACACACACACACACACACACACACACACACACACACACACACACACAAAACTTGATCAGTAATCAGTAATCTTTGCTAAAATAAAATGATTGCAATTTAAATATGGGGCCTTGTTAGGAAGGGTGATGGCCAAGTACAAACTAAGTTTTAACTTAATAACTCATTTTGGAAACAACTGTTATCTTTTTTTTTTTTTTCAGTATGCAGGCATAAATTATAGGATATGGCAAAATGTATTCTAAGTTCCTCTGACAATCGGGGGCATACTATCGCAGCTTCTTCAAAATCTAATCAGTTCAGGCCATACATCCCGGGATACTGTCCACAAAGTTTGGATACAGTCCAACTTGATTTTGAAATATTTTGGTAACAGACAGACACACATACGCAGGCGATTACATTATCACCTCGCTAGGCGGGCGACAATATGGAAATTTTTGGGAGAGGTATGTTTGTGAAATGGGGGTGGGTGAGTTGGAGAGGTGGAAGCCAAATGATAGAAGACTGAGTGGCATGGAGGAGATTCGTTTGTGGCTACCCTTTCAGAGATTAAGGCATCTGGCAAAATAGGCAGACTGATAGATAGATAACTAGATGGTTGTGTGGATAGATAGATAGATTAATCCACCAAATGCAGAGACAGCTGTTATGGATGAACTGCCCTAAAGCCTCCTTTGCCAATGAAACTATAGACCTTGTCTCATATTCTCAGGCAAATAGCTTCTCGTTTATGTTAGCTACATATCATTGATGACATCAATCGTATTATTAGCTTACAGGAATGTTTGGACGTTACCATTACAGAAATATACTGGTAAGGATGAGGTGCTGGGAAGTTTCCATAACCAATACCTGATGAGAGTCTTTGGATCAATTATTCTCTTCGGCTTGGAAAGGTCTTTGGCATCTTTTTCTTCCACGCTAAGTCCCGCAAGCGGCATGTAGTTCTCTCTTTTATCATATATTGGCAAACTGTGTCGATGTTTAAGCAATGTAAATTACCGTTTAGAGGGAAGTTAGTGCTCAGTGTGGAAAATAAATCACTAGAAAATACATGCTAAAAAAAAAAAAAAAATCATTAGAATGCGGTCCGAAGGGTCGTATTCCCGTCAGCTAAGGAAGGTTTCTACCACCAGTTCCTTTCTAGCCATTTTTACGCATAAGATTTTTATTCTCGTTCGTTTTCTGTATGTAAACTAATCGTTACAATAAAGGATCAATGACAAGCCTGGGATTAATAAAGCTTACAATTTTAGAGACGAGGTACTGGAAAAACCAAGTAAACACGAATACTGGCCATGCTCTTCTAAATGGAACTTATCACAAAATTACAAGAGTAAATTAACGCATTATTCATTTCTGAAGGATGGACGTTTACGTGTGGATACTAGAGTTGAAGAGAGTTTGCTTGGATTGTACGGGGATGTAAAGAGAATGGATGTGAATAGAGAGGTTGAAAAGGACATGTCTGAGTGAATTACACGATGAAAAGAGACTGGTAGATATAGCAGAAGGTGGATGGATACGATAAAATAGTTTGTGAGGAAGGAGGGTATAGGAGCTAACAAGTTTAGGGAAGTGATAAGCAATGGAGCTGGCTGGATGAAAATGTTAACTTCACAGTCGTCAGATTGACTCTGGTAGATAAGTGAATGTGTATTTACGCGCGATATGTTCTTGACCTACCAGGTTGAGCCAGGATTCAGGCGTCTTTAACTGTTACTAAATCGATGTGAATTTTACCCAAATGGGTATCTCATTTCTCCAACTCTTTTTTTTTTTTTTCCCTCTTGACCCTACCTCATCCCACCTTGGAGTAGGAAAGGAAGCCTGGGTGAAGGTGATGACGACGACGACGATGATGATGATTACATTAACTAAAATATATTATTGTATTTAATGTTCTTGGTGCATCCATAATCGAGCACCCCACCACCACCGCTTGCACAGTAAAAAAAAAAAAAATGTACTTGTTCATTACTGCGAATGGACAATATATTTGTTCACAGTAAAGTATATTATGTATTTTGCCTACAGTCTTGGAGTAATATTTCTTCCACTCATTTCTCTTTACTGTGTGTGTGTGAGTGTGTGTAAAAGAGAGAGAGAGAGAGAGAGAGAGAGAGAGAGAGAGAGAGAGAGAGAGAGAGAGAGAGAGAGAGAGAGAGAGAGATTTCAAAGAATAATGTGCAAAAGGTTCTGAATGCAGATTCTTATCAACATCGATACTCCTAATAAAACAACAGAGCAGCCAATAACTCACGCGGTGCTATTTTTGTCATGGGATTCCCCCTCACAGCTGGAAGAGCGGTGATAAATAGAGCCATTTCACCTGCCCAGCTTCAGTCTACGTGGTACACTGGCCCTGCTGACAACTTACCGACGTCAGGGGTTCATGGTAAGTGGCACTATGTTGGATGCAAACCTTATGCCTCAAACTTAGCTCTGTGTTCGGAAAATTTTCGAGTGTACTGTATAGGTCGAAATACCAAAACTTGGAAATGAATACCTAAACAAAGTCCTAATGATTTACGATCATTACTGAACTCTGTGTTTATTAGATGTGATGAGCCTGCATCCTCGTTTTAGTATGTAATCAGTTACGATAAGGAAAAAACAGGCATGCAAAATTGCCATTAGTCTACATACTTTGGAAAGTGCTGTAAGAAAGTGGGGCCTATGAACAGTTTTACTCTCTTCGTTTAAAACGACCCAAAATGTTTAAAACTTGTGTGTATTCCAGAATCAGAGCCTCAGTATTTCCTAGGTCAGATTTCGGCATTAAAAATATGAACTCGAGGAAGACTAGATAAGTCGACCGTCTTGAGAGTGAGACTTGCCCAGATTATGAGACGAATGACATACAGTTTGTCTTGCAAAGTTTCATCCCTCACCATTCCCTCACCTACCCTGTGTAATTCAGCTATTTTAACTTTGAAGAACATTATCTTCCTTTTGCATCTTATTCCAGAAATTGGCAAGAATAAGACTGTGGTACGGCTTACATGTTTTTCATAGCCCTTCCACCTGACTAATCAGAAATTTATAAAATGCGAGAGGAATTACGAGCACTGATACTGAGTTTATATTTCCTGTGTGTGTGTGTGTGTGTGTGTGTGTGTGTTCTTACCTAATTGTATCTTAACACGAATGAGTCAAGCTCGTACTGTCCCATGTATTAAACCATTTTTATCATACATATCCTTAAATTTATGAATTTTTTGGTAAACAATTTTTCTTTCGGCAGTGCATTTCACTGATCAATTGTCCTATTTGGGAAACTGAACTTCCTTACGTCTTTATCACCTCTCTTTTTATGTAGTTTTTTGCAGTGTCCTCGTGCTGATGCTTCCCCATAGATTTTATACTCATTTATATCTATTTCCTCTTGCCCTGAGATGTATTTATATAGCTAAATCATGTCTCCTCTTCTTCTTCTTTCCTGTAGTGTTGGTAGATTCAATTTTCTAGTCTTTTTTCGTACCTTTGATCCCTTAAGCTTGGTACCCATCTTGACCGTCCCTTTGTACTTTTTCATTTTTTTTTTCTTTTTTTTTAGATGAGGATTCCAGACCACAGATACATACTCCAGGGTTGGTCTGATGAATGATGTTATGATTCCCAGCACGTCTTCATTTATATATGTGAATGCTATTCTCATATTAGCATCCAGTGTACACATGTTCTGCTTCTTCTCATTGATGTGGTCAGCAGGAGATAGTCTGATATTGATAATCACTCCTAGGTCCTTTTGCCTTTCTTATGTGTGTAGGGTTGATCTTTCTAACTTATAATCCCAATCTGGTCTTTTTCCACTTTTACCAAACCTAATTACATGACACTTGTCCTCACTGAATTCCATTTGCCAATTATTGCTCCATTCATGAAGTTTATTTAATTCTTCTTGTAGCTCTCTGCAAGAGTCTGTGCTAGTAATTCTCCAATGTGTTTTTGCACCACCAGATTCCGTTTCCTACGTTATTGTCTATGTCATTTATATATACTAAAAACATAATTGGTGCCAGAACGGAGCCCTGTGGAACACTGCTAGCCACTTCCCTCCATGATGAGTAATTACCCCTTAGTGCTGTTCTCATTTCCTTTTTTCTGAGAAAATCTTGCATCCACCAGTACAGGCTGCCTTGGATTCCTCCGTGATGGTACAGTTTCCAAAAAAGTCTTTGGTGCGGTACTCTGTCAAATGCTTTCTTGAAATCTAGATAAATACTATTCACTCATCCTTCTCTTTTATGTAATGTTTCTGCAGCTCTGTCATAGTTGCTTAATATATTAGTAACACCTGATATCCCCATTCTAAAACTGAACTACCTTTCTGGTATCATATTTTGTTCTTCTAGATGGTTTACCCAAAATTTTCTTATCATCTTTCTAGTATCTAACTTACAATACTGGTCAGTGATACTTGTCGGAAATTAGTGGATTCTGTCTATTCCCTTTCTAGAAATACGGGAACAATGTTTGCTTTCTTTTAAATACCATGTAGTTTTACCTTGACTTAAGGATTCCTTGAATATTAACCCGCCCCGTACCGACCAATTTATTTCCAAACCCACCTCCAAAACCCAACAAATTATCGATTTTTTTTTTTTTTGCTCAAACCTCAGCTTATGGTGAGAAACGATGGAAAATCACCAATAAAGCACTCAAGTGAGGTAAGAAATGGTCTAGACAGGTGACCCACTCAACACCTGATAGTGTGTTCTCTGTAGTCGTGCTGCTACTGTCGCATTTTCTATGGAAGGGGTAACTATTGGAAACCACTCAAAATACATAGATATTTATTAATTTGGTACAAATTTACATGTAGTAAAAGAATTTTTTGGTTTTCGCACAAAAATATATGCGATATAGGTGATGTTTTATTCACGAACGCATGAAAATTACCAATTTCTTGCACAACTGACACTATGACCGTTGTTTCAAATTACATTCTCTTTTTTCAACTTACATTATACTTTTCCACTAACATTATACCAGTTTCCACCTTATTTAACTTATCACATATTTACAGGCCTTACTATTATAGTGAGCTTAGTATTATCTCAAGCACACACAGTATCAGTAACATACAAAAATGTACTAAGGTGTGGTAGAGGAAGGTGTCCCATGTATACGTACTAAAAATCACGCATGAAATTTGAAGAATATGCAAACGGCGGACCTTGCAATAGCAAAATGTGCATTGTACGTCATCGGGACAGAACGTGAAAAAAAGTTGCGATTTGCATCGTATGTTGTGGGTACGGTGTGGGTTAAATATATTGGTCTACTTAACTCTTTTGCACATTCATGCAGCACCCAACCAGAAATTTCATCAAGACCATTTGCTTCTCCTTTGTCTAATTTCCTTAACTCTTCCTGTACTTCTTTTTCTGATATGTGTATATCTGGTAATAAGTGTGGACATGCATATTCCTTATCATCTCTCTCAAAGTTATTTTCTTTTGTAAAAACTGATCGAAAATTTTTATTTAATAATTTACATATATTTTTTTCTGGATAAAGTTGATCCCCTTGTCCATAATATACTGTATTTTATCTTTAACTTTGGTTTTGCATCGGATGTAACTGTAAAATAGCTTCGAGTGATCACTACTTTTATTTATAATGTCTTCCTCAAACTGTCTTTGAGCTTCTCTTCTTATCCTTGTATAATCGTTTCTTGCCTGTTTATGGTTGTTGTATGTCCTCCTACTACTGTGTTTTCTGTATCTGTTGCACAGATTTTTTTTTTTTTTCTTTTGATGTTTTACATTCTGTATTTAGCCATTTCTTTATGTTCATTTCTGTTTCTTTGTGCTGAGGGATGTAATTCTGGACTCCTGTTTCATAATATTCACAGAATTTTCTATATATAACATTTACATCTTGTCCTCTAAGCTCCTTTTTCCAATCAATTTCCAAGAAGTACTTCTTTATGTCACGGTAGTTGCCTTTTTTGTAGTTTAGGCTCTGTTCGTAACTCTCATTACTGTTAACTGTGTCATACGCAATCCTGAAGTTGCAACTTAATACTGCATGGTAGCTTTTGCCGAATGGAGGGTGATGAATTATATTATCAACATCATTTTCTTGCTTAGTAAATATAACATCAAGTATTGATGGACCATCAAGTTCTCTTTTTCTGGTGTTTTCCTTTAAATGTTGTGTTTAGAAAAACTCTTGCACAAGATCCAGAAGCCTATGGTCCCAGCAGCTTTCATGGCTTTTTACACCTAGAGTAATTCAATTTACATTTGCATTAAAATATTCAGTTAATATATGAGTAATTCTTTCAGATTTCTCTTCTGTTCTGTGTAGTAATGCTCTCAAACTCTGAATTGTACTCTCTGCAAGGTCCTCATGTTCGCCTCTTTCCCAGGTGTTTGTTTTCGGTGGCAGGTATAAATTCCCTGCAGAAGTGTTAATCTCCACTGAAATCAGTTCTACTTGTAAGGGTATATCTAGTTCTATTTCTTTGACTTTTAGGTTTTTCCTTGTTAATATTATAATTCCCCAACCTTATTTTTAAATTCCTATCTCTTCTCCATATTGTATTCCTCTGAGCTTAGGATATCATTTGATATCCTTGGGGTTAAGTTTGTTTCAATTAGACAAATACTATGTGGTTCCTTTTCTTTGGTAAAGTCTTTCATCTCTATAATTTAGATACCATTCCATCTGCATCTGAGTACATCAACGTAATCTTGTTTACATACTTGCCATAGCTTGAGTCTATTACCTTCCTTCTTTTTCTTCCCTGCTGGTTATGCACCACTTTCGTACCTGCAATCCAATTACTTTGTAAAAAATTTACTCTTCTTTTCCTCTGATCTTTCTTCATTCTTTGTTTTTGCTTCCTCCCTCTTCTCTTTTAGTGTTACCAGTTTCTCTCGAGTTTGACATCTTTTTATCCAAACATTTTTAAGTTCCACATTTTCCTTGAGTTTGTTGGCATTTTTTAATATTTCCTCTACAGTGTTTGTACTCTGGAAGGTTACTCTCAGAGGCCTTGACCTACTTCTCTCATATTTCCCTAGTCTTTTATGTTCCTCTTTATCTTTATCACAGATCTCCTCTGATACTTGCTTCAATATGTTCATTATATTTTCCCTTTCCTTTTTATCCTTTGATTTTTTTTTTCTTTCTTCACATGTGCCATTGATTACTATACTGTAGATCTGTTAATCTCTATAGCTTCCCTGACTAGTTGTGTGTGTTTTTTTTTTTATGATTTCTTTCACTTCCTTTCTCATGCTTTTGTCTTCTACCTTGGTATCTAAATCATTCTTTACTTTCACCAGATTAGCATACGTAGTTTGTACCTCATCTGTGCAATTTCTCATCATTTCATTTATCTGTTTTATTTTCTCTCAGTAATACTACCTTGGTCTATCATACTGCTTGCTGGCATGATTTTCTCCGTATCATTTCTTAAATCATCCATAATACTCTCATGGTTGAGAACTGTATATACCATTTCACTAGCTTCCTTTCTCTGTGAATTTACATCAGCTGATAGCTCATCTATTGTTGTGGCTTTTCTGTTTATTTCCTTTATTCTTTTTTCTTTTTTTTTCCTTTGAGTAGCTTATTTTTGATTTCATCGATTTCCATTTGAAAAGTTCTCTCTAATCAATTTACTTTTTCAGCTAATATAGTGTGTGTGTGTGTGTGTGTGTGTGTGTGTGTGTGTGTGTGTGTGTGTGTTCTAGCATGCGAATAAGTTCTATGGTCTGGACAACTAAGACGTTAACTCCCCAATGAGATAATATTATACAGTTTGTGTGTGTGTGTGTGTGTGTGTGTGTGTGTGTGTGTGTGTGTGTGTGTGTATTCTAGTTTGTGAATATGTTTTATGATGTGGAAAACAAGAACAGGAGTTCCCTGATTAGTTACTGTATTTACATTTCTTGAGTGTGTGTGTGGTAGATGGGGTTGCCCATCATCCACTCACTCAGTGTACAGATGCCTTATGGTCTCTGCGCTAAGTGACAAGCCACATGTTTTCCTGTACACAGGAAACGATATACTACGCTGGGTGATAATCATATAACTTTTTTTTTTTTTTTTTTTTTTTTTTTTGGCCGGGTTAAGTGACCCCCAGATTCCCCTGTCTAAAAAAATCACTTGATCATGGCAAATGTTTCGAAGGGCCTCAAAGGGTCCAATATCTGTCCAGGACCCCAAACAAATGGGCAGATTTGCATGGCCATGTGGAATGTGAGAGGTGTAAATAAGGATAGCAAGAAGGTGGAAGTGGTGAATGTGTGCAAGAATGCGAGATAAGCCATGATGGCACTGTGTGAAACAAAGATGAAAGGGTGTGAAGTGCAGGAGTGGGAGGGTGTAAAGTGTTTGAGGTCGGGCATGAATGGGCGAGGAAGATGCGAGGAAAGAGTTGCTTTGTTGATGAATGAAGTGTGACAGAGTGGAGTGAAAGATTACAAATGTGTCAGCTCGAGATGGATGATGTCAAGTTCAAGTTTGTGAAGGTGAAAGTGGCTGTAATTGTAGCGTATGCACCCCGTGATGAGAGGAATGAGAGAGAGAAAGACAGGTTTTGGGATGAGCTGGGTGAAGCAGTGGGAGAAATGCGCAGGAGCTATAAGGTGACCGTAATGGGCGATATCAATGGAAGAGCAGGCACTGGTCCTGATAATGACATAATGGGGTGTAATAGAGTACCAGGAGAAAATGATAATGGGAAGTGACTGAACGATATGTGTCAGGAAAGGAGGTTGTGCATTAGTAACTCGTATTTCAAACACAAAAATGCACATAAATATACATGGTATAGAGGAAACGGGGATCGTATTGAAAGGAGCCTGAATGATTATGTGATCGTTGAGAGGTCGATGCTGGGAATGGCTGCTGATACGAGGGCTGTGAGAGGAAGATGTAGAGGTCTGTCAAGATCATATGACTGTGGTATGCAAGATCAGGCTGAGAGGAATGAGGTGGACCAGGAGTGAGGTGCAGTCAGGGAGAAAGACTGAAAGCCAAGAAGCTGAGGATCAAAGAAATGGCAGATGAATACAGGACCAAAGTATGGGAGAAGTTGTAATCAGTGAAAATGAAATGGATCTGGACAGCCTGTGGAATTCATAAAGGGGTTGCTTAGCAATGAATGCTGACGAGGTGTGTGGCGTAGCAAGAGTAACAAAAAAAAAAAGAAAGGTACAGCATGGTGGGATGAAGAGGTTAAGACAGCAGTGGAGGAAAAGAGGAAGAGGTGGCTAGAGTGGTTACAGGTCAGGGGTTCAATTGAAATAAGAACTGAGTATACTGAGAGCAAGAAGCACATAAAGAGGCTAGTGAAGAGGAAAAAGAAGGAGGTAAATGATGATCTAGGAAGAAAATAAATGCAAATTACACTGAAAATAAGTAGATATTCTCGAAAGAGGTGTGGAAATGTAGAAGTGATGGCGGAACGAAATGTGAAAGTATGAAGAATGTAAGTGGTAGATTATTAACCCCCATATGGGGATGAAGTAAGGACCAGATGGAAAGAATATTTTGAAAGCCTGATGAATGGGAATAGAAAGAGCAGAGCCGCTGTAAACATAATTGGTTTTGGGGGTGTGCAGAGAAAGAATGCAGTGATAGGAAACGTCACACTCGCCCAGGTGAAGAATGCTGTGAAACGGTTGAAAAATGGGAAAGCAGCTGGGGTTGACGAGGTGTAAGCTGAGATGATTAAATGTAGTGGAGAGAGTGAAATGAAGTGCTTGTTGAAGATATGTATGAAGGCATGGATGAGTGAAATTGTGCCAACAGAGTGAATAAAGGCTGTGATTGTATCCCTGTACAAAAATAAAGGTGAGTAAAGCGAGTGCAAGAATTGTCGTGCCATACGTTTACTGAGAGTGATCTGGAAGGTACATGGAAGAATTATGGCAGAGAAAATAAGAGAGATATCGGAAGGACTGGTGAGTGCTGAAAAGGGTGGCTTTAGGAGTGGCAGAGGATATGAGGATCAAATATTTGCAGTGAGACAGATAGTGGTGAAGGCTTGTGAGAAGAACTATAAGGTGTTTATGGCATTTATGGCATTCATGGCATTCAAGGCATTCATGAAATTGTAATTAATAAACACATAGTTAAACACCTTGAATTCAACAACTTAATTAGTGATAGACAATATGGTATTCGCCATGAAAGATCCACCATTGATATACTCAATCTCCTGACTCATACCATCCATCAATCAACTGACTAACAAGGAGAAACTCATGCAGTAGCCCTTGAAGCTTTCAACAGAATGTGGCACCGTTCCCTGCTGTCCAGACACCCTTGATATGGACTAACGTACTTTATTCCTCTACTTTCCTCATATCTCAGCGACAGAAAAATAAGAGTAAAAGTCTGTCTATCTGTCTATATACCTAGGCTGCTTCCCCCATGGAAAGGGAGGTAGCCGAGACAGGACGACACACTCCCCATTTACTCATCCATTCAAACACAGTCATTCGCATCTTAGCCCCAAAAGGGAGAAGGGACAGATCCTCACTGCACCACACCACACATGGGTCAACTGCGCAGTGCAATCAGTGACATCTGCAGCAGGGCCCTACAGCAGAGCTGGTTTACCCCTGCCACATCATAATAGACCCATCCCTTACCCGCACCTAACCTGACTAGCTAATCAGACCAAATGCGAGAGAATATCCCCTCAGGGCTGCGTCATCATTTATTCATTCACAATTTCTCTCCATTTATTTCTGTCACGCACAGCCACTCTTCCTTGCTCAACAGACATCCCTCTCGCATCCAGCGCTCTCTTCACACGGTCCATCCATCCTATTCATGGTCTCCCTCTCAGCCTTACACCTCTCACATCCGATCTAGTTATCTTTTTTACCAATCGCTCATTATCCATTCTCTCCATATGCCCAAACCATCGCAACACCCTCTGCTCAACTCTACCAGCCATCTCCCGAACAACTCCAGTTCTCCTTCGCACTTCATCATTTCGTACTTGATCCATACGCGTCACTCCACACATAGTCCTCAGACACCTCATCTCCATTACATTCAAACTTTTCCTCTCTGCTACACCCATATTCCATGTTTCAGTCCCATATAACGCAGTCGGTACCACAACACCCTCATACAGCATTCTCTTTACATCCATTCTATGCGAACGACATCTAAACACTTTTTTCATTCCTCCCAGCACCTTTCCTACTTCATTTATTCTAAACTTCACTTCTGCATCTATTCTTCCATCCATAGCAACATGCGACCCTAAATATTTAAAACACTCCACCTCCTCAAGCAACTCACCATCAAAACTATATTCATCCCCCTACCATCTACCAACCTCGTACACTTCATCACTTTACTCTTATTCTCATTTACTTTCAATTTCCTCCTTTCACACACCCTTCCAAACTCCTCTACCAACTGTTTCAATCTCTCCTCTGAATCAGCCACCAGTGCAGTATCATCTGCAAACAGCAGCTGCTTAAGATTCCACTCTTCACCATCGACATTCACCAGACTCAGACCTCCACCTAAAACACTTGCATTCACCTCTCTTACAACACCAATTTCCAATTTCCACTCAATTCCAATTTCCACTCAATTAATACTGGCATGCCACAAGGATCAGTTCTGGCATCAACCCTATTCCTGGTTCATATTTATGATCTCTCATCTGTCACCCACAATCTCATCCATTCATATGCAGATGACTCAACACTCCACAGTTCAGTCTCACTCAAACACCCCTTTACAAAGTTTAATATGTCTAACTCGCAACTAAGTACAGCCATCTCCATAAATCAAGACTTATGTAAGAACAATGAATGAGGACAGAATAAGTTTGTCTCATTTAATGCTAGTAAAACAAAATATATACAAATTAATAATAAACAGATAATGCCCGATTCGTATATTACCTTCAGTGCTACTAATATTCCCATCTCCAAAAGTATTGAAATTCCCGGTGTTTCACTTAACAATGCCCTCAGCTGGACCTCTCATGTCAGATCACTTGCTAAAACAGCCTCAAAGAAACTAGGATTTTTGTACAGATTCAGAAACTTCTTCACTGACGAGCAGTTAGCTATAATTTATAAGTCACGTGCCCTTTCAACTAAAATATTGCTCACCCTTGTGGAATGGATGTGGAGAGGTTGCACTAGACCAACTAGACATACTTCAGAACAAAGCTGTTGGAATTATTAATAACCTTGCTGTTATACATAAACTACCTCCCCTACAAGTAAGAAGGAATGTTACCTCCCTTGCATTATTTTAAAGATACTTTTATGGCAAATGCTTAAACGAAGTTGCGTCCATTGTGCCACCTCTCCATGCCTTCCCTCGTGCTACATGGGCATCTGGTAGTGCTCATAACTGGAATGTCGCACAGCCAAATTGCAGACCTTCTGCCTATCAGAATTTTTTTTTATTCCCCGAACTGAATCTCTCTGGATCTCCCTTACCTGGAGTTGTTTCCCCTCAACCTTCAACCTACAGCTGTTCAAGTCCAACGCTGAGGACGCCAGTAATCTGGTGTATGGATTATTTTTTAATTCATTTGTTTTTCCTTCCTCTGTTCTGATATTAAGGAAAAAAAAAACGACTAAGTAGACAGAGGAGGATTGTGGAAGGTTTTGTGTATGTACGGTGTAGGTGTAAGATGCTAGGTACCGTCAAGCGTTTATATGATGGTGGTGAAGCATGTACTAGGGTGAATGGGCATCTAAGTAAATGATTCAAGATCGGTGTGGGCGTGCGAGTGTTGTGTGATGTCGTCTTGGTTGTTCAATATATACAGTATTTGGATGGGGTGATGAGAGAAGTAAAAACACGAGTAATGGAGAGGGGGATAGCGTTGGTAATGAATGGTGATGGATGGAATATTTGACAATTGTTGTATGCTGATGATGCAGTACTACTTGCAAATACCGGACAAGAACTTGTTCGACTAGGTCAGAGTTTTCCTGATGCCTGTGACTGTCGGGCCTTGAGAGTAAATGTAGAAAGGAGTAAAGTGATGATTACTGAGAGAGAAGGTGACTCCCAGTGTGATGTTACAGTGAATGGAGAAACTGATTTTTTTTTTTCCAGGCCTATCGACCATTGGGGCCGAAGCCCCTGGTCATTAAGGTCATATAGATTTGTGTATACATACTGTATACACACACAGACACACACACACACACACACATATATATATATATATATATATATATATATATATATATATATATATATATATATATATACACACACACACACACACACACATCCATGAATATAAACATACACACTTTCATGCGCACGCATATATATATATATATATATATATATATATATATATATATATATATATATATATATATATATATATATATATATATTGTTATTTTATTATTTTTTTGTATTTTTATTCTTTAAAATTATTTTTTCACCTTTCATTATATATAAACAAAAATGCCTAATCTAAAAGACCTAAAACTAATCACCTAACAGACAAATCACTAACCTATGCTAAATCCTAAAGAGACAAATAACGAAACCTACACTAATGGTAAAAATACCTCGACCAAGAGAACACCATCGACTGCAGATATATGATGCCTTCCTACATTATATACCTGCACTCATCACGTGGTGACTGTCAGTAGAGCTTAGCCTAATACAGGGAACATTAGTATATGAAAGGGAACCAGACGAGTCAGGAACATTTCCATATACGTCAGCTGTCGGCCCTAATAGAACAACTTACACAAAATGGTATAAAGTATGTACATAATGTGTACAAAAAGTGAAGTACCTCACCCAACAGACCACCATCGACTGCAAATGCCCAATATCTTTCTATATTGTACACTTGCACTCATCAGCTGGTGACTGTCTGTTGAGGAACGGGGTTTACTGTAGGGGACGTAAATATTAGAAATAGATCAGTCGGAAGGAGGAACTATTTCAAATATGTCAACTGCCAACCCTAATTAACAGTACAATATATAAATATATAGAGTCGATAAAAACCATACCAGTACAGTAAAAACGTCACATCACTCTGATCAGTCCGGCATCTCTCAAGAAAGACATCAATTTATCAGTCATAACAATGTCCCCTTCGCCCAGGATGATGGAAAGGGTGAAGAGGATGTCTGCTGCGTCGCAGTAATTCATAAGTGAATAAAACGAGCCGTGAACGAGCCAACAAGGTGACTGGGACGATTGGCAGTGTCCCAGTTGCCCTCATACGGCTTACATGTTGAAATATTTAGTCTGGTCCACTGGCCTTGCCACAGAAGATTTATTGATTTCTTTCCAAGAGAGGGACTCGATCGTACATCACGAGGAACGTCCCAAGGTTCCACGAGCTCTACAGTCGACTTTGCGAGTAAGTCAGCCTGCTCATTGCCGTAGATACGACAATGATCAGGCACCCAGATCAGCGTGAATGACTTGTTACATGAATGCAATTTATTAATGATGCGGCCCTGAAACTCATGCGAGTCCGTAATGCAAGATGCAGTTGCTTGAAGGGCTGGTTTCGAATCTGTAATTATGATAAATGAGTCATGCAGAGAATTTTGAGCATAGTTTATGGCTTTGTCAATAGCAAAAAGTTCGGAGGTAAACACAGATGTATGAGTCAGCAATCGATGCCTGAGGGCACATTCAGTCGACCACACACTAGCACCCACACATTCACTTGACTTGGAGACGTCGGTGTACAATTGGAGGGACCCCAAGTGACAAATGATGATATTATGAATCAAGTGGTGGACCTCCGCCTCCAGCGCCTTGGTCTTAGGTGCTGGGAGCCATGTTACATCAACAGTAAAGCCGGGTGGCTCCCAAGGCGCTATATTTTTAAACACCAACTTGTCACAGTCACTGAGGTCCACACCAAGCTTCTAAGTCAGTAAGTGGAGGCCAATGGCAAGTGGCCGATGCACCCCCCACAGGAGGGTACAGGCCACATCGCCGATATTACTTTTTCTCATTGTCTGCACACCATAGGTCAGGGCCAGATGGTCTCAGCAAACATGGAGGGGAGACACATTCACCTCCACTTCCATTCGAGTTACATTTGTACACTGGATGGCTCCAAGACACATTCACAAATAAATATTCTGTAACACATCCAACCTCCTCAGTGTGGCATTGGATGCTGAGCGATACACCTGTGCGCCATAGTCCAGCTTTGATCGAATAACGGACTTATACACCATTAATAAAGAATTCCTGTTGGCACCCCATGTAGTACCCACTAGGTACTTGAGGACATTTAACGGTTTATCACAACGAGCAAGCAATTTATGAACATGAATTTTAAAGTTCAAATGGTGATCAAAATGTATTCCCAATAATTTTACAGAATTTTGAAAAGATACCACCTGACTATCCAATGTTAAGCACAAACTAGGTATGTTATGGTTAGTGAAAACTACAGCAGCACACTTAGGGATGGAAAACTTAAATCCCCATAGCAACGCCCACTGATGGATGGAGTCAACGGCTGCTTGAATCCGCCCAGCTGAAAATTGTGCATTGCGGGATGAATGCCATATTGCACAATCGTCAGCATAGAGTGAGTATTTAAGATTCCTGGTGATAGGAGCTGAAGACAGAATATCATTGATCATAATACTAAATAAGGTGGGACTAAGCACAGTTCCATGTGGCACCCCGTTTTCCTGGATAAATATATCCGATGTTATTTTACGGGGCAATTTGACAGAGAAAGTCCTGTCCCTTAAGAAATTTTAGATAAAAATAGGCAAAGTTTGTCTTAATCCATAAGCACAGAACTTGATTAGTATAGAGTGTTGACATGTCATCATAGGCTTTATGGATGTCCGAGAACACCCCAATCATGAATTCTTTATTGGCAAATGCCTCTGAAATACAGTGCTCCAAATTCATTAAATAATCCAGTGAACTTCTGTATTTACGGAAGCCACATTGTTGATCATTTAAAAAATTCTTCTACTCTAAAACAAAAAGAAGCCTATTGTTTACCATTAGTTCCATGACCTTACATAGACAAGAAGTCAACACAATAGGACGAAATGAAGTGGGGTTCATAAGACGACCAGCCCCTTTGGGTATTGGTGTGACGTGTAGAAAGTGCCATGAATATGGGAACGTTCGAGATGCCCAAAGCTCATTGTACAATGCTAACAAGTTAATCAGGTTGTCCTGATTAAGATGCTGGATCATACTGTACAAGATGGAATCTGGTCCAGGGCTGGTGTCTTTACAGGATTTAAAGGCAAGGAGCGGTTCATCTATCGTAAACTCTTGATTGTACGGGGAGTCTACGTGTTCTGTGGCAAAGTCTAATATTCGTAGCTCAGGTATGTAGTTTATGATGTTGGAAGTGCGGGTCATAATTGGCTGAGCTATTTACATGAGAAAAACTCCTGGTGAGGATGTTAACAACGTCCACAGGATCGTCATAGATGTTATTATTCACCTGCAGTGTGGTCATAGGGAAGTATGGTCCTTTATGATTTAATATTCTTATAGTGGACCAGACTTTAGTTAATGGTGTACTACGAGTCACCGTGGACACAAAGGACCTCCAGGAGTCATGTTTGGCCCTTATTATTCTCCTTGCCTCAGCCCGTGACTGTTTGTATGCAATAAAATTTTCCTCCATGGACTATCAAAAATCCTGTATCTCCTACTGCGTTTCTGTAATGCTTGTCGGCAATCCGGCATCCACCAATGTGCTCTATGGTTCGCATGAACTGTAGAAGTCTTGGGAATAGCAGCCTCAGCTGTGTGTATGATGAAATTAGTTACATTTTTCGACTTTAACATCTATGGTCTCCCCAGATATATCGAAATTGGCGATCCTTGAGAAGGATCCCCAATCTGCTTTCTTATAGTTAAATTTTGGAGGTGGAGGGTCCGAAACAATGTTGCGTGTATAAGAAAGACAGATGGGTAAATGATCACTTCCCAAGGAGTTGTCATAAGGGTTCCACGAGAAATCTTGATGTATACCTGGGGAGGCCAGAGACAAGTCAATAGCCGAAAAGTTACAAGTACATTCATCTACACGAGTCGCTTTACCATCGTTCAGAAGAAAAAGGTTGGACTGTAGTATTAGGTCAGCTACTTGCTCCCCACGACCATCGATCCTCAAGCTGCACCACTGATAATGATGGGAGTTAAAATTGCCAAACACTAACTTGTTCCCCAGAAGATGTTCCTTTCACTGATCCACCTGGTGAACAAGCCTACACCTTTTCTATCCATAATGACTTAGAGCAGCCTGTACAGCACGCTACTCGTATCCCTGACTGCCTTGGAGAGAGTTCCAACATACTTGACCTCTTCCTTACAACTAATCCTTCTGCATATACTGTTAATCTTTTCCCTCCATTGGGCTCCTCCGATCACAACCTTATCACCTTAACCTGTCCTGTCGCTCTGGTATGGCCTGCAGACCCTCCAAAGAAACGTTGTTTGTGGCACTTTGGAGCTGCGGATTGGGAGGCCCTCAGACAGTACTTCTTTGATTTTCCCTGGAATGATTATTGCTTCCATGTCTGGGAGCCATCTGGGTGTGCCTTGCCCATTATGGAGGTTATTTTCTTGGGCATGGAAGCATACATTCCTTTCTCATATCCTTTGACTAATGCACGAAAGCCTTGGTTTAATCACGCTTGTTCTAATGCTGTCCACAACAAGGAGAGGGCCTATAAAAGGTACTGGAGCCAACCCACCCCTGAATCACATCTTTTATTCGTTTCTGCCCGGAATCTTGCTAAGTATATTCTTCGCTCTGCTAAAAATAATTTCATCCGTACTAAATGCTCTCAACTCTCTAACTCGAATTCTTCCCACTCCTTCTGGCACCTTGCCAAAAACCTTTCTAACAACTTTACCTCATCATCCTTCCCTCCTCTTTTCTACTCTGATTAGTCTGTAACTATTTCTTCTACTGACAAAGCAGATCTCTTCACTTAGACTTTCTTCTCCAATTCCACCTTAGACATTTCCGGTGCTGTTCCTCCATCACTTCCCCCCTCTGACTTCTTCATGACTGACATTAAAATTTCTTCAGCTGATGTATTTTCTGCCATCACAGGCCTCAATACTAATAAGGCATATGGGCCTGATGGAGTCCCTCCTGTTGTTCTCAAGAACTGTGCTTCTGTGCTTACACCCTGCATAGGCACTCTTGTGTCTTTGTCTATCAACTTGTACCTATCCTTCTTGCTGGAAGTTTGCTCTCATTCAGCCAGTCCCAAAGAAGGGTGACCATTCCCAACCCTCTAACTATTGTCCAATTGCTTTAACATCCTGTATCTCAAAAGTGTTCGAGTCTATTCTAAATAGAAAAATTTTAAAGCATCTTTCCTATCACAACCTTCTTTCTGATCGTCAGTATGGGTTCTGTCAGGGACACTTCACTGGCGATCTTCTCACCTACCTTTCAGACTCCTGGTCATCCTCCTTTTGGGACTTTGACAAAAGCTTTGCCATTGCACTTGACATCTCAAAGGCTTTCGATCAAGTCTGGCACAAATCTTTAATTTCCAAACTGCCCTCTTACGGTTTCTATCTTTCTACCTGTGCCTTCATCTACAACTTCTTTCTGGTCGTTCTATAGCCGCTGTTATAGACTGCCATCGTTCTTCTCCTAGATCTATTAACAGTGATGTTTCTCAGGGCTCTCTCCTACCACCAACTCTCTTCCTTTTATTCATCAATAACCTTCTAAGCTGTACATCTAACCCTATCCACTCATTCGCTGATGACTCCACTCTTCCCTTTTCCATTCGATTCCTGCAACGTCCATCTCAGCAGTTCCTTCAGCAAACAAGGGATGAGGCTATGATACACCTAGGGCCTTTTTCAGTCGTCCCCAGTGCAGTCCTCAATAGCCTACTCGCATCCGAACACACGTTTTCGTTTTCACAGTCGTCCCCAACCAGCCTTCCGGGGCTTCTGTTGGGGACGTCATTCGGGACGGCCAAAACAAATTACTGGAACATTCTTGTGGGGCCTGTAGCCTCCCCAACAGACGATCCCAAAAGTAAGAAAGTAAAAGAGTAATCACATAACATATGTTCATTATTATTTCAATATTATATATCCAATGTAATATTTCTGGGGTAAAAAACACACCCGATATTGAAAAAAATATATATGTTTGTGTATTTTTATGAGACATTCAACTATGTATCCGAATACTAGCCTTTCGCAGACTGGTGGAGACTCCACAACAAACGGTCCCGAAAGAAATACGAAAATCGTTGTCTAATGCATATTTTCATGAAAATTCTAATATCTGATGCCCGATGTAAAAGTTGATGCAGCTAACACCCCGTTTAGAAAAGAAAATGTTTATGCATTAAAAGTATATCCGTTAATAAACCACACCATCACTCATTAGACGTTATACATGTTACTTCATGGTTATTTTTACTTACGCTTTTTTTTTTTTTTTTTTTTTTTTACAATACTTAGCATTCATCAGGATTCAGCTTACTTCTGATTTGAAGTAGGAGCGTGGTGAGGTTGCCGATAGTTAGCTCTTCATTCCGATGACGTTAGTATTCGTTATTTTTGCTGCCTTCTTTCGACTTTCTTCACTCCTGAATGTATTAGCATGAATTGTGTGAAGTGGATTATCCAGACATGTTATTCATCACATTCACTACATTCCAATTTCTAAATATTCTCTACATATGGAAAGTGTTTTCGCCACCCAGAACCACCAACCCTACCGCATCAACACGGGCAGTCGTCCCCACGTTAGTAAGCTCCCGAAAGCCATTCGGAGCGACTGTGAAATCCAAAGATGCTGTTGGTTGGGGCCGACACACGTTCGGGCACAAAAGGTTAGGGATGACTGTGAAAACGGCCCCTAATGTCTGACATGACTCGTACCTTGGACTGGGGTAAAAATGCTCTGGTCGTTTTTAATGCATCAAAGACTCGGTTTTTGCACCTATCAACCCGAAAAAATCTTCAACAGGTATACCTACTAATGTTTAATAATATTCAGTTTAATCCTGCATTATCCTTGAACATGCTTGGGGTTTCATTTACTCGGGACTTATCTGGGAAAGATCATATTGCATCTCTTGTATAATCTGCTTCAAAGAGATTGGGTGTGTTGAGCCGACTCCTTTCCTTCTTTACCCCTGCACAATTGTTGACTCTATACAGGGGTTTTATCCGTTCCTGTGTGGAGTACAACTCTCATGTGTGGGGAGGCTTCCCACATACAGCTCTTCTCAATAGGGTGGAGTCAAAGGCTTTTCGTCTCATTAACTCTCCTCCTCTTACTGACTCCTTTCAACCTCTGTCTTTCCTCCGCACTGTTGCATCTTTATCTCTTTTCTATTGCTACTTCAATGGTCACTGCTCCTCTGAACTGTCTGCATGCATTCCTCCACCTCTACGACAGGCCCGTAGCACCAGTCTAGCAGAAAACTCTCATCCCTTTTCTCTCCAACTCTCTAATGCAAGAGTTAACCGTTAATCCCAGTCCTTCATTTATGCAACAGGTCAACTCTGGAACTGTCTCCCTCTGTCTGTATTTCCTGCTTCCTATGATCTCCAGTCTTTCAAACGCAGTGTGTCCAGGTATTTCGAAATGATCGGATCTTGAATTTGGCTCTCTCTTGTGTTTTGTTTTTCTCTTGGAAGGGACAGTTTTTCGGGCTCGTTGCCTTTGGTTCCTTCATCCTCACATAAAAAAAAAATAGTGAATTGAAAGCATCACTGTCAATGGGGCCATGTAGAGGACAGTACAGAGAGCAAATAGACAGATACGTGTTATTTAATATTACTCTGAGCACAACAGATTCCAGAGTAGAATTCAGAATCACTTCCATTTGTGGGTGTGATTTGTGTGTGTATATGGTAACACCGTGACCTTCATATCTTCTTTATGAGTGGTAGTGTTTGAACTGGAGGATCAGGGTGATCCACCAAGCGCGTCTCCTGTAAACAAATAATGTCTGGCCTGTGTATAGAAAGCAAAATTGCTATATTGTGTAATTTATTCTCAAGAGTCCTACAATTCCACTGTAACACCGTGAATGCGGTGGTTTAAGATTTACAAGGGTGGCCAGTGTGCTTAGTTTTTTTATGCCCCCCGCGACCAGGCAAGTGGCTACCGGGGTACCTTTCCTGTGCTTGCTAATGGAAATCTCCATTTTGTCATCAATAACGAGGCTCCCAGAGTCCCCCGAGGAAAAGCTAACCTTTCCCTCGCTGAACCAGGAGCGGGAAGGACGTGAGGACGTGCTGGCTTGCTGAGTGTGGTCAAATTAATTTTATCAGACTTGTTGGACTTCGGGTTTTGCCACACCGACTGCGAAGGACCAGTGGCAGCATGAGAATAGGAAATAGGAATGGAGATATCTGTAAGAGAGTTGGAGCATAAGGGAGGGTGAGACTGAGAGGTAGGGCATGTGGCATGAGAGACGAATGTAAGGTCAGTCTGTCTCCACTGTGCACACGGGACACAAATGCTGATGCATGGGAGACATTAGGCTTGGGAGTTGCATGCAGCTCCTTCACTTTCTTCCTTGCATTGTAATAGGAAATGCCTTCAGTTGCCTTCACTGTGAATACATTTTTCTCCTCCTTCCACTTGAGACAAGCCCTCAAAGAAGTGGAGTGAGCATCCTTGCAGTGAAAGCAACACTCGGTCTCGGATGTACAGTGGTCAGCATAATGACCTACAGCTGCGCACTTGCCACACCAAGTTTGAAGCTTGACAAGTCTTTTCATGATGTCCACAAACCTGATATTTGGCACAACGAAGGGGTTTGGGATGTATGGTCTAACATTAACACTTTCGTATCCAACTTTCACATTTGTTGGAAGAAATACTTTTCCAAAAGTTAAGATGACAGTTGCGGGTTTCGTCCTCCTGCCCTCCCAGTATCTAGTAATGAATCTAGCATCTAGGCTATGGCATCCTGCTGAGCTAGTTCCTATACAATGTCCTCCTCCTCCATAATCACGAGATCCCTGCAGGTGTTAACACCCCTGCAGGAATTCATGGAGTGCAGGATCTTGGTCTCAACATCATAACAATGGAACTTGCTCAGTTTCAGCAAATCCATTACCTGGGCAGAATTTATAGTCTTTACCAGAAGATCTCCACTTGCAAGTTTTTTCGCTTGTTCTACCTCATCTGCAAACCCATCAATCACCTTCTTGATGATGAAGGGATTGAGGCTGGACAGGGGAGTAGAACCAACCGCATAGATCAAAACAAATGAAGCATTGTTTACATCGATCTCTAGAAATTGTGTCTGGAGCCGTTCAGTCGGGGGGCAGTCCGTCCGTTGAACAGTCGGGGGTCGGTCAGGACTACCTCCCCCTCTGAAGGAGGGGGGAGGCAGTAGGGGCGTCTGACATAGTAACCACTTCCCCCTCGCGGAGGAAGTGGGAAGAAGGAGAAAAACAAGCAAGGGACAAAGTACCCATGGAAGGCACATCTAGTCTGAGATTACCCTCTCAAACCACTCTCTTACGTGCCTGTGTATAACTCACACCCCAGAGTGATCAGTGGGAGGTACGCTCCAGAGGTGAGTAAGCAAGGACAATCTCAGTTAGTAGGTATAGACACCTACTATATTTCTAATTGGGCTGGGAGGAAGATGAGAACTAATTATCCTAACTTTATTAACCACCAAGTCCAAAAAAGTATTGCCAGTGCGGCAGCCCTACAAACTAGAGGAGAGCTCAGCACACGTCCGCTCTCTCTGCAACCATGAATAGAAGTCCCCCAGAAGACTGAAATTGGTGAGAGAGTTTAAATACCTGGAAACAGTGATAGAAAAGAGAGGAAAATGTGCAAAAGAAGTGGAAAGTAGAGTGACATAAGGAAGGAAAGTAGCTGGTGCAATTGAAGGCCTTGATAAGAAACAGAGGCTTGAGTGTTTAAACTGCACGAGGCTTACATGAAGGAGTGTGAGTGCCAACTTTAACATATGGATGTGAGACTATGGTGTGGCATGAAAATGAAGAGTCAAGAGTGACAGCAGTGGAGATGGGAGTGCTGAGGAATGTATGTGGATTACAGAGAGTGGATAGGATACAAAACAATGTGATTCGTGAAAGATGTGGAGTGAGGAGGTCTGCGGACACCAGAATCGAAGAAAGTGTACTAAGATGATATGGTAATGTGGAGAAAACAGATAACATTAGAGCAGTGAAAAATATATATATATATATATATATATATATATATATATATATATATATACAGTAATCCCCATACTATCCGGACGCCCACTTTCCGGACACCCCACTTACTGGACAGTTTGGTTCCGGGATTCAATATTCCTCAAATTGCCCAAAATTAAAATATATATATATATATATATATATACAACTTTTTTCCCCCCGTATATTGAACTTGGCACGCGCGGCGCAGACCAGCTGTGTTTTGGTGTGTAGTTCTGCCTCCGTCCACTAGAGCACCCCTTCATCCTCCCCACTTACCGCCCGTCTCTTGTTGCAAGTGCATGCTCTTCATCATGGCCACCCAAGTTCTTGCTTTTGTGGTGGTGTCCTACTTGCTACGGGCTCTGCTGCAGCTCTCCTGCCTCTTGTTAGTGTGTGTGATGATGGCCCCACTGCCTGAGAAAAGGAAGAGACTGGTTTTGACTCTGGAGAAGAAGAGGGAGATATTGGACAAGGTGGACACGGGATGGTCAACCTCATGCATCCTCCATGAATTTAACCTGGCCTGATCTAATTATTTGATATTAAGAGATCCTGCGACAAACTCATGCAGTACACGGCTGCCTTCTCGTCGAAGAACAAACACAACGTGGAGAGGGAGATGATGTTTACTCCCCGGTATGCTGAAGTTGACCACCCCACATTGATTTGGTATTGACAGCAACGTACTGCTGGTGTGCTGGTGCGTGGCACAGAGCTGAAGGCTGCTGCTGAGAAGTTCGCAAGCTTCACGACGCCCAAGACTTCAAGGCATCCAAGGATTGGCTCCTCGCGTTGAAGTTACAACATGGCCTTACCAACCGTAAGTCTCATGGCGAAGCTTTGGACGCCAACAAGGATGGATTAGAAGAGGTTCGGCACAAGGTGAAGGGCTTGATCGACAGGGAGGGCCTCTCTCTCAGTCAAGTCTACAACGCTGATGAAACTGGTTTATTCTATCGCTCTTTGCCAGCGAACACTCTAACCGAGGAGACGGGGAAGCTTGTACCTGGCCACAAGCTCTCCATGCAATGGATATCAGCTTTGTGTTGTGCCAATGCTAATGGCATGCACTGGCTTAAGCCCGTTATTGTTGGCCATGCAGAGCAGCCTTGGTGTCTTTGTGGGGTGATGGATGTCCTTCCTGTCGTTTGGTACCATCCTTTGAAGGCATTGTTCACTGCAAAGATCTTCAAAGACTGGTTACATCACCATTTCGTCAAGGAGGTCATCCATTACCAGACGGAGAAGCTAGGAATCCCGCGCAACCAGGTAAAGGCCCTCCTTCTCCTCGATAATGCACCTGCCCACCCATCCGACAAGGACTTGGTGGCTTAGAATGGCCACATTAGGTGCATGTTTATGCCACCTAATACGACTTCTCTCATCCAACCAGTGGACCAGGAAGTGATCATGGCAACAAAGAGGCTGTACCAAAGAAAGTTCCTGGACGAGGTGATGGTTGTTCTCGAGGACGAGGATGAGCGCAGGGAGGGACAGGACACGTGAGGCCAGTGGTCTCTGGAAAACCTTCACCGCTATAACATCAAGTCTGAAATCTCTAACTGGGCCAGTGCATGGAAGGAAGTCTCTGTCAAGACTCTAGAAAATGGTTGGTCTTGTCTGCTTCTCGGAACGGATGTGGAGCACGATTTCCTAGGTTTTGACGTGGATGACTTCCGTGCACGTCTACGTGTGGATGGTGATGATGTTGATGTGGATGAAGTGCGTGAGTGGTTGGATGACGACGAGGGCAATCCTGGGTATCAGACCATGTCTGATATAGAGAGCGCATCTTCAGTTGCAGGTGTCAGTACCCAGCTTGAAGATTCCAACGAGGACAGCGACGATGATGCGGACTCCTCTCAGTGTAACACTACTCCAACCATTCCCAAGCTGAGCGCACTCCGGGAACACGTAGAGTTCGTTCTCGACTACCTGGAACACCCAGACTGCAACAAGGAAATGGGGCCCTTGGGACTTGTGGAGGAAGTGCGCACTTTCAGGCAGTGCATCATTAATCGCCAAAATCGTTGTTCCTTGCGTCAATCAACCATTGACAGCTTTTTCAGACCCATGACCCCCGCTGTGCCCAGCCCTGACTTCACACCATTGCCTCCCCAAGATAGGCCCTCATCCTCCGAGCCACAGCCCAGCACATCAGCCACGGTGGAGTTGCCACTGGACGTAAGTTTGTGCCTCTCTTCAGAGTCATCTGCAGTGGGTAGTCCATGACCACGTCCCAGCGACACATCCCTAGGCCACCTGGATCACCTACTCTCAGACTCTGACAGTGAATAAACAGCAAGAACTCGATACTAGACCACTAAGGAATTTCCAGTGTTGTGTAGTGAAAAAAAAAAGTGCTTAGTGTTAAGAAATTAGAATTCTGAGTGCAAAGACTTATGTGAAGAGTGCAACATTGATTTTAATGACGTTCAGTGGAGCGCAAATTAGGCCAGAGTGTGTAGTGTTAAGAAAGTGAATTTATGAGTGCAAAGACTTAAGTGCAGAGTGCAACACTTATTTCATTAGAGTACAATGGAACGCAAGTAAGACTAGAGTGCTCAGTGTCAAGAGATTGGAATTCTGAGTGCAAATGACTAAGTTCAGTGAAAAACTTCATGTACAGTGTACTGCAGGTGCTTCAGGTACTCCTTTTTACTGTCAGAGTCAGAGAGGAGGTGGGTTATTCATCGAGATGGCCAGGGACTTGTTGTAAGTACGTAGAATGTTTCATATTGTACTGTATTTTCCATACTTACCTCTAAAACCTCATCTCACTCTTTTATGTCCCTTCTTGGTGCGAATAGGGTCTTAGGTGCTATGCATGTGCAGTAGGGAGGTGTTTATCTGAGTTAGGCTAGGTTAGGGTCCATAAGTACCAGTCCAGGAGCCAAGGACTTGTTGTAAGTACCCAGAATGTTTAATACTTCGTATTGTATATACTCACCTCTAAAACCTCATTCTTTGATTCTTTTGCATTTATTTCAGTCTTTTATGTCCCTTATTGGTGTGAATTGGGTCTCAAATAGGTGATATGCATGTCCAGTAGGGAGTTGTATAGTTGTTTTTCTGAGTCTGGCTAGGTTAGGGTCCATAAGTCCAGGAGGCTGGGGCCCACTTTCCAGACGGGACCACTTTCCGGGCATGCTTTATATATATATATATATATATATATATATATATAAAAATAATAAATATATATGTATATATATATTCATTCATTCATTGCCAGACGCCATGTATCCCAAACAGGGTGGCCAAGGGCTTAGAGTTAATTGTTTTACAGGGAGAGGCACTAATCCTCCACCAACCCCACTTGACATGTAGGGATGCCAACAGCATCTGGTGTTCCCACGCGGTCACCCATCCAAGTACTAACCAGACCCAACGTTGCTTAACTTCGCTGATCGGATGGGAAGCGGTGTACTCAATGTGGTATGGCCATTGGCTATATATATATATATATATATATATATATATATATATATATATATATATCTTTTGGTAAGTGGGGACGTCGGTCATCCACTCATTCCTTATAGTGTTGCTTTCAGATGATTCTACATTGAGTGGCATGGAAAATGAGTTCTTTTAAACAGGAGAGTCCTTACTTTGTTGAGTGTTAAACAGTTAACCAAATGATACGCTGATAACTACGGCCCCAAGCTGTCAACACAAAGGGTCGCTTGGTATGCTTCTGCCAAGCCTCGCTCACGGACTCGCCATGCAACTTCCATGACAGGGTTCATTGTGGATTGATGTGGGACTAATTGACCCCATATGACCTTGACCTTTAACTCCTTGGCCTTGCTGACCTAATCAGTTCAGAGTCCCTTCATATTGTATCATTCACAAAAGTTTGGTCGAAATCCATTGAGAGGTTAAGGAGATATTGCACCCACACCCATATGACATTGACCTTTGACCCCTTGACCTTGCAGATCTAATCAGTTCATCATTCCTTCACACTTTATCGTTGACAAGAGTTTGGTCAGAATCCGTCAAAGGGTTCAGGAGATATTGCGCCCACACCCGTATAACCTTGACCTTTAACCTATTGACCTTGCTGGCCTAATCACTTCATCATCCCTTTATACTGTATTACCGACGAGTTTCATCGAAATCCGTCAAGGGGATCAGATGTCGGACCCACACCCGGATGACCTTGACCTTGCCGACCTAATCAGTTCATCATCTAATACTGCATCACTCGCAAAAGTTTAGTGGAAATCCGTTGTTGGGTTTAGAAGATATTGCACCTACAAGAGTGTTAAAAACTCATAGACCCAAGCACACATGCACGCACCCACCCACCCACGCATGGACGGACCAATCACTTATTCCACTATAAGTGGACGGAGGCATAATGATGCCTTGTGGGCTGTTGGGTTAACCTGCCCCATCCCGACCACTTTTCCACCACTGACTCCCCCCAATCCCGACCAGTTTAGGATTTTTTTTTTTTTTGGCTCAAACCTTCGCTTTTGGTGAGAAACATCGAAAATTCATAGAGAAATCGCTCACCTGAGGTTTAAAGTACTCAATACAGGTACGAGTACCTCCTTACCTTTCTGGGTTTTCTATCAGGCTGGCACCAAAGAAAACGAGTTCTATGGGAGGATAACTATTTCACACCACTCATAAACGGTATTTATTTATTTACTTGGTACGAATTTATATGTAGTACGAGAGTATATTGGTTTTCAAGCAGTAATATAGGCATTATAAGCATTGTTTCACTCACTAATACCTGACCTTTTTTTGCCACATTACCTGATCATCATTTCTAACTGTTTCTTCCTCTAATGCTATGTAAAGTTTGTCCTCCACATTGTCATTGATTGAGAAATCACTCTGGCCCTGAATTCGTACTGTGGCATGACATGGCTATACTGGCCAGGTCACTGATAACAGGTGAATTGCATGCAGGGGGGGGGGAGGAGGTCATGCTGGGTAAGGCATTGTCCCTGCCTGGCATCTTGTAGAGGAAGGTGTCATGTGTATACGTACCAAAAATCACTTGCGAAAACTGAAAATTTTGCAAATTAGGGACCTTGCAATTTTTTCGCGTTTATGTACGTTGACGGGATTGGGAGTGACAAAACGTGTGGACGTTAAAGAACGTCGACGGGACGACGCGGGTTAAGGCACTCCAACTGAATGGGCCTGTAAGTGTTTACACGCAAGGAAAATACTGGAGTTATTTGTTCCCTTAACGTCACTTGGGGACAGTATAGATACATATATATATATATATATATATATATATATATATATATATATGTGTGTGTGTGTGTGTTGAATGGTTATTGCATTCTGCCCGGACTGACGACGCTGGTCTAGAGTGCGAGCTGTTTGCGGAATTGTTTAATCTCACCCAGTTGGTAAAGCAACCAACCAGAATACCTGATAATCCTGACCATAATGCCCATCTCTTGGATTTATTCTTGACAAATAATCCAGATCAATACAGGATAGAGGTACTGTCACCACTTGGATCCTCTGACCACAATCTCATCAAAGCCTCATTAGTTAACCAAAGCCTCATTAGTTAACCCTCCTACACCTCCCCATTCTGAACCTGTCAGGGTGACCCGATGGCACTTTGACAGGGCAGATTGGGATGGATTTAGAAATTATCTTGCTGATGTTCCATGGCAGTCTTTCTTCTCTAGTGATCCCAATTCTACCCAGTCCCACATTTGCGACTTAATACTAGCTGGTATGGATTTATTCATACCAAGTCAACAATTCACTAAAAGATCAAATTCTCCAAAATGGTTTGATGGCAATTGTGCCAGAGCAACAGCCCAAAAGTCATTAGCATATAACTCTTACTTAAAATCAAAAACATCTGAATCACTCTCCCAATTTAAAAATGCTAGAAATCATGCAAAAGCTGTATTAAATCTATCTAAATCAAACTTTCTTCAAAAGCAAGCATCAAAACTACTTAACAACCCTAATGACAATAGAATATTCTGGACAGCTCTTAATTCTTTCAATAATAACTTTAACAAGTCATCTTCCATTTCCCCACTAAAATCTTCAGATGGCAATATTACAAATGACCCACGTGGGAAAGCAGATATCTTTGCTAGTACCTTTGCAAGAAACTCTACCATAGATGATACCAGCCAGAATGTCTCAGTAATGCAACTTGATTCTCCTGAAATTGCCCCACTTAAAATAAAGACAAGATTCGTAAAATCCATCCTAGACAATTTACCTACCAACAAAGCTCCAGGCCCAGATGGAATTCCGCCAATTGTTTTGAAAAAGTGTTCCCCTGAACTTGCCTCTGTCCTAGCTAAATTATTCAGACTATGCATACGTACTTCTTTATTCCCAAATTCATGGAAAAAAGCCAATATCCACCCAGTTCCGAAGAAAGGAAGTTCGTCTGACCCCTCCAATTACAGACCAATAGCTGTCACATCTTCTCTTGGTAAGGTATTTGAAACTTAAATTAATAAGCATATTGTTAAACATCTTGAATCCAACAACTTAATTAGTGATAGAAAATACGGTTTTCGCCACGAAAGATCCACCATTGACATACTCAATCTCTTAACTCATACCATCCATCAATCAATTGATCTTTTTGGATAAACTCATGCAGTAGCTCTTGATATCTCTAAAGCTTTCGACAGAGTATGGCACCGTTCCCTGCTGTCCAAACTCCCTTGCTATGGACTAACGTCTTTTGTTCCTTTGATTTCTTCTTATCTTAGTGACAGGAAAATAAGAGTAAAAGTAGATGATGTATATTCCAATTTCCACTCAATTAAAGCCGGCGTGCTGCAGGGATCAGTTCTGGCGCCAACCCTATTTCTGGTTCATATTAATGATCTCTTATCTGTCACTCACAATCCCATTCATTCATATACAGATGACTCAATACTACATAGTTCATTCACACTCAGACATCCATTTACAAAGTCTAAAATCTCTATCTCTCAACTCAGTACAGCCATCTCCCTAAATCAAGATCTAGCTACAATCAGTGAATGGGCACAAAACAACCTTGTCTCTTTTAATGCTAGTAAAACTAAATATATACAGTTTACTAATAGACAGATATTGCCAGATTCGTGCAATACCTTCAGTGCTACTAATATTCCCATCTCCAAAAGTATTGAAATTCTTGGTGTCTCACTTAACAGTGCCCTCAGCTGGACCTCTCATGTCAGATCACTTGCTAAAACCGCCTCAAAGAAACTTGGATTATTGTACAGAGTCAGTAACTTCTTCGCTGATGAGCAGTTAGCTATAATTTATAAGAGTCATGTGCGCTCTCAGCTTGAATATTGCTCACCCTTGTGGAATGGTTGTGGAGAGGTTGCATTAAGACAACTAGACAAAATTCAGCATAAAGCTGTTAGAATCATTAACAACCCTGCCATTACATATAAACTACCTCCCCTGCAAGTAAGAAGGAATGTTGCCTCCCTTGCATTATTTTACAGATATTTTTTTTGGCAAATGCTCGGACGAAGTTGCGTCCATGGTGCCACCTCTCCATGCCTTCCCTCGTGCTACACAGGCATCTGGTAGCGCTCATGACTGAAATCTCACTCAGGCATATTGCAGAACTTCTGCCTATCAGAATTCTTTCATTCCCCGAACTGCATCTCTCTGGAACTCACTTCTCCAGAGTTGTTTTCCTCCAAATTTCAACCCATAACTGTTCAAGTCTAACTGTTACAGATATTTTATGAATAGAGGACACCAGTAATCTGGTGTATGGATTTTTTTTTTTTCCCCCATTTGTTTTTCCTTCCTCCGTTCTGTTATATATATATATATATATATATATATATATATATATATATATATATATATATATATATTTATTTATTTATATATATATATATATTACTGTATAAAGGTATAAAGGTGATCCAAAAATTTTTTTTCCTTCAAATGTTTCTCAAGGTTGTTTTCAGGTCTTACAATTTGTTTAGCCTTTCTGCAAAATTTTGCGTGCTATTTTATGCAAAATTAGATGTCGCCCAACTTGGCACTATTCCTGTATTCAACTACTTTGGTTCAGAAAACAGTGACTGATTTTCATAACGCACATAACATATATTACAACTTTCAAAACAAAATACATATCTAAATGTGACCATGAAGTTCTTTCATCAGCTGGGATATTTTCCACCCATCAGTGTTTTCTTGGATGCTGTGGGCAACTGTTTTCGGTAGTTAGCCACGAGTTGCAGGAGATAATGTTTCTGGTCCTCATTTCGGGCAAAAGCGGTATCAGAGCGATACCACGCTCCGCTACGTCACTGACAACCTTCATCTTTTATTTACGTCTTTCAAGATCTCTGTAGTGAGCATCTCCGTGACATTCCTTTGGGTCCTTCTGATGGAACTGATGTGTCTCTTCTTGCCCACCAACCTTCAAAGCATCAAAAAAGGTGAATGTCCTCTTTGTGACACATGACGCCAGATCAGTTTGGATACCTGTAGCGGGTTTTTAGATTCTTCTCGAACATGCATCACTTTCGGGGCGCTGGAGGTTTTGAACCATCGTTTTTCAAGTAATGCAATCAACTCTGTCATCAAAAAAGGCTAACTTGATGAGGTGCTCTGATAGGTACTACAAGTGTCGGCTTGGAGCTCTCATAGCCTGCTGACCAACTTCTTGTATGGGGTGATTGTCCAGTAGGTTCAGCAACTCGATGCCGTTGACAGGAGCACGTGTACCCATTGGTGCTTCATGCCAGTACTTGATGTAAATCAAGCTTACAAACAGAGCCATGTGGATTACTTTGCATTCCTCACTTGGGGTTAGCTTGAATTGTTGCCAAAACAGGTATACTTTGAGAGAGTAAATGCCCATCTCCATTCAACTGGCATGATGCATGGGCCTCGGAGCTCGGACGGAGAGGTGATCATCAGTTGGCCCTCTCAAGAACAGCAAAGATAGTTCAAGGAACTCTTTGTAGTCATCACGATGCTGGGAGGTCTGATGCTCCTCCGGCAGATAGGCCAGCCTCTTTCTTCTGGCTTCTTGAAGTCCATAAGCTGTCAGGTGCTGAGACTGGCTCTTCATGTGACATGCATGGCCATTCCTTCTGGAATCGCTTGAAGAGGCTTGCTTCAGGACTTCCTGCTTGACCAAAAATTGCGGTGAATGCGACAGCAAAGACAACTTCAAGAATATGATGCCAACAGGTAATCCATACAAGCTCGTGACCCAGAGCCTCTTCAACCCTAATACAAGTTCCATGATGCAAGCCAGTGTTTGATACAGTCGGGTCGAAAACCAGACCTCTTACATGTGTGTCTACGTGCCATTGCTTCATAAGTCGAAGACATGCTTAAGCCTGAGCTTCACCAGTTCCTCTTTCGATCACTGGAACGCCAAGCAACTTCTCTTGGTCATTGAATGTAATCAGGACTGCAACACGCTCTACATTAATCTTATATTTCAATAGCTGGAAGAAGTTTTCCATCCCAATGAATGAGAACAGGTTCTTCTACCGAGAATGATTCCATATTTTTTTGAGCTGCTTGTTTCTGCCCACTTTCTCTGTACTGACGAATAGAGCTCCAAGAACACGCTACCCAGGACAAATCATGTCTTTTGCCTGTATTACAGCACCTGTTATGAAAGCTGCATTCCTGTCTGAAACATTTGTTCGATCCAATGCTCCAATAACTTCTGACAATTTGAAAATGTTAATGGTGTCATCCTTTTTAAAATGTTTCGTGTGAAGAGCATCAGAGAGTGAGTGCTACCAACAGGTTTAAATTCATCTTCGTCTCACGAGGAGGATTATGAGAACTCAGCAAAAATTGTTGAGGTGTTTGCACCTTCCAGATGGCAGTGTTTCAGTTGATATATGTATTTTGCCATCATGCTTGTCTCCAATCTGGATCTTCTCCATTCTTCTCTTGCAGTGGTTTTCTTATCAATGCCAGCCATGCTACAAGAATGGACATAATTTTCCCCGTTCCATGATTAAGAATTTCCTATCTTCCTCATTGGCAATGGTGCTCATGGCATCATTAGCTGCAATGTCGAATAGTTTCGCAGTGTCTGCTTTGAAGATATCTTGGTTCATTCTTTATGCGATCACTTTTCTTGGTCCTGTGCCTCTTTAATGCGAGGTAGCGATCGGAAAACGTTGAAAGTTTCCAGACACAAGTATCACTCCGCTGATTCGGGATTCGAGCCCCGTCCCAAATCTCCATATCCACCAGACAAGTCAGATTCAAACTCGTTGGTATTGTTTGTGCTTGATCTACATGGTGGTCCTGCACTAGAAAGAGTGTGTTCAACCATGTAGGTAATTTATGTCTTGGCAGGTTCCAGCTGGCTTCCCTAAAAGCCGCACACTAGGATTTGTTCTAGTTTCAGCCAAATGACCTGAAATAGAGACACTAGTTTGAGTATTGCTTCTGGTCGGAAATCGCATCAGAGTCTGCAAAATCACTAAATACGGTCAAAATTTAAGGTTTTACTTTCGATAAAAAAACTGTTTCCGGTGATGATCGCATTTGTGATGAAGTCAATAAGATAAAAACAACAGAGATTGCTACATCGCCTAAAACGTTCTACAGGGAAGTAAAATGCAAGTAACATGTATATGTAGGGCTCTGTTACCTCATGATTATCACAATATGCGTATCTGGGCGACTGCTAAATATTATTAAATCATGCTGAAATTTCGCCCGTAGCTTTGCCATTCCATGTGGACAAAAAATCATGCTTGTGGAGAATGTCCATGACCACTTCGATTTTTTGACCTACTAAGTTGGACCACCCTAGTATAGTGAGAGAGAGAGAGAGAGAGAGAGAGAGAGAGAGAGAGAGAGAGAGAGAGAGAGAGAGAGAGAGTGTATGTGTGTGTGTGTGTGTGTGTGAGTGTGTGTGAGAGAGAGAAAGAGAGAGAGAGAGAGAGAGAGAGAGAGAGAGAGAGGTCAAAAGTCAAGGTCACATGAGTAGATCAAAGTCTACCTAGCAAGGTCAACACAAACAATTATTCATGAGATTTGGACCACATTTGGTGGAAGGGTTAAGGGTAAAGCAAGAAGAAAGGAAGACAGCTTTGAGAACTATCATCCAACGGCAGGACAAGTTCAAAGTTCAATCTCTTTGTGAAGCAAATAGCTCAGTTTTCTAAATATTTTGGATGAAACTTCGTAGAAATACTGTGGATCAGCCAAGTAGTTGACCTAATGCTTTTCAGAACATAAGGTCAAACGTCAAAGATCACATGGCACGACTAACTTAAACATGTTTATTTTCTTATTTAGATAAAACTTTATGGAAAGGTTCAAGGTAACGTAAGGATAAGGAATTCCATTTTGAGAACAATCGCTCAAAAGTCCTTATCACAGAGAAGGGTCAAATATCAAGGTCACAGGACAAGATCAACTCAACGATGGCACAGTTTGAAACGAACTTGGTGTAAGGGTTAAGCGTCAGGCAAGAATGAAGTAATTTAGTTATGAGAGCAATCGGTCAAATGTCAAGCGTGAAGGGCAAAGTCGACCATTCAACCCTTAGACAATCTGGCGTGCATGAGTACCGCACTTTGCCAGTGTCCCTTCTTGTTTTCATCTGATATGCTGAAACGACATGCGTACATCTCAGTAACACTCTTCTGTGTTTCCTGGGTAAATTCCTCTTGTGCTGTGGGTAAGTAATCATTTATATAGTACAGAATGATGACGCTTTTCACTTGTCATACCTAATCGTAAAGAGTAATTGGGACTGGTGGCGAATTCATAGCCTGGAAATGATGAGAATTCTTGTGAAACTATAAAACTGAACATCTTTGCTATATATTGCGTAAGGACAACAGACATGTTAAAAAAAAAAAAAAAAGAGAGAGAGAGAGAGCTTAAAATCATTCAGTCATAAATTACACAACCTTAGTTATATCACTATATACATTATACAGTATCGGTATTAATATTCTATTAAACCGTGGGTGGAATAATGGGATGTGGGAACTCACATGTGTCAGGAATCACAAACATGGAATAACTGACAGAGCAGCGTAATGATACTTGATCATTCTCATTACTATCCAGATGAAGCACCCGTTGATCCTGGCTCTGTTCCTCCTCGTGGTATGGCTGAAGGGACTGACAGCAATGGAGAGCGAGACAACCAACGAGGAGGGAGAGGAGCAGGCCATACTGCAAATGGAGGGGTTTGTACGCACCAATGGTCAGTTTCTTATCAAGATGAACGAATACGTGAGGGAATTCAAAGAGGCAAGAGGAAGCCGTGCCTGCTGTCTTGGTTAGTTCTTGTGCTTCTGGTCCTTCTCTTCTTGGCCACGTAGATTTTTGTTATAACTTTCATAATCATTTCTTATTTGTCTCTCTAATGTACTGTTGCTGCTGCATGGTTAATCCAAAAGTTAATATTTTATGGCTGGTAATTTTACTGCATATTGTATGTTCTTTCTGAACTAGAACAACATTCGTTGTATTTGCAAGACCCTCGAAAAGGTACGAGCAAACTACAGTACATAAATTTTTTTTTTCATGTTGTATTGCATTAATTGAATGGGATTAGGGGAAGGACACAGGGGTGACAGGGAACAATTCATGTCTCCTTCAACCAGTTCTAAGACCACACTGAGAGAGAGAGAGAGAGAGAGAGAGAGGGGGGGGCGCATGACCTGTTGTGTGATGCCAGAGATCTACTAGCTGAAAATTTATTCACCGTTTTTGTGCCCATTTACTTGTCTTCTTAGCTGAATTTTTTAGTGACATGTATGCAATGTTTTTCCTTTGTACATTTCAAATGTCTCTCTGTTCTGAAAACGATTTTCACAAAAAAAGATTTATATAATCTACAGTGAAGACTGCATCGGTGTTATGGCACAGGGCTGGCTGGGATCCGATTGCAACTATTCTCTTTTTTTTTTTTTTTTTTTTTTTTAATTGAGGCGAATATGCACTTGGCAGGTTGGTGATGAATGGTTGAATGCAGCATGTCCGAACAACATCATTGTATGTCAAATCAAATATCAGGTAATGTGAAACGAAACTTATTTACTATTTCAAATTTCTCCTTCAGATACATGATGCATTCAGTCAATCATCAACAACCTGACCAGTGCATCTTTTATAGTGACACTTTTCAGGTAACAGTGAGGGTCTGAGGGACAAATTCGTTCTTGGGCGGGCCCCGGGGGGATGCTGCAGTCATCATCATCATCATCGCCATCATCATCATCATCTAATCCTGTGTTGGCCCATGAGGAGCTTAAGAGTTCGAAGCTAGGCAAGTTGATCCTGACATTTAAGATGAGTGACCAGCCTCACTCATCCCTGAGTGGCATTACTTGAGCAATAAACCCCAACCACCCCTTGGAGATAGACCTGCACAGGCTCAATACAACTGAAGCTCCTTAATTACCCACTAAACCACCAGCCACAATAATTTGGTTATATGTTTACCACCCATCATAGTAAATGGTTTCTTGGTGTACAAGAAGCAATTTGGCTTGTCACTCAGTGTAGAGTCACCCATAGGCGGGAGGAAGACGCAAGAATGAAGGAAAAAAGACAGAAGATGGAGCATAGAGTCACCTGTAGATATAAAGAGGAGGAAAGAATGAAGGAAAGAAGACAGAAGAGGACGGAAAGAAAGAAGGAAGAAAGAGAGGAAAGAGCAATCAACCTACCATTAAAAATAATAATAATAATAATAATAATAATAATAATAACAACAACAATAACATCATTAACAATAAAAAATACCGTCAAACAGTCATTCCACTCGCACTGCTTGGCCTGGCCAGTTGCAACCATGCCCGAGCTCCGTGAGACTTTCAGTGCCTCTGCTCTTGCCTGCGACCTGTTGAAGGAGGCACCTAGTACCAGATCTGACCCGCCACGAACGATTACCATCCAGGGAACCGTGAATTGGTTCAACGTGAGAGCGTGCTATGGGTTCATCAAGCACCGGGACACTGGCGCTGATGATTTCGTACACGTCTCGGGGATCGCTGTACCGTATCCACGGCATTTCCAGTGCTCACACGGCAAGGGGGAGAAGGTGGAATTTCACGTTGTTTAGGCTCCCAAGGTTCCCGAGGCTAGGGATGTTACTGGACTAGGTGGTGTTTCTGTGCAGGGCTATGCCCATGCACGGCGGTGCCCCCCGGCCCAGAGACGCCAGCCAAGGGGTCATGGGAGTTCTGCCGACACAAACACACTCGTTGCGATGTGTATCGTGACGGCTGAAGCTTTTAGTGGGGGTGACAAGGTGGTTCTGGCTGTTCTCCTCCCTCAAATCTTTGAGGAGAACGGCCTTCCACGCCTTGCCCGTGAAGCTTTGCCCACGATCCACGTCTCCCCCCTTGTCAGGAGCGTCAGGCCCGGCAGCAGCAGCCACCACCATCCCACATGAAACCACGGAAGTGGCTGCAGCTCGGTGCCCCTCTCAATAGGCCGACTGGCACCAACACTACGGACCCTACGATAACCAACCCGGAACCGTCACAGGCCATGGACATCGAGCTTGGGGAGAACGTCGTGGAAGTTCACCTCCCGTCGTCGGGAGCTGAGGAGGAGCGGGTCTCTTCTCCCGTCCCTTCTGTCCATCTGGATGAAGACTAGCCCCCCTCCTTGCCTTCTTCATCTGCTCCTGACGATGTGGAGGCACCTCGTCCATCTCCACCACTGCCTGCCGCCATCACTTACGCTTCTTCTTATCCTCCTCCTAAGGAGAAGAAGAAGAAAAATAAGAACAAGAAAGGAGGCAAGACCATGACTAACCCCTCCACCCTCGTTCGCCATATAGAGGCTCTGCCTCCACCACTTTCAAGCACTGCTGACCTCGACGCCCGCGTGGATATGGAAATTGAAGAATTTCTTTTCAACCTCACGGATCCTACTGACGATCAGGATACACTGCCTCTTGTATATCAGACACAGTACCACATGATCCGTGAGGCGTATACTTCCAACTCCCTCTCTCCATCTGAGGAAGCCACTATCCGTGATGGCGTCGAGTTTCTATCCACCTCGTGTTGCCCTCGTTAACTACATCGCCACCAGACTCCTCTCTTAAATTTGCTGAACCCTATACCATCTGTCTGCCGTTTGCCCTTCCATCTGTCTGCCATTTGCCCTTGACCTGCCTGCTGCCTTTCCCTGAGACCTGTCATGGCTGTTTTCCCTGCTTTTTCTTTTCCTCGTCTGCTTTTGTTGCTGCTTATGTCTGACGGGCTCTCTTGTTTGCCAGTGTCCCCACCACCGTTGTGAGGCAAATATATAACAACAACAACAACCGTCAGTCATGAACAACCATAATCATAATCATCGTCATCATTCATAAAAATTTTCCATCTCCTCCTCATCATCATAACAACAGTAATTACAACAACTACATGAATAACAGCAACAAAACTACAGCAATACAGTACAACAGATGCTGTCAAATTTCGAATTTGCCCTGTGATTCGGACCGTTGATCGACTATTTTAAAATGAAATTCTCTATTGTTTGTCTTACCCTCTACCGATCCCCCCAAATTGAATCAAAGCTGTTTAAGTTGACCTTGGCACTCGAACATGCATTCTGACCTATTGTTCTCAAAAACAATATGTCAGCTCCTCGGGTGACCCTCAGCCCTTTCACCAACGTCCATTAAATCCGATCAGTAATCTTTAACACAGGGGTTCTCAGTCTTTTCCTCCCAAGTACTCCCTGAATTATCAGATTATCAACCTTTACCCTTATTAATCTGAAACAAAATATAAAATGGTAATATATTAAAACTAAATATACAATGGTACTGAAGTGGACATTATCACATGGTTGAAATTTTAATTATTAAGCAGCTGAGCATTAAAATCATAGTCATTGTACAGTGATACAAGACAGGAGTGAAACTACAATTACTTTATGATGAAATAATCATTAGCTCTAATTCAGTGGAGAAAAGTACAATACCGGCCATTGTATACTAATGAAACTGTATTTGCTTTATTTGGTAAGTAAGCATTAACACCATGTTTTAAATATGAACCAGTATTACACTTCAGTATGAAGGTTGTGCCTGTTTTGTGCAAACAAATTTTTAAATTCGAGGCAGACATACTGGAAGGTCATGATCCCCATTAAACCATGCTTAGTGTCTAGTTTCTTGTTCAACAGTGGTGAAAATCATTGTTCACATAGGTAAGTACTAGGGAGCATCAGCCAAGACCTCACAGCAGCATTAGATACAGCAGGGTGAAGCCCACTCGTTTTAGAATAGAACTAGGTCAGGAGAAGTGATTCAAATGCATCTTTTGCAACAGAGTCGCTCTCGAACTCCAGGAGTTATTCTTGCATTTCATGGGGAAGAAGCTGCACATAAACAATGAATGAGTTTATAATCAATTTTGATTTCAACTTGCTCAATTCGGGGAAATAAGAGCAACTTCATCCTCAGGGAACTCAGGAAAGAAAGATGCATTTGCAGAAGGTGCATTAATTCTAGTTTTCCAGTGCCTTTGCTTTTATCAAGTGCCTCACAAAGGTGTTCAGATGTGCTAAAATTTTTGTCTATGACCTTACCTTCTCACATTTCCAGTTTCATGTTGAATGATCCTAGTTTGTCCAGGAAATCAATCATCGCGGTAAAACGACCTTGGAGGGATAAATTTAATGAGTTTAGATGTACGAATACTGTATGTACAGTACATCCCCACAGTATGCCCCTTGTACGCAAGGACCTATTTTTTTTTTTTTTAGTGTATTTTTTATTAGTACGCGAAATGAACTCCTTGTAAGCGAGACGGGCAACGAAGAGTGGCCCAAATCCGGGGTTACCCTGTGTATGCAACATTGCATCCCCAAGAAGCGATAACAGGTAAAGGTCTATCTATCTATCTATCTATTGGCAGACGCCATAATCCCGTAAGGGGTGGCCATTTGACTTTGAGTTATTGGTTTTACGGGGAGGGGCACTAACCCTCCACCAATTCATTTGTTGACCCGTAGGCAGCACATATGGGCTGGTTATATGGTTACCGCCCAGCATTTACAGGAAACCATTTGGCTTGTCACTCTACGTAAAGCCACCTGTAAAGGAATGAAGAGCAAGAAGTGACAGGAAAGATGGGAGATATAGGAAGAGAGGAGGGCAGGCTCAGAAAAAGAATAATAAAGGCTATGGAAGAAGTAGGCAGAACTACATCAAGTGAGTGGATGATGGTCGCCACCACATACCATCAATTGATTTACCTAATAAAGCCATGATCTTGTAGGTTTACTTTATCTTAGGTAATATGTTAAAGTTTCCCTGTATAGTACAATACTTAGGTCTGAAAGGTGTCTCAAGGGTTGCCCATGAAGGGGGGTGCTGCCCATATGTAATTTTTCCCATAAGTTTATGTGTTCACTGTATGCAAATTCCTAGCATACGACGTCCTCTGCCACCCATATAGGCGCGCACTAGGGGGATGTACTGTACTTGAAGTAGACCAGCTTCTGGGGCCAATAGCTGCCTGACAATTCCTTGGTGAACTCAAACGACATTGTCTTGCTGTCACGTGTAAAGAATTCGGAAAGCTCCTCCTTCAGTGACTACTCTTGATACCACATTCCCCTTTGACAACCAGCAAACCTCGGTGTAAAAGAATAATACTTAATCTTCTTCAAACACTTGGTGTAGTAAATGAAAGAGCAGTGCATTTAGGGCACTTGACTTCATAGTATTAACTATGTGTACAACATCATCCGGTATTACTTTTACTTTTGACGGGAGACCTTTAGGTATCACGGCATGTCTGAATCATACAGCGAAGACGCCTTCTTTCAGTATTCACCTCAATCACTTTCTTGAAATATGTTCGACAGCCAAGTATTGCTGGTACTCTTTTAGTTGTGCACACACATGTTTTATTCCAAGAAAGTTTTCCAGCCTCTAAAAATCTGAGACTTTATGGAAAATGTCTTCACCTTTTGTTTTCAATTCCAAAGCAATACAGAAAAAGAAATCTTTCTTGAATTCTCCACCACTTATGTATCACAGAAACACTAAGAGTGGGACAGAAGCAGCCACGTCAGTAGACTCATCATGATGAATTGCAAATTTGCCTGAAGATGCCTTTTTTATTTCAGCAATCACATGCTGTTTGATATCTTCAGACATATCTAATATTCGTCGATGAAGAGTATAATTTGAGAGAGTTACTCTTGTTACCTACTGCTCATCATCACATCCAATAACACAGTGGACCATATATATACAACAAATGACGATTAACATCTTTATAATGTTGTGTATGTCTTTTTTTTTTTTCAATTCTTAGTGATACCGTGCACGTAACCCAGATTCATGTAGTCGCAGAACTGTCTTAGACGATCAAAGATGGCTCGCTTTAGTCTCTCTTCCTTTTTTTGAAGATGGAAGCATTCTTAATTTTCATATTCGGATGAGAACTATTAAAATGTCGCTTGAGAAAGCTTGGTTTCATGCACTCCATTGATAACACTTTATGGCACGTAACACACTGGAAATCCACATTTTTGACGGTAGCAGAGATTCCATACAGAATGTAGCTTTCGTCATCCTGTCTCTTCGCTGATGAGGCCATATCGGTATTAGGAATTGTAATAATAACAGCCAGTCATATATATAAAGTCATTGACATGGATGCGCAGTTACAGTATCGCCACTGTCATAAGATTACACACACACACACACACACACACACACACACACACACACACACACACAATCAAACAAACAAACAAACAAACAAACATTAGGCACTCGTATTATCATGTCCGTCATAGGATCACAGTAGAAACATCTTCAGGCAGCCATGATGCGAAAACATCACTCAAAACATCATTTGGATGTCTTATTATCAACATAACAGTATGATTGCACATTATTAAACCACTTCAGGGATGCAACCCACAGTAGAAACAGTTTCAGGCAGACATGCTAAAAAAAATCAAACAAAAACACCATCAGTCAGTCATATTATCACCAGAGTCGTTAGATCACACATTAAAAACAACTTCAGGCAGTCATAATACCACCAAAGAACAAACCGTAACTGGACATCCGTCAGACAGTGCATAGCTCTGCCAACATTAATAATGTCTAAGATTTGCTGCTTAGTGGTCACATACGACCACAGCCATAAGCACGAATTTCCAAAACGCTATAACATCAAAAAATATCATTACCACATCGTAAAAAATATAACTGTCATATATATCATCGCATTCTCAGAAATACCAACACAGTCAGAAATGTTATGAAGATACCGTACCTCATCTAGGTAAACAAAAACATACAGAGGCAGTGGGGCAACAAGTACTGAACGTTCATCAGATGCTGCTAGCTAACTGTACTGAGACAGCACCACTCATCCTCACTCAGTGCTGCTGCTTGAACATGATCCAGTCTAATGCGCCCATCTATAACCGTCTCTCTCTCTCTCTCTCTCAGCAGATTTTAATACATCTTCGTCAACCATCTAAGTCCCTCCTGGAAACCTTGCAAACCCCAGATTAAGAACCCGTGCTTTAAGAAAACTACTAAAATACAGCTAGGTCCCTTAGAGTCATTTTTATATTCTTACACGGTCAGTTATGATAAAATCAATTCAGTTCAATCCAATTCCTTTATTTAGTAGTACAGGACACTGCATAGCTTATATTAGTACATACCACACATATAATACATGGTGATATGATATTCGGTACACACAGTCATTCATCGCATATGCTGCGGTAGTTGCAACAATTCTTTAGTTCTGGCCTGAGCCTCCATAGCTGATTAACAGGGACAGGCATCAGCAATGGCAGTAGCTGTCTGAACACAGCCATTTAAAAGAGAGCTCTAAAACAAATTTTATTGATAGAAATAGATATAAAAAATTTAAAAGCTCTTTAAAAGCTCTTCACTTTCATGAAGCTTGGGAGCAAGGGATCATACCGCGGGGTGACACTTTTGTGATTCTGTGTTATTTTGAATTCGCCCAGGCTTTGAAGTAGTGGCTTGTATCATCTTAAAAGCACTGCCAACGTCCAACACTAGTCAGCACTCCTAATCTCATCTGTACTCCCATCCATTGTTGACAATGTAGCCATTTCTCCCCGTTCTTGACTCCCCTCCCTACCTCCCCTCCATTACCCTATCCCCTCGGCTGCCCGGCCGTGCTACGCTAAGTAAATCTTCCCTGGAATTTTTCATTGATTTCATCCATTGAAATAAGCCCTATGCCCTATTCTTATACCAAATAATATATACAAGAAAGAAATAAGGTAAGTGAGAGTGCCATACACCTAGAATTGGCTAATTATCACCTGACAACACCTCACGTGCACTCGTTCGCTAATTTTTGCTGTTTATTTCCCCTTGAAATATGCAATATAATCTATTCTCGTAATAAAAATATACATAAGAAAGGAAGGGAGAAGCCTAAGTGATATTTACATTCACCTGGAACTACCTAATTATTACAGGCCACCACACTGTATTCTACGCTAAGTAAATCTTCCCTGGAATTTTCCACTGATTTCATCCATTGAAATAAGCCCTATGCCCTATTCTTATACCAAATAATATATACAAAAAAGAAATAAGGTAAGTGATAGTGCCATACACCTGGAATTGGCTAATTATCACCTGACAACACCTCATGTGCACTCGCTCGCTAATTTTCGCTGTTTATTTCCCCTTGAAAAAATGCCGTATAATCTATTTTCGTAATAAATATACATATAAGGAGGGAAGGGAGAAGCCTAAGTGATATTTACATTCACCTGGAACTACCTAATTTATTATGTATTGTCTTGGTTTCCTGCCAACCATTTCATTGCTATATATTAGCAGTCTCATAGGGCTGAAGTTGGTAGTATTGCACCTAACCTAGCCAGGCGGCAGGAGGCCACCACTATCAGTTCACTGTCGTCTTTAAAGTGGGAGTATGTCTGATTTGCTCCTGCTAACTTCCGCCGCTTTATAGCCCAATGCAGAGGGCCCTGTGACCTTTACCCTCAACCCTCGTGTGGAAAGAGGTAAAGGGCTGACAGTTGATAGAGAGTGACTATGATCTTTTTATTGAGTAAAGGAGTGCAAGTGGAATTGTAAATAAAGTGTAAATAATGTGTAAACAACAAGAAAGCAGTGAATGTAAATATAAGTGAACAGTGGAAAATAGTTTTATAAGTTACTTCAAGTGACAGTGCATAACACAGTGTAAATAAAATATAAATGTATTTAATGTAAATAAAGTAGAGAACGTAAATAGAAATGTAAATGAGTGGTATTATAAGAATACGAGTATATATACTAGGAGTAATGAAAGTGAAAGTTTCACTCTAACATGTATGAATACTATGAGTTATGAGAGTGAAGGTGAAAGTGACATTCACTCTCAATGCTAGTATTCAGGACGAGAAAGTGAATGCTACGTATTTTACTGAAAGAAATTGAATCCCTACAGTGACAATAAACTACTATTACTGAAGGAAACTTATGGATAAAGACTGTAGATATATATAAGTGTTATATAGTAACAGAAATATAAACTGTGAGTGTTTTTACGAATAATAGACAACACTAGCGGCGAACGATCGGAAGTGGGATGGTCATACGCCCTCGTAATTTTCATTGCTTTCACAGTGCTTTTTGGGGGGAGTATGGATTCCAAACTATTTGAGAATCATATATTAGTGTTTCTAGTGATAATATCAGGCTGTGGTAATCATGTTACGAGTTGTCGGGAAGTGTAAAGTGGAGACTTCATTACCCAACTTCAGAGGTCTCCACAAGTCCTATGGTACTCAACGAAGGCTCTATATGTGATTTTAATATTCTAGGACTAATAACTGATTTTTGGCAAATATTTTTAGAGAGTCTTTCGGAGCGCGAATATGACCGCGGGAGCCGCAAGTCAAAGCAAAACAAGCCCGCGGTTTAAGGGTTAAGGGGTTAATAACACATTCACCTTTATCATTTTACCTTGTTATTTTCACAGCATATGTTGCTGTTTGATAAACAGGGTGGTTGTGTGCGTTTTGCGAGGGAGGAAAAAGATTATATATTCTGTCTGGGTCAAGATAATGGGCACAACTATGTGTTTTTAGGCATGGCCACGAGCGAAAACAATTGTACATCCACTCATCACGGCAGCAGGTGGTGAACTGACAGAATTGTGTGGGTGAAGTGAAGATCAGTCTCATGTCCCAGATATTCGTTCGCTTCCCGAAAGTTTTCACAGTTTTCTACAAGTCGCATTGCATCGAATGATCCAAATCATTGCAACAAACTTGAACACATAGGTGAAGTTACCAAGACAAAAATGTATTTTTCACTTATCATGTCTTTTTTGTTTGTGCTTGTATTAATTCATAATCGTAAACAGGTGGTTGTGTGTGTTTTGCAAGAGAGGACAAAGATTATATTTTCTGCCTGGGTCGAGATAATGGGTGTAGTTGTGCTTGTTTAGGCATGGCCAGGAGTGAAAATATCGAAAATCCACTCATCAAAGCAGCAGGCTCTGAACTGCTTGATGGTAGGGAATTAGAGATATGCGTTTCGGTCTGAGTAGTACTCAGTATACTCAGTTCTTGGGTTTGAGTGAGTACTACTCGGTTTACTCGGTTCTTGCAATTCACGTACTTGATTGATTTAATCCCTAAAAAAAATGCAAAATAGAATTTCAAAGAATTCATTAATGATACAATAATGTTAAATCATTTTTCTTTTGTTTTCTCAAATCTTCCATGTTCACCTTACATTTTATGTATACTTGAAAACAGTGTTGGGAATTACAGAATGCTGAGAGCGGGTTATGCAATGACCTGTACCCGTACCGTACGCGACACATGAAAGAAGTTTAAAATTCTTAGAATATCATGAGCTTCAATTTTCTGCATTTTAAGACTCGATTCAGCTTCAGAAAACTTAGTTCCACTCTGTGTATATTTACCATATTTTGATATGAGAATTTTGATTTAAGAGTAAATTTTCATCACAAAATAATTTTAATAAATTGAATTTGCTGCTCACTGCAAGATTTCTTTTCCTGATTAAAGGCATTATATTCTTGGTCGAAATGAATTTGTTATGTATCAATAAATTTTAAATATTCTCATCTTTGGCAACCCTTTGGCTTCCCTAGCCTCCTGCTTATCAGATTGCTATCCACCCCCCTCTGCCCAAGTATCCCTACACTTTTCTCATTTCTGTTTTCCACCTGAGTGAAAAGTAATCATTCGGTACTCAGTTTACTCGGTTTTGAAGACTAAGCAATACCAAATTACTCGGTTTGCAGAAAGTACTCGGTTTGCCCATCACTTCTAGATGGGGTGTATGGGAGTGTAGTGTAGGTCAGTCTGAAGATGTTCAGAACGTTCGTTTACCTCCCAAAGATTTTTCCAGTTTTTTATGGGCTGCGCTCAAACAATGCCTGCAGCCATTTCTTGGCTAAACGTCATTTGACGCTGGTGGTCAATGAGGGGTTAACCCCTAAACCGTGGGATTGTTTTGGCTCGACTTGCATGTCACGCTAGGATATTTGCGCTCTGACAGACTTTGTAAAAATATTTGCAAAAAATCAGTTATAAGTCCTAGAATATTATAATTAATTATGCATATGGCACATACCTTTAGCTTTCTCCTGTGATGTTTGTTGAGCATTCGTTGAGTGCCGTAGGACTTGTGCAGACTTCTGATGATGGGTAACAAAGTCTCCACTTTACACTTCCCGACACCCCATAATATGATTACTATAGCCTGATATTATCATTAGAAACACTATTCTATGATTTTCAAATAGTTTGGAATCCATACTCCAAAAAAAAACCACTGTGAAAGCAATGAAAATTATGAGCGCATATGACCTTCCCACTTGCACTCATTCGACATTGGTATTCTGTCATTTATTATTCATAAAAACACAGTTTATATTTCTATTACTATATAACATATATATCTACAGTCTTTATCCATAAGTTTCCTTCAGTAATAGTAGCTTATTGTCACTGTAGGCATTCAATTTCTCCTTCAGTAAAATACGTAGCATTCACTTTCTTGTCCTGTATACTAGTGTTGAGAGCGAATCTGTCACTTTTACATCCACTTTCATAACTCATAGTATGCATACATGCTAGAGTGAAACTTTCACTTTCATTACTCATAGTATATATACTCGTATTCTTATATTACTACTCATTTACATCTCTATTTACATTCGCTATTTTATTTACATTATTTACATTTCTATTTTATTTACACTGTGTTATGCACTGTCACTTGCAGTAACTTATAAAACTATTTTCCACTGTTCACTTATATTTACATGCATTGCCTTCACTTGCTCTTTACACATTATTTACACATTGTTTACATTTCCACTTGCACTGTTTTATTCACCAGAAAGATCGTAGTCACTGTCCATCATTTTCATTGATAAATTAGCCAGTTCATATTCCACAGGAGTCACTTAGCCCTTTACCCCTTTCCACACGAGGTTTAGTAGGGGTAGAGGTCACAGGGCCCTTTGCATGGGGCTAAAAAGTGGCGGAATTGGACAGGTGCGAATCCGACGTGCTTTCACCTTGAAAGACGACAGTAAACTGAATGCTGTGGTTGCCTAGGGAGAGTGCAACGCTGCAAATGTCAGCGTGGTGACAGCTGCTAATATATATGCTACGAAATGATTGGCAGGAAATCTAGACAATACATAATAAAAATTAGGTAGTTGCAGATGAATGTAAATATCACTTAGGCTTCTCCCTTCCTTTCTTATATATATTTTTATTACAAGAATTGATTATACGGCATATTTCAAGGGGAAATAAACAGGGAAAATTAGCGAACGAGTGCATGTGAGGTGTTGTCAGGTGATAATTAGCCAATTCCAGGTGTATGGGACTATCACTTACCTTATTTCTTTTTGGCATATATTATTTGGTATAAGAATAGGGCATAGGGCTTATTTCAATGGATGAAATCAGCGGAAACTTCTGGGGAAGATTTACTTAGTGCAGCGTGGCCGGGCAGGCGAGAGGATAGGGTAAAGGAGGGGTGCTAGGGAGGGGAGTCAAGAATGGGGAGAAGTGGCTAAATTGTCAACAATGGATGAGAGTACAGATGAGATTAGGAGTGCTGACTAGTGTTGGACATTGGCAGTACTGATAGGTGATACAAGCCACCACTTGTAAGCCCAGGCAAATTCAAAATAACACAGAATCACAAAAGTGACGCCCCTCAGTATGATCCCTTGCTCCCAAGTGTCACAAAAGTGACGCTCCGTGGTTAAGGGGTTAAAAAGGTCTGGCTTTTTTTTTTTTTTTTTTTTTTTTTTCAGGAACAATGCAGCAATTTTTCACCACATTATGGGAACATTTTCCGAATGGAATCATTGAGTGAATAATTAAACTTCTCAGACATGAACTCCTACCACTGCATCTTTCAAAATATCTACCAATATGCATTTTTCCCATATGCATTTTCTTTAACTTATACTTTTTAGGGATTTTTCACCAATTGTGACATCTATGTTGTATTATAATATTTTATCTTTTATTGATGGAACAATAACATTAACAGAACATTTTATGAAAATGCAATCTCACTGGAATTTTTCTATGCATGTATGAATGACTCAAGTACAACAGAGATGTGTTAGATAAACATTTGTTGGTTCTCTAAATTATAATTTGAGGTGGACCTGTTTGAGGCTTTAGTTTACAACAGCTTCTCCAGGATGATCCATACCTTTTATTCCACTCTTTCCTTCAACTTGCTTCAGCTCTCTTTAGTTTATTTTTGCTAAGTGAGGGAAGTTATTATGTTTTATTCGATGTGTGTTCTTACAATATTGTATAGACCTAATTGTATCTCTACAGGAATGAGTCAAGCTCATACTGTCCCGTGTATTATACCATTTTTTTCATGCATATCATTTAATTTATGAATAGTTTTGGCACACACTATGTCAGTTCAGTAGTGCATTCCACTGATCAATTGCCCTATTTGGGAAACTGAATTTCCTTACATCTTTATCACCTCTCTTGTTACGTAGTTCTTTCCATTCTCCTCTTGCTGATACTTCCCCATAGGTTATAAACTCATGTCTATTTTCCCTTGCTTTGAGATGCATTTATATAGCATAATCATGTGTCCTCTTTTCTTTCTCTCCTGTAGTGTTGGTAGATTCAATTTTTCTAGTCTTTCTTCATAGCTCCTTTCACTGATCCACTTAGTGAACAAGCCTACATCTTTTCTAACCTTAATGACCTTGAGCAGCTTCTACAGCACCCTACCCATATCCCTGACCGCCTTGGAGAGAGCTTCAATATACCTGACCTCTTCCTTGCAACTAATCCTTCTGCTTACACTGTTAATCTTTCCTCTCCGTTGGGCTTCTACGATCACAACCTTATTACCTTAACATGTCCTGTCACTCCGGTACGGCCTGTGGACCCTCCAAAGAAACGTCATCTGTGGCACTTTGAAGTTGCAAATTGGGAGGCCATCAGGCAGTACCTCTTTGATTTTCCATGGAATGATTATTGTTTCCACGGTCGGGAGCCATCTGAGTGTGCCTTGCACATTACGGAGGTTATTCTTTCGGGCATGAAAGCATACATTCCCTTCTCATATCCTTTGACTAACGCAAGGAAGCCTTGGTTAAATCACGCTTGTTCTAATGCCGTCCGCAACAAGGAGAGGGCCTATAAAAGGTACCAGAGCCAACCCACCCTTGAATCACTTCTTTTTTATGTTTCTGCCCGGAATCATGCTGAGTCTGTTCTTCGCTCTGCTAAAAATAATTTCATCTGTACTAAATACTCTCATCTCTCCAACTCAAATTCTTCCCACTCCTTCTGGCATCTTGCCAAAAACCATTTCTAACAACTTTACCTCATCATCCTTCCCTCCTCTTTTCTGTTCTGATGCCTCTGTAGCTATTTCTTCTACTGATCAAGCAGATCTCTTTGACCAGACTTTCTCCTCCAATTCCACCTTAGATGATTCTGGTGCTGTTCCTCCATCACTTCCCCTCCTCAGGCTTCCTCATGGCTGACATTAAAATTTCTACATCTGATGTATTTTCTGCTATCACTGGCCTTAATACTAACAAGGCATATGGGCCTGATGGAGTCCCTCCTGTTGTCCTCAAGAACTGTGCTTCAGTGCTTACACTCTGCCTAGGTAAACTCTTTCGCCTTTGTCTATCAACTTGTACCTTTATTTCTTGCTGGAAGTTTGCCCTCATTCATCCAGTCCCAAAGAAGGGTGACCATTTCCAACCCTCTGAGTATTGTCCAATTACTTTAACAACCTGTGTTCGAGTCGACTCTTAATAGAAATATTTTAAAGCATCTTTCCCATCACAACCTTCTTTCTGATCATCAGTATGGGTTCTGTCAGGGACGCTCCACTGGCGATTTTCTCATCTATCTTTCAGACTACTGGTCATCCTCCTTTCGGGACTTTGGCAAAACCTATGCCATTGCACTTGACATCTCAGTCTTTCGATGGGATCTGGCAAAAATCTTTAATTTTCAAACTGCCCTCTTATGGTTTCTATCCTTCCATTTGTGTCTTCATCTATAGCTTCCTTTCTTGTCATTTTGTAGCCATTGTTGTAGACTGCCATCGTTCTTCTCCTAGATCTATCAAACAGTGGTGTTCCTCAGGGCTCTGTCCTATCACCAACTCTCTTCCTGATATTCATCAATGACCTTCTAAGCTGTACATTTAACCCTATCCACTCATACGCTGATGATTTCACCCTTCACCTTTCCATTCAGTTCCCACAACATCCATCTCAGCAGTAACTTCAACAAACAAAGGATGAGGCTATGGCACACCTAATGTCTGACTTGGCTTGCATCTCTGAATGTGGTGAAAGAAATCTTGTTTTTAATGCATCAAAGACTCAATTTTTACACCTATCAACCAAACACAATCTTCCACAGGAGTACCTACTAATGTTTAACCTCTTAACCGCGGGCTTGTTTTGCTTTTTCTTGCAGCTCCCGCTGGCATATTCGTGCTCCGAAAGACTCTCTAAAAATATTTGCCAAAAATCAGCTATTAGTCCTAGAATATTAAAATCACATATGCTTATAGCGCATACCTTCAGCTTTCTCCTGGGGTGTTTGTTGAGCCTTCGTCGAGTACCGTAGGACTTATGGAGACCTCTGAAGTTGGGTAACGAAGTCTCCACTTTACACTTCCCGACAACCTGTAATATGATTACCACTGCCTGATATTATTACTAGAAACACTATTCTATGATTCTCAAATAGTTTGGAATTCATACTCCAAAAAAAAAAAAAACACTATGAAAGCAATGGAAATTACGAGGGCGCATGACCTTCCCACTTGACATCGTTCGCCGCTGGTGTTCTGTCATTTATTATTCATAAAAACACTCACAGCTTATATTTCTATCACTATATAACACTTATATATATCTACAGTCTTTATCCATAAGTTTCCTTCAGTAATAGTAGTTTATTGTCACTGTAGGGATTCAATTTCTCTTTAGGTAAAATACGTAGCATTCACTTTCTTGTCCTGTATACAAGCATTGAGAGTGAATGTCACTTTCACCCTCACTCTCATAACTCATAGCATTCATATATGCTATAGTGAAACTTTCACTTTCATTACTCCTAGTATATATACTCGTATTCTTATGATACTACTCAATTACATTTCTATTTACGTTCTCTGTTTTATTTACATTATTTACATTTCTATTTTATTTACACTGTTATGCACTGTCACTTGAAGTAACTTATAAAACTATTTTCCACTGTTCACTTATATTTACATTCATTGCCTTTACTTGCTGTTTACACATTATTTACAATCCCACTTACACTGTTTTACTCACCAGAAAGATCGTTGTCACTCTCTTTCAATTGTCAGCCCTTTACCTCTTTCCAAACGAGGTTTAGTAGGGGGTAGAGGTCACAGGGCCCTTTGCATGGGGCTAAAAAGCAGCGGAAGTTAGCAGGAACGAATCCGATGTACTTTCATCTTAAAAGACGACAGTAAACTGATAGTGGTGGGCCGGGGTGGCCTACCTAGGAGATTGCATTACTGCCAACGTCAGCCTCTTGAGAGCTGCTAATATATAGCTATGAAATGATTGGCAGGAAATCTAGACAATACATTATAAATTAGGTAGTTCCAGGTGAATGTAAATATCACTTAGGCTTCTCTCTTCCCTCCTTATATATATTTTGATTACGAGAATAGATTATACGGCATATTTCAAGGGGAAATAAACAGCAAAAATTAGCGAGCGAGTGCATGTGAGGTGTTGTCAGGTGATAATTAGCCAATTCCAGGTGTATGGCACTATCACTTACCTTATTTCTTTTTGATATATATTATTTGGTATAAGAATAGGGCATAGGGCTTATTTCAATGGATGAAATCAGTGGAAAATTCCAGGGAAGATTTACTTAGCATAGAATACAGTGTGGTGGCCTGCAATAATTAGGTAGTTCCAGGTGAATGTAAATATCACTTAGGCTTCTCCTTTCCTTTCTTATATATATTTTTATTACGAGAATAGATTATACTGCATACTTCAAGGAGAAATAAACAGCGAAAATTAGCGAACGAGTGCACGTGAGGTGTTGTCAGGTGATAATTAGCCAATTCCAGGTGTATGGCACTCTCACTATCCTTATTTCTTTTTGGTATATATTATTTGGTATAAGAATAGGGCATAGGGCTTATTTCAATGGATGAAATCAGTGGAAAATTCTAGGGAAGATTTATTTAGCATAGCACAGCCGGGCAGGCGAGAGGAGAGGGTAATGGAGGGGAGGTAGGGAGAGGAGTCAAGAATGGGGAGAAATGGCTAAATTGTCAACAATGGATGGGAGTACAGATGAGATTAGGAGTGCTGACTAGTGTTGGACATTGGCAGTACTGATAGATGATACAAGCCACCACTTGAAAGCCCGGGCAAATTCAAAATAACTCAGAATTGCAAAAGTGACGCTCCGTGGTATGATCCCTTGCTCCCAAGCATCACGAAAGTGACGCCCTGCGGTTAAGGGGTTAATAATATCCAGCTCAATCCAGCATCATCCTTGAACATGCTTGGGGTTTCATTCACTCGGGACTTATCTTGGAAAGATCATTACTGCGTCTCTTGTAAAATCTGTTTCCAAGAGATTAAGTGTGCTAATCCTCCTCTGTACCATCTTTACCCCAGCACAGTTGTTGACTTTTTACACTGATTTTATTCGGCCCTGTTTAGAGTACAACTCTCATGTGTGGGGAGGCTCCCCACATACAGCTTTTCTCAAGAGGGTGGATTCAAATACTTTTCATCTCATCAACTCTCCTCCTCTTACTGGCTCCCTTCAACCTCTGTCTCCACTGCACTGTTGCATCTTTATCTCTTTTCTATCGCTACTCTGAACTGTCTGCTTGCATCCCTCCACCTCTATGATGGGTGCGTAGCACCCATCTACCAACAGACTCTCATCCCTTTTCTGTTTCTAATGCAAGAGTAAACTGTTACTCCCAGTCCTTCATTTATGCAACAGGTCAGCTCTGGAACTGTCTCCCTCTGTCTGTATTTCCTACTTCCTATGATCTCCAGTCTTTCAAACGCAGTGTCTCCAGGCATCTCGATGTGAATGGATCTTGATTTTGGTTCTCTTTTGCATTGTTTTTGTTTTTTCTTGGAAGGAACAGTTTGCGTGCTCCAGTCTTTGGCTCCTTCTTTCTTGCATAAAAAAAAGCTTAGATCTCTTAAGCTTGATACCCATCTTGTAGCGGCCCTTTGTACTTTTTCAACCTTATCTATTTGTTTTTTGAGATGAGGATTCCAGCCCACTGATACATACTCCAGGGTTGGTCTGATGAATGATGTTATTATCTTTCTCAGCATGTCTTCATTTACATGCAGTGTGTGAATGCTAATCTCATATTACCAAGCAGTGTATACATGTTACGCGCCTTCTCACTGATGTGGTCAGCCGGAGATAGTCTGTTATTGAAAATCACTCCTAGGTCCTTCTCCCTTTCTGATATGTGTAGGGTTGAACTTCCTAACTTATAATCCCAGTCTGGTCTTTTTTTCACTTTTACCAAACTTAATTGCATGACAGTTGTCCACATGAAGTTCTATTTGCCATTTATTGCTCCATTATGAAGTTATTCAGTTCTTCTTGTAGCTCTCTCCGAGAATCTGTTAGTAATTCTCCCTTGTGTTTTTGTATCATCAACAAACATATTTCGATAGCTTCCATTTCTAACAATACAGTCTATGTCATTTATATATTACCTATATACCTAGGCTGCTTTCCCCAAAGAAAGGGAGGTAGCCGAGAGAGGACACACTCCATGTTTACTCATCCAAACATAATATTTATTTCTACCTTAGTCCCAAGGGGAGAAAGGACAGATCCTCTTGGCACCACGCTGCATGAGGGTAAACTACGCAGTGTAACCAGCGACATTTGCAGCAGGGCCCAACAGCAGAGCTGGTTTACCCCTGCCACATCATAATGTACCCATCCCCTTACCCGCACCTGACCTGATCAGCTGATTAGATCAAATGCAGGAGAACAACCCCTCGGGGCTGCGTCTCCATTTATTCAATCACAGTTTTCTCCAATCATCCCTATCACTCGCAGCCACTAGACCTCATTCAACAGAATTCCCTCTCATATCTAATACTCTCCTCAGACTGTCCATCCATCCTATTCGTGGTTTTTCCTCTCAGCCTTACACCTCTCACATCCAAACCAGTTATCTTTTACACCAGTTGCTCTTCATCCATTCTCTCCATATGCCCAAACCATCGCAACAGTCTCTGCTCAACTCGATCAGCCATTTTCTGCATAACTCCAGTTCTTCGCACTGCATCATTTCTCACTAGATCTATGTGCGTCACTCCACACATACTCCTCAGACACCTGATCTCCATTACATGCAAACTTTTCCTCTCTGCTATACCCGTGTTCCATGCTTCAACCCCATATAATGCAGTCGGTACCACAACACCCTCATACAGCCTTCTCTTTACATCCATTCTAACCGAACGACATCTAAACACTTCTTTCCTTCCTCCCAGCACCTTTCCTACTTCATTCATTCTAAACTTCACTTCTGCATCTATTCTTCCATCCACAACAACATGTGACCCTGAATACTTATAACACTCTACCTCCTCAAGCAGCTCACCATTCAAAACAATATTCATCCTCCTACCATCTACCAATCTTTGTACACTTCATCACTTTATTCTTATTCTCATTTACTCTCAATTTCCTACCTTCACACACCCTTGCAAACTCCTCTACCAATAGTCTCAATCTCTCCTCCAAATCAGCCACCAGTGCAGTATCATCTGCAAACAGCAGCTGATTCAGATTCCACTAACTACCATCAGCATTCATCAGACTCAAACCTTCATCTAACATACTTGCACTATCCCTCCTTACAGCACCATCCATATAAATATTAAACAACCAAGGCGACATCACACATCCTGCCGCAGCCCCTTTCTATGAGAAACCAATTACTCACAGTATTTCCCACTCTTACACACGCTTTACTGCTTACATAAAAACTTTTCACTCCTTTTAACAACCTACCATCAAGTCCATAGAATCTCAAAACAGTCCACAAAGCCTCCCTATCAATTCTGTCATAAGCTTTCTCTAAATCCATGAAAACAGAAAACACACCCTTACCTTTTACTAAAGATTTTTCACACACCTGTCTCACAGCAAACACCTGGTCCACGCATCCCCTCCCTCTCCTAAAGCCACACTGCTCAACACTAATCACTCACTCTTTACACTCTCTATTAACACTACCATACACCTTACCGACAACACTCAACAGACTTATACCCCTAAAGCTAGTACATTCATACTTATCACCATTACCTTTATACATTGGAACTACACAAGCACTTGCCTAGTCAATCAGCACCATACTGCTCACAATACACACATTCAGCAATCTTACTAACCACTCAGCAATAATTGCTCCACCACCTTTTAGGCATTCCACAGCGGACCCATCCAAACCTGCAGCTTTCCCTGCTTTCGTCTCCTTTTTCGCCTCCTGTACTTCCTCCATCATGATCAAAGAACACTTCAACTCTCCCAATACATTTACTCCTTGCACCCTTCCATCTGCTACAATCTCAGCCTCCCTTTCCTCCTCTACATTTAACAATCTTTCAGAATACTCCGCCCATCTTTTCCTTACTGCATTCATCTCAATAAACATCCTTCCATCCTCTGCTTTTACTCGTTTTTCCATCCCACATTCTCCCTTTTGCACCTTTTTCATCTTCCAAAACATTTTCTTATTCTTTTGAAAATTCTCAGTCAACCGCCTACCCCACCTCTCATCTGCTGTCACATTAGCATCATGCGCAGCCCTTCTCACTTTATTCCTCTTTTCCTTATACCTCTCATATAACACCTCATCCTTCCTCTGCACCCACACTTCATATGTTTATCTCTTCTCAGCCACAGCCATACTTGCTTCCTCGCACCACCATTCATTTCCCTTTCTTACACCACCACCCACTCGTCTCACACCACACACCTCTTCCACGTGCCCCACCACAAAATTCTTAAACAATAGCCATTCCTCCTCCACAGTGCTATTTTCCTGATCTTTCACCGTGTTCCACTCATCTTTCAGCTTCTGATACTCTATCATTTTCTCTCTTTTATCCAACTCACTCACTTTCATAACCTCCCTGCCACACATAACTCTCCTACCACTCACCCATCTCTTACCTACTCTCAACTTTTCCTCCACCAGGTAGTGGTCAGACATACCTCCACCCTCCCCTCTCAAGACTTTCACATCCAACAATCTTCCTCTTACATTCCTGGACACAACCACATAGTCCATCATTGGTCTATCAACAACCCTTCCATCCTTCTGTATATGCGAGTCCTCGCATCCAAGATGGGTTTGTCCAAGACGTTTTGCATCCAAGACTGAGACTATAAATTATGATCCAAAATATTGCTGTAATATGGTTTCTTACGTCCAATATGGAACTAACGGTTCATAACGGCCCAAATCCAAGGAAAATACAGCTATGACGGTCTCACTCGGTCTAACACAGTTCCCGCAGCCAGGAGAGTGACATGATTGAGATGTTGTCCAATAAAATATACTGGCATCTGGTCACGTGATGAGTAAGTGGGCTTGCTCTTGTCTCTCACCAGAGCATGGTGGACACACTTACCACGTGTTGCACTCAGCATTTGCTCCTAGGTTATTGCTTCTCATTATGTAACCATGCCAAGGAAACCGTCTGCTAACCCCTTGAAGTGCTGCCATCTACCTCAAGATACTAAGCTGGAGATAACTGAGCTACTAAGTTGGAGATAAGCTCAGAAACACACACTTTCAAGGTGAGGAAATTTGTTTTGGTGCCAAAATAGGTCTAGGTTGATGTTTTTAGTGGCACTTATCGATGATTTTGTGACAATATTAATTTTTTCCATATGGTCTTGTGTTGGTCCAAGACATTTTTCGTCCTAGACGGGACCCTCGGGCGACAATATTTCCGTCTTGGACGCAAGAGCACTGTATACTAAAAACATAATTGGTGCCAGCACCAGTGTTGCCAACCAGTGACAACCAAAATTCCCCAGAGCTCCAGGCTAAAATTCCCCAGAATTCCCCATTCAGTAGAAATATATTATAATCTCTAATTATTATTGTACAGATTCAATCTAATAGACAGAGTATTGTAAACATATTAAGAAGAAATGGTTATTCACAACTGATTGATTGAAATACAGGTTTTTCTAATTGTGTATCCTATTATTTTGAGGGAAACAGATACAATGGCTATAGAAGTAATCTACTTTTTGAATTATGACGAACATTGAGCATACAGTATCAGCAGTATACCCTTGGGTAGTGTTACACGTCACTTATGAATAGAAACAATATCACCCATATTGATTCTGGTTTAGCCTTGGAATATGCAATATACGAAACAGTTATAGATTATGCTTCATCACAGTATCCTTGAATTTGGAAGAAAAACATTACACAGACTAACATCACTCAAATTACTCGAGTTAACTTAGGGTATGTCCAATTTCTTTTTCTGTACAGTTACTTCTGGACAGGAAAAATAATAACGGGTACGGTTTGTGGAAGGCATCATTATCATTATTATTACCTAGCTGATCTCTGCTACTGCTGTTGTCAACCATTTTCTTTCATTCGAATGCACACGAAATATTGGCGTTATTGATGAAGAAAAACAGATGCACTATTATTTCATAGAAAATATAAAGTCACCTTGAAATTAGGATATTTATATATACCCTATTTCAATTTCTACAGCTCGGTTTATGGGTTACGTATCCTGCCATTAGCAAAAAATCCCCAAATTGAAAGCCGATTTCCCCATTTCCCCATTTATACCCCGAATTCCCTAAATCTTGGGATAATTCCCCATGGAACACTGGCCAACACTGAGCCCTGTTGAACTCTGCTAGTCACTTCCCACCATGATGAACAATTTCCCGTTAGTACTGTTCTCATTTCCCTTTTTCTTTGAAAATCTTGCATCCAACAGTACAGGTAGCCTTGGACTCCTCCTTGATGATACAGTTTCCATAAAAGTCTTTCGTGCAGTACTCTATCAAATGCTTTCTTGAAATCTAAACAGATACTGTCCACCCATCCTTCTCATTTCTGTAACATTTTCGTAACTCTATCTATCTATCTATCTATTGCAGGAAGCCTTAATTCATTATACGGGGTGGGCACACACAAATCGCCCCCACGTCACCCTGTTCCCCGCCATTTCACTGCCCTGTTCCGAATTCACACCCCCCTCTCTCATATACCTCTCCACTCCATTCCCCAATCTCATCCTTTGCCTTCCCCTCCCTCAATCCCCCTCCAAATCACTCTTATACACTCTCCTCGTCAGTCTCTACCTCTCCATCCTATCCACATGGCCAAATCACCTCAATGTGCTTCTCCTAACGCTTCCTATCACATCCACATCCACACCACAACGCTCCTTCACATCCTCATTTGTCAGTATGTCTCTCCATGTGACTCCACAGGCTCCTCTCAAATAACTCATTTCCATTGCTCTCACTCTTCACTTGTGTCCCTCCAACAATGTCCTAGCTTCATATCCATACGTTAGACTTGGTATCACAATACTGTCAAGTAATAACTTTATTTTCACTTCCGTGCTCACTTCCCTGTTTCTTATCACAACTCTCAAGGAACCAGCAGCCTTTTTTCCTTGTTGTACCTTTTCAAGCACTTCATCCTCCAAACTTCCATCCTTACTCATCACACTACCCAAGTACTTAAACGTCCTCACAATTTCCATTGCCTCATCATCCAACCTCACACTACATTCACTGACTTCATCTCTCTCGATGACCATAACTTTACTCTTCCCTACATTCACCTTTAGATTCCGTTTCTTACACACTCTCCCAAACTCATCCACCAAGCCTTGCAGCTCCCCTTCGTCTTCACTTAACAAGACGGTATCATCTGGAAACAACAGTACAGGGAGTTTCCAAATACTGCCTTCTCGCATTAGTGCCACTTCAACATCCAGTGGCCTATCTTCCATCTCTTTCATAACCCCATCAATATACAGATTGAACAACTGTGGAGACATGACACATCCCTGTTTCAAACCAACCTTCAAAGAGAAAAACTCACTCAGTTCACTATCCACACGCCCTGCAGCCTTAGCACCCTCACACATACTCTTTACAGCATTCAACAACTTCCCATCTACTCCATATATTCTTAATACTTTCCACAATCCTTGTCTATCCACCCTGTCATATGCTTTCTCCAAATCCATGTAGGCCACATACCACTTATTTCCCTTCTCTAGAAACTTTTCCACTAATGATCTAAAAATGAATATCTGCTCTGCACAACCTCTTCCCTCCCTAAAGCCTCCCTGTTCCTCTGCAACTAATCCCTCTGTTATTTCCCGAACTCTGTCTATCCTACTGTATACTTTTTTTATTACACTGAGAAGAGCAATGCCCCTATGACAACCACACACTTCTTTTTCCCCTTTCCCTTTGTACAAGGGAATAATTATAGCTGACTTCCAATCCTCCGGGACTCTACCTTCCTCCCAGGCCAATCTGCACATCTTCCATGTCCATTCTACTACTATCTCTCCCCCATACTTCAGCATTTCACCACACACTTCATCAATTCCTGAGGACTTTCTTCATTGCTTTCACAACTTCTGTCCTACAAATTTCTTCCTGTCTTCTCACCTCCTTCACCCAGCCATTCCCCAGCCACTTATACTCGCATTATTTTCATTCTCTTTGTTCAACAATTCATTAAAGTGTTCTCTCCATCTGCTCACTTTTTCTCCCTTCTCGGTAGTAGTCTACCATTTTTATCTTTCACTCCCCTACTAACTTCGCTGCCACACTGTCTGACTCTCTTTACCTCTTTCCAGAACATTTTCTTACTTTTCTTCTACTTGACACTCAAATTCCTTCCGAATTCCTCATCCACTCTCTTCTTACTCTCTCTTACTGATCTTTTCAACTCTCTCTTCCTTTCTGCATATAACTCTCTCTTCCGTCTTTCAACTTCTTCCACGCCCCCATTTCTCATCCATTCATTATATGTTTTTTTCTTCTATGCCACAGCCTGTCTCACCTCTTCATTCCACCATGCTGTTCCTTGCACCCCCTTTCGTCTTCTCTTCACCCGATACACCACCTCACATGCTGCACATAATTCTTCTGTGAATATCTTGCACACACTTTCCACATCCCACATCTGCTCCAATTCATATTTACCCAATCGCTCGTCCACTTCTCTCTCTTATATTCTGCCTATTTCTCATCCTCTTGTAACCTTTCCACTCTCCTTGCATGTACTCCTTCCACCCGTCCTTCCCTTCTTCTATTTCTCCATTTTACTTGGACCTTGATTCTGATCACCACCAAATGGTGGTCAGAAAGTTCACTCCCCCAACCTCTATAATATGCTCTTGCATCCATTATACATCTTCGCATCCTTTCCTCCACACACACATAATCAATCATTGCCTTTCTTTCATTCAGTTCACCATCCACCTTTCTCATCACTCGCCATGTATACCTGTGGATCATTTTGTGCCTGGAGAAGGTGTTGGCTATCAACGACCCCCTCCCAGCACAAATGTCCACTATAGCACTGCCATTCTCATCTATCTCAGCAGGCACACCCCACTCACCAACTACTCCATCCACCTTCACATGCCCTACTTTACCATTCATATCACCAATCAAAAACACTCTCATTCCTTTCAAACTTTTCCATGCACACTTCCACATTTGTCCAGAACTCTCAGAAAGGAAGCTATAGATGAAGGCACAGATAGAAGGATAGAAACCATAAGAGAGCAGTTTGGAAATTAAAGGTGCCAGACTCAATCGAAAGCCTTTGAGATGCCAAGTGCGATGGCAAAGCTTTTGCCAAAGTCCCGAAAGGAGGATGACCAGGAGTCTGAGAGGTAGGTGAGAAGATCGTCAGTGGAGCATCCCTGACGGAACCCATACTGACGATCAGAATGAAGGTTGTGATAGAAAAGATGCTTTAAAATTTTTCTGTTAAGAATTGACTTGAAAACTTTTGAGACACGGGATGTTAAAGCAATTGAATGATAGTTAGAGGGTTGGGAATGGTCAGACTTCTTTGGGACTGACTGAATGAAAACAAACTTCCAGCAAGAAGGAAAGGTACAAGTTGACAGACAGAGGCGAAAGAGTTTATCTAGTCAGGGTGTAAGCACAGAAGCACAGTTCTTAAGCACAACAGGAGTGACTCCATCAGGCCCATATGCCTTGTTAGTATTATGGCCAGTGATAGCAGAAAATACATCAGCTGAGGAAATTTTAATGTCAGCCATGAGGAAGTTAGAGGAGGGAAGTGATGGAGGAACAGCACCAGAATCGTCTAAGGTCAAATTGGAGGAGACAGTCTGAGTGAAGAGATCTGCTTTATCAGTAGAAGAAATAGCTGCAGAGCCATCAGAATAGAAGAGGAGGGAAGGATGATGAGGTAAAGTTGCTGGTTTTTGGCAAGGTGCCAGGAGCGGGAGGAATTCGAGTTGGAGAGTTGAGAGCATTTAGTATGGATGAAATTATTTTTAGCAAAGGGATGAACAGACTTAGCATGATTCCGGGCAGAAACATAAGCAAGATGTGATTCAGGGGTGAGTTGGTTCTCGTACCTTTTATAAGCCCTCTCCTTGTTGCAGACAGCATTAGAACAAGCGTGATTAAACCAAGGCTTTCTTGCATTAGTCAAAGGATATGAGAAAGGAATGAATGCTTCCATGCCTGAGAGAATAACCTCCGTGATGTGCAATGCACATTCAATGGCTCCCGGCCATCGAAGCAATAATCATTCCAGGGAAAATCAAAGTACTGCCTGAGGGCCTCCCAATCCACAGCTCCAAAGTGGTACAGTCGATGTTTTTTTGGAGGGTCCACAGGCCTTACCGGAGCGATAGGACAGGTCAAGGTAATTAGGTTGTGATTGGAGGAGGAAAACGGAGAGGAAACATTAACAGCATAAGCAGAAGGATTAGCTTTAACAAAGAGGTCAAGTATGTTGGAGCTCTCTACAAGGAGGTCAGGGATACGGGTAGGTTGCTGTACAAGCTGCTCTAGGTCATTATGGATAGAAAAGATGAAGGCTTGTTCAGCAGGTGGATCAGTGAAAGGAGAGGAGAGCCAAAGGTGGTGGTGAACATTGAAATCTCCTAGAATAGAGATTTCAGAGAAAGGAGAAATGGATAGAATGTGTTCCATCGTATATCTAAGACAGTCGAAGAATTTTTCATAGCCAGTAGAATTAGTAGATAAGTAACAGTGCAGATATATTTAGTCAAAGAATGACAAGAAAGCCAAAGCCAGAGAGTACAGAATTCAGAAGAATCAAGTTCAGGAACACGAGAGCAAGACAAATTGTTGTGTACATATACACAACAGCCATCTTTGGCTTTGAAATGAGTATAGAGAAACTAGGAGGAAACAGAAAAGGGTTTGCTGTCAGTTGCCTCAAACAGCTGAGTCTCAGATAGGAAGAGAAGGTGAGGTTTGGAGGAGAAGTGAGGTTTGACAGAAAGTTAGAGGAAAGGCTGCAAATATTGCAGAAATGAAGAAGTGAGTTAGACAATGGTTCCAAGCAGCTCGAGTCATCACCGGGAGAGGAGTGGATGGTGGGGGAATTTATGGTCCCCCCCTGGGGACTCCGAGGCTAGATTTGATTGCGTCATTTTTCTTTTTTTAATTTTGAAGAGGAAGTGTAGTGTGTATTGTGCATGTAGTTTGGTGCTGACAGTTAGAGAAACTTGTATTGGAGAGCATGCTGGCCTACTCTCTGTGTTACTGAGACACTGAAAAAGTTCAGCTGAACTAATCCCGAGGGCTGATGAAACGGAAGCTCCAGCTCTCCATGTCATCAGCTTTCCAGCCACCTTGGGAGTACTGCCCTGTTCGATTGGTGCTACAGTCTACGCCTCTAAATTGATTACTGATAAATGATTTTCCCTTTCTAAATCCGAACTGCCTTTCTGTTATCATACTGTTCTTCTAGATGGTTTACCCAAACTTTTCTTATCAGCCTTTCTAGTATCTTACAATGCTGGTCAGTGATACTGGTTGGTGGTTGAGTGGATTCTGTTCGTTCACTTTCTTGAACAGGGGAACAATGTTTGCTTTCTTCCAAATATTAGGTAGTTTATCCTGACCTACGGATTCACTGAATATTAAATGTACGAGTAATAGTCTGCTTAACTCTTCTGCACATTCATGTAGCATCCAACGTGAAATTTCGTCAGGACCATCTGCTTTTCCTTTGCCTATCTTAATTTTTCCTGTACTTCTTATTCTGATATTTGTGTATCTGGTAATATGTGTGTGCATGCATATTCCATATCTCTCAAAATTTTCTTCTATAAAAACTGATTGGTCACTTTTATTTAGTGCTTTACAAATATGTTTCTTTTGTGTATAGATGATCCCCTCGTCCGTAATGGACTGCATTTTATCTTTAACTTTGGTTTGGCTTCGGATGTAGCAGTAAAATAGCTTAGGTTGATCACTACTGTTATTTATAATGTCTTCCTCAAACTGTCTTTGAGCTTCTCTCCTTATCTTTGTATAATAATTTCTTGACTGTTTATATTTGTTATATGTCTTCTCACTGTTGTGTCATCTGTATCTATTCCACAACAAATCTCTCTTTTCTTTTCTTTTACATTCTGTATTAAACATTTTCTTTGTCTTCATTTGTTTCTTTGTGCTAAGGGATGTGATTTTGGACTCCCGTTTCATAAAATTCACATAATTATGTATATATAGCATTTACATATTGTCCTCGAACCTCCTTTTCCCAATCTGTTTCTATAAAGTACTTCTTTAGGTCATGGTAGTTGCCCTTTTTGTAGTTTAGGCTCTTTTTGTAACTCTCATTACTGTTAACTATGTCATATGCAATACTGAAGTTGCTATTAAATACAGCATTGTCACTTTTGCCGAATGGAGGGTGATTTTTGTAACTCTCATTACTGTTAGCTATGTCATATGCAATCCTGAAGTTGCTATTTAATACAGCATTGTCACTTTTGCCGAATGGAGGATGATACACTATATTGTCAATATCATTTTCTTGCTAAGTAAACATAAGATCTAGTACTGATGGATCATCAAGTCTACATTTTCTGGTGTTTTACTTTACATGTTGTCAGGAAAAACTCCTCCACAAGATCCAGGCGCTTTGATCCCAACAGCTTTCATAGCTTCTTACATCTAGAGTATTCCAATTTATATTTGTACTGAAATCTCCAGTTAATATAATTATTTTCAGATTTCTCTTCCATTGTATGTATTAATGTTCTTAAACTCTGAATTGTACTTTCTGCCATATCTACATATTCACCTCTTTCCCACTGTTTGTTTTGGGTGGCATGTATAAATTTGCAACAATTACTTTCCCTTCAGGTGTATTAGTGTCTGCTGCAATCAGTTCTACTTAAGAGGGAATATCAAGTTCTATTTCCTTGACATGTAGAATTTTCTTTGATAATATTATAATTCCTCCTGCTTTTCTTAAATTTTTGTCTCTTCTCCATATACTATATTCCTCTTAGTTTAGGGCATCGTTTGATATCTTTGGGGGTAATTTGGCTTACGTTAGGCAGATAATATGTGAGTCCTATTGTTTGGGATAGTCTTTCATCTCAAATAACTTAGACACCATTCCATCTACATTTGAGTACATCAACTTAATTATCTTGTTCACATACTTGCCATAGCTTGAGTCTACTACCTTCCTTCTTTTTATTCCACGCTGTTTATGTACCGGTTTCTTATTTGAAATCCAAATGCTTTGTAAAAAAAATTTACTCACGTCTTCCTGTGATCTTTACTCATTCTTTGTTTTTGCTTCTCCCCTCTTCTTCTGAACTATTCCCAATTCTCCTTTGGGTAGACATTTTTCTAAATCAATACTTTAGTATTTGAAATCCAAATGCTTTGTAAAAAAAATTTACTCACGTCTTCCTGTGATCTTTACTCATTCTTTGTTTTTGCTTCCCCCCCCCTCATCTTCTGGACTATTCCCGATTCTCCTTTAGGGAGAAATTTTTTTTAAATCAATATTTTGTTAAATTCCTCCTTTTCCATGAGTTTGCATTTTTTAGTATATCATCCACAGTGTCCACACTCTGGAAGGTTACGTGCATGGGCCTTGACTTATTTCTCTCATATATCCCTAGCCTAGTGTGTGTGTGTGTGTGTGTGTGTGTGTGTGTGTGTGTGTGTGTGTGTGTGTGAACAAAATAACTCGAAAATTTCCCATTGGACTTTAATTAAACGGGGTGCAAAGACTTTGGACTAATCAAGACACTGCCCAGTAATTTTGTAGAACATTAGGTAGGGCTAATCAAGTCACTGCCCAGTTATTTTTTTAGAACATTAGGGCATAATTCAATGTCACAGGGCTAAATCAAAGTTTCAATTAGCATTGGTAACTTAAACATCTCTCATTCAGTTTACACCAGAGTTAGTGGAAGGGTTTGGAGAAAGGCAGTAATGACCGGATCTAATATTAAGAGCATTCGGTCAAAGGTTCAGGTCACAGGGAAAGGTCAAAGTTGTAAATCTGTGTCTCTGTGAACTGAATAACTAAAACAGCTTTTGTCTTGTTTGAATCAAGCTTTGTCGAAGGGAGGAGAGTTAGCCTAGGGGTTAACCCGTTGTTTCTGAGTTAATATGTCAAAAATACATGACAAGTCACCTTAAGGTTTTTATCCAGTTTTATCCAAACTTTGTGAAAGGGCTCATGGCCAGGCATGGATAAAACAATTCCATTTTAAAAGCAGTCCATTAAATGTCATTGTCAATGAGATGGGCCAAATATCAGTGGCAATGTGCAAGATAAACTCAAACAACTTTAATCTGATCTGGACCACATTTGATAGCAATGTAAATGATCAGGCAAGAATGAAGGAATTCAAACTGAAAGCAATCGGTTGAACGTAAAAGTCAAGTTCGGCTCTTGACCAGTTCCAGGGTGCAGGGGTTGCTCGCTAAGATATCTCCTTCTTGTTATTACATGTATCATGTGAGTTTAGATGTTAGATTGTTCTTTACTTTTCTCTGTTGCTTTTTGACTGGAATCTGATGCAGGAGATAATTTCAACATCTCCCTCATTATTACAAGGAGCCTGAAATGCATGTTATCATTCCCAGCTGGAAGTCCAAACTCATTTTCTTACCCATTTCAGACATTTCCTTCCTTCAATGCAAACTTTGCTGAAATTAATATAGCAGTGCAGCCCAACGCTCTGAGGTTGTTTCAATAATAACTAGCAATTTTAAAAGTTGCCCATATTTGTTAACGTGAATATACTTTCATTCGAAAATCTTTTTTATCTATTGGCAGACGTCTTAATCCCGTAAGGTGTGGCCACAAACAAATTGCCTCCATGTCACCCTGTCCCACGCCATTTCGCTGCCCTCCTCCCAGCTCATACACACCCTTTCTCCTATACCTCTCCACTCCATTCCTCCATCTCATCCTCGGTCTCCCCCTCCCCCTCCCCCCTGCACCTCACTCACATTGTTTTCTTCGCATATTTCCCCCGTTCGACCATTAACCCTTTCGCACTCTTTCGACGCAGCCTCAGTCCAACCACTTCCAAGTACTGAGTGACAGTCTCTCGCCAGCCCAGACCTCACACTCCCACACTCCTCACTCAGCGATTCGTGCGGCATCAGAAACTGATTTCAGTCATTTCATTCCCCCGCCCTTATTATAACTGTATTGTTTTGAAACTGGTTTATGTTATAAATTAATAAATGATCTTCCTAATGAACGAAAAAATCTAAAAAAAAAAAAAAAAAATAGGACCGTAATGTATCATTCACTTATTCAATGCTTAATTACTCAGACATATAAACATTGCGGATGATTATAGAATATTTTAGAACATTTATCTGCGATCCATATCGTAAAACATGACACTTCTAGCTTTACTAGAATTTTTTTTTTTTTTTTTTAATGGCATACGGAAAAACAATAGTCTTTCATTACGCCTGGCTTCTCTGAGTGAACCGTTTCCTATCATTTCATTCTCGCCTGCCCAGACCTCACGCTCTCCACATTCCTCACTCAGTGATTTGTGTGGCAACGAAAAATGATTATAATCATTTCATTCCCCTACATTAATTTTTAACTGTATTGTTATGAAACTGATACACCTCACAAATGAATAAATGATCTTCCTAAAACACCAATCGTTCAGTGATGTATTCATTTACTCAGACATATATACAGTTCTCACACAGCACTTTTTTTTTCCACAACAAATTGTTGTGAAAGGTATTATGTTAGTGAGTATATGAACACATTACTGAACGATAAAGTGTGGTGCTTTATATATACATATATATATATATATATATATATATATATATATATATATATATATATATATATATATATATATATATATATATTTTCATTCATTAGGAAGATCATTTATTCATTTGTAACATTTATCAGTTTCATAACAATACAGTTAAAAATTAGGGCAGGGGAATGAAATGATTGTAATCATTTTTCAATGCCGCACAAATCACTGGGTGAGGAATTTGGGGAGCGTGAGGTCTGGAGGGCGGGAATGAAATGATAAACTATTATTATTCAGTATGCCATAAAAATTTACTAGTATAGCCAGAAGTGTCACTTTTGACGAAATGGATCGCAGATAAATGCTCTACAATATTATATAATCATTGCCGAAATGTTTATATGTCTGAGTAAATGAGCACTGAATAAATAAGTGAATGATACAATAAGGTGATTCCTTTTTTATTCTTTTATTTGTTTATTTTTGCTCATTAGGAAGATCAAACAACAAATTGTTGTGAAAAAAAATACAGCAAATTATATGGATGGACTCAACCTACGCCGAAAGTGTGAACGGTTGATTTCACTTGGACAAATCCTGAGTCAAAAAGAGTGCGAGCGGTTGGATTTCACTTGAACGAATCCTGCGTGGAAAGTGTGTGAGCGGTTGGATTCTTCACGGGGCCCCCGTGTATGAAAGGGTTAAATTCACCAACATGAGATACAGTATATACTTATTTTTCCCGTTCCTATATCTGACTTCAGCCATCATAGTATGCTTTCAGTATTCTTATTTGAATCTGGTGGTCTGAGAATTTTAAATATATTGCTTTCCATCCTCATCTGTAGATCTACCCTGGCACACCAAAATAACCAGTTAAATATTCTGCAAGGCCCGTGTCCACTCCCCCATGTCTTGTTCTTTTACCCTTGTGTCAGAACACGGAGTATATGCAAAGTTCAGAGCCACTGTCATTTCCATAACATACAAGAACATTGGCATTGTACCTGTAACATATAATATATATATATATATATATATATATATATACCCCTGGGGGTAGGGGGGTTTTCAAGAATACTCTCCCAGTATCCCTGCTTGTCGTAAAAGGAGACTAAAAGGGTTGGCGGAGGGTTAGTGCCCCTCCCCGGGAAAACAACTACCGGTACCTAAAAAGACAAACAATAAGTCTCGGACAAGGACTGACCAAAAGATGACGACCAAGGACCGGACTAAGGACATGGTAATCGGAACTTGGAATGTAAGGGGAGCGAATGATGAGGTGAAAGAGAGAGAGATTGTCTAGGTGCTTGAGAGTGCGAAAGTTGATGTATGCGGAATAACTGAAACGAAATGGAGAGGTGAGAGTGTGAGAGAATGGGAGTATGGATGGGGTATATGTGCAGGAGTAGATGAGAATGAGAGGGCAAAAGAAGGAGTATGCATAGTTGTGAGTAAAAGATGGAAGAAGAGCATAAGAGTGTATGGATCAGTTGGGTCAAGGATTGTGTGGGTAAGATTGAAAGTTCGAATACAAATGTGGACGATTGTGTGTGTGTATGCGCCAATGCAAGATCGAGCAAGCAGAGTGAGAGAAGAGTTCTGGGCAAATGTGGAAGTGTACATGGAAAAGTTTGGAAGGAATGAGAGAGTGTTTTTGATCGGTGATATGAATGGTAAAGTAGGGAATGTGAAGGTGGATGGAATAGTTGGTGAGTGGGGTGTGCCTGCTGAGATAGATGAGAATGGCAGTGAGTTAGTGGACATTTGTGCTGGGAGGGGGTTGGTGATAGCCAATACCCTCTTCAGGCACAAAATGATCCACAGGTATACATGGCGAGTGATGAGAAGGGTGGGTGGTGAACTGAATGAAAGGAAGGCAATGATTGATTATGTGTGTGTGGATGAAAGAATGTGAAAATGTGTAATGGATGCAAGAGCTTATAGAGGTTGGGGGAGTGGACTTTCTGACCACTACTTGGTGGTGGCCAGAATCAAGGTCCAATTAGAATGGAGAAATAGAGGAAGGGAAGGACGAGAAGAGGAAATATTTGTAAGGAGAGTGGAAAGGTTACAAGAGGATGAGAATAAGGCAGAGTATAAGAGAGAAGTGGAGGAACGATTGGGCAAATATGAATTGGAGCAGATGGGGGACGTGGAAGGTGTGTGCAGGATATTTACAGAAGAAATATGTGCAGCATGTGATGTGGTGTGTGGGATGAAGAGAAGACGGAGGGGTGTGCAAGGAACAGCGTGGTGGAATGAAGAGGTGAGACAGGCTTTGGCACAAAAGAAGAAAGCATACAATGAATGGATGAGAAATAGGGGCGCGGAAGAAGTTGAGAGGCGGAAGAGAGAGTTATATGTAAAAAGAAAGAGAGAGGTGAAAAGATTAGTAAGAGAGAGTAAGAAGAGAGCGGATGAGGAATTTGGAAGGAACTTGAGTGTAAAGTGGAGGGGCTGTAAGAAAATGTTCTGGAAAGAGGTGAAAAGAGTAAGACAGGGTGGAAGTGAAGTTAGCAGGGGAGTGGAAGATAAAAATGGTAGATTACTAGTGGAGAAGGGAGAAAAAGTGAGCAGATGGAGAGAACAATTTAAGGAATTGTTGAACATAGAGGATGGAAGTATTCCGAGTATAAGTGGCTGGGGAATGGCTGGGAGAAGGAGGGAGGTGAGAAGACAGGAAGAAATCAGTAGGATAGAAGTTGTGGAAGCAATGAAGAAAGTTAAATTGGGGAAAGCCCCAGGAATTGATGGAGTGTGTGGTAAAATGCTGAAGTATGGGGGAGAGATAGTAGTAGAATGGATGTGGAAAATGTGCAGATTGGCCTGGGAGGAAGGTAGAGTCCCGGAGGATTGGAAGTCAGGTATAATTATTCCCTTGTACAAAGGAAAAGGGGAAAAGAAGTGTTTGGTAATCATAGGGGCATCTGTCTTCTTAGTATAATAGAAAAAGTGTTTGGTAGGATACTTATTGACAGAGTTAGAGAAAGAACAGAGGAATTAGCTGAAGAAGAACAGGGAGGCTTTAGGGAGGGAAGAGGTTGTGTAGATCAGATATTCATTCTTTGATCTTTTGTGGAAAAGTTTCTAGAGAAGGGAAAGAAGTTGTATGCGGCTTTCATGGATTTGGAGAAAGCATATGACAGGGTGGATAGACAAGGATTGTGGAAAGTATTAGGAATATATGGAGTAGATGGGAAGTTGTTGAATGCTGTGAAGGGTATGTATGATGGTGCTAAGGCTGCAGTGCGTGTGGATGGTGAACTGAGTTAATTTTTCTCTTTGAAGGTTGGGTTGAAACCGGGATGTGTGTCTCCATGGTTGTTCAAGCTGTACATGGATGGGGTAATATAAGAGGTACAAGGTAGGGTAGTGGATGTTGGAGTGGCCCTGGTGAGATAGGGTAGTGTTTGGAAACTCCCTGTACTGTTGTTTGCAGATAATACTGTGTTGTTGAGTGAAGACGAAGGAGAGCTGCAAGGCTTGATGGATGAGTTTGGGAGAGTGTGTAAGAAACGGAATTTAAAGGTGAATGTAGGGAAGAGTAAAGTAATGGTCTTTGAGAGAGGTGAAGTCAGTGAATGTACAGTGAGATTGGATGGTGAGGAATTGGAAAATGTGAGTACGTTTAAGTACTTGGGTAGTGTCATGAGTAAGGATGGAGGTTTGGAGGGTGAAGTACTTGAAAGGGTACAGCAGGGAAGAAAGGTTGCTGGTTCCTTGAAAGCAGTGATAAGAAGCAGGGAAGTGAGCATGGAAGTGAAAAAGTTACTACAAGACAGTATTGTGATACCAACTCTAATGTATGGAAGTGAAGCTTGGACGTTGCTGGAAGGACACAAATCAAGAGTGAGATCAGTGGAAATTAGTTATTTAAGAGGAGCCTGGAATCACATGGAGAGAGGCTGACAAATGAGGATATAAAGGAGCGTTGTGGTGTGGATGTGGATGGGATAGGAAGCGTTAGGAGGAATACACTGAGGTGGTTTGGCCATGTGGAGAGGATGGAGGGTGAAAGACTGACGAAGAGAGTGTATGTGAGTGAGGTGGAGGGGGGAAGAGGGAGGGGGAGGTCGAGGATAAGATGGAGGGATGGGGTGGAGAGGTATATGAGAGAGGGGGGGGGTGAGTTGGAAGCGGGGCAGTGAAATGGCGGTGGACAGAGCGACGTGGAGGCTATTTGTTTGTGGCCACCCCGAACGGAATTCAGGCGTCTGGCAATAGATAGATAGATAGGTAGATAGATAGATAGAGAGATAGATATGCATGGGTTCATTAAAGATGGAGGGTGTTTGTTGATGATCATGGAATATGTAGAGACATGAATGATTATACAGGTGCAAAGTCAGTGTTCTTGTATGTTATACTTGTGTGTGTGTGTGTGTGTGCGTGTGTGTGTGTGTGTGTGTGTGTGTGTGTGTGTGTGCATGTATGTACAGAACATGAACCCAGAAAAAAAAAGATACATCAGAATACAAGTGTCCTGTATTAAAAAAATCTATAATAGCAGGACATGAACTGGTGTGGGTTGAAGTTCAGTGAAAAACTATTCTGGAGACATGAATTCCAAAGGGTGGTGGTTTGGGGAATAAAGGCATTTTAGTTGGGAAAAGTTTTGCAATATGACAATTTGACAGGAAATTCATGTGTAGTACCAGAATCCCGTGTTGCATGAAGGAAAGGTTTGGAGAGATGGAACAATGGATGTAACTTCATCTTATCACCTCTGAATGGCAGCTGTCATTGAACAGTGATATACCGTGCCATTGCTGGTAGCGTTGGATTAACCCTCTCGTGCACGGATAAGTTTTAGTAAGTCTTCCAGCTCACAATTATATTCCACCCCCCTCCCTGCCAGCCGCCCCATGCGCCGCTGAAAACATGTATTCTTGCCCTATTTTCGCCACCCAAACATCTATATATTGCCATGAAACCTACATCATTATATTCGCCGATGTTTGTTCTAACCGATAAGAAAAAATAAATAAATACAGATTAATATAAATAAAAGTACATTAGGCCAGTGTGAATAAACATTTTGGAATGTCAATCTCATTTCCCAACATCCTAGTTCGAATGTTTTCCCTCATACAGAAAAAAGTTATCAGAAGTTTTGAAAGAGAATTTCATCAGCTTCCTAATGAGCTTTGTCGGGTTGTGATACGATTTGTAGTTTTCGAGAAAACAGCAAAAAACTAAGAGCTATTTTTTATGAAAAACGGATTTTTATTCAGGGAGCTTTACCGCAAAAGTTTTCTCGCCCAGATTATGTTTTTATTTCACAGTCTTGTGTAGAATTTCATGACCTCTCTCATGGTACCAGCACATCTTTCATGCACCTCATAGTTTCCAAGTAATTCGCAAAAAACTACTGGGCATCCACCCCCATCTGCACTTTTGTCATGCACACACAATAACAGTTATATTTCCGCTTACTTAACAACGACTTTTCATCAGAAATATTACATTGTTATGTCCTGTACATACGTAGAATTCACTGATCTTTATCATGGTTCTTACAGGAAATCAATACATCCAATAGTTTTCGAGTAATAGAGTACTCCTCCTTGCCAGCGAGTGAGATAAAAACACACACTTTCCCTGTCTCACCCACACCTACATATTTTCGCTCGTTAGCTTTTATTATTTTTTACTCAAAGTATGCACATAAAATATCATAAGCTTTTTTATAGTACTCTCAGAAACTCGACATGACCACTCGTCTTTCTGCTAGGTGCTGATGCTGAAGCTGAACCTTCTTCCATCTCATATGTGAATATGTAAAAAACAATACTTATTTGTGTAAAAAATATAGATATATAGAAATAGGTCAATATACAAATCAACAAAATATGGATAACTCATTTCCTTCAGAGGTGTTGAGCTGCTGGCAGGACCTTGAAGGGTTTGAAGATGAGTTATGTACTGTAGTGTGTGAGTGTGTGAGTGTGTGTGTGTGTGTGTGTGTGTGTGTGTGTGTGTGTGTTTACCTAATTGTATTTACTTAATTGCGATATACAGGAAATGAGCTGCGCTCGTGGGGTCCAGTCTCTGTTTCTCAATAAGTCAAATTTAGCTTTAAACTTGTTTAAGTTTTTAGACTGGACGATCTCTTTGTGCAGGATATTCCACAGGTCTATACATCTATAAGGAAAACTATATTTCTTGATATCCTTCAAGCAGCTTGGTTTCTTCTGTTTCATTCCGTGTCCTCTTGTTACTCTCTTATCCCATAAAAACAGATCTTTGTCAATTATATATATATTTTTTTTTGTGAGGAAGAAGGAACCAAAGGCAATGAGCCCGCATAACTGTTCCTTCCAAGAGAAAAACAAAATACAAGAGAGAGCCAAATTCAAGATCCATTCATTATGAGATGCCTTGACACACTGCGTTTGAAAGACTGGAGATCATAGGAAGCAGGAAATACAGACAGAGGGAGACAGTTCCAGAGTTGACCTGTTGCATAAATGAAGGACTGGGAGAAACGGTTAACTCTTGCATTAGACAGTTGGACAGAAAAGGGGTGAGAGTTTGCTGCTAGACGGGTGCTACGCGCCCGTCATAGAAGTGGAGGAATGCATGCAGACAGTTCAGAGGAACAGTGACCATTGAAGTAGCGATAGAAAAGAGATAAAGATGCAACATTGCGGTGAAGAGACAGAGGTTGAAGGGAGTCAGTAAGAGGGGGAGAGTTAATGAGACGAAAAGCCTTTGACTCCACCCTATTGAGAAGAGCTGCATGTGGGGAGCCTCCCCACACATGAGAGTTGTACTCCACACAGAGGCGGATAAAACCCCTGTATAGAGTCAACAATTGTGCAGGGGCAAAGGAGGAACGGAGTCAGCTTAGCAGACCCAATCGCTTGGAAGCAGATTTTACAAGAGATGTAATATGATCTTTCCAAGACAAGTCCTGAGCAAATGAAACCCCAAGCATGTTCAACGATGATGCAAGATTAAGCTGAGTATTATTAAACATAAGTGGATATACCTGTGGAAGATTTTGACGGGTTCATAGATGCAAAAACTGAGTCTTTGATGCATTAAAAACAACGAGATTATTTTTACCCCAGTCAGAGATACGAGCCAAGTCAGACATTAGGTGTGCCATAGCATCATCCCTTGCCTGTTGAAGTAACTGCTGAGATGGACGTTGTGGGAATTGAATGGAAAGGTGAAGGGTGGAGTCATCAGCGTATGAGTGGATAGGGTTAGATGTACAGCTTAGAAGGACATTGATGAATAAAAGGAAGAGAGTTGGTGATAGGACAGAGCCCTGAGGAACACCACTGTTGATAGATCTAGGAGAAGAACTATAGCCATCTACAACAGCGGCTATAGAACGACCAGAAAGGAAGCTAGAGATGAAGGCACAGATAGAAGGATAGAAACCGCAAGAGGGCAGTTTGGAAATTAAAGATTTATGCCAGACTCGATCGAAAGCCTTTGAGATGTTAAGTGCAATGGCAAAGCTTTCGCCAAAGTCCCGAAAGGAGGATGACCAGGAGTCTGAAAGATAAGTTAAAAGATCGCCTGTGGAGCATCCCTGACGGAACCTATACTGACGATCAGAAAGAAGGTTGTGAACACTGTAATCATGTCTCCTCTCTTTCTCCTTTCTTCTAGGGAAGGCAAATCCAGCTTTTCCAACCTCTCTCTATACGACATATCTGCCAGACTGGGGACCATCTTCGTTGCTGTTCTCTGTATTCTCTCAATCTTGTTTATATCTTTCTATTTGTGTGGGAACCACACTACTGCTGCATATTGTAACTTGGGGCGAATCATGGCCACTATCAATTTTTTTCATCATCTCCTCATCCATATAATGAAAAGCTACTCTTATGTTAGTCAGGAGTTTATACGTCTCTCTAACTGCCTTGCTAATGTGTTTTTCAGGTGACAAACTGTCCTGGACCAGCACTCCCAAATATTTCTCTTCTCTCGCTTTTGTAATTGGTTCATTACCCATCAAATAATTCAGTGATGGCCTCTTGGTACTTTTACCCATTTCCAATATTTTACATTTCTTTGCATTAAATTTCATTTCCCACATCCGGCTCCAATCGTGTATCCTATCCAGATCCTCCTGCAGCATTTTACAATCCCCCTCAACCTCTACCTTCCTCAAGATCTTTGCATCATCAGCAAACAGACTTGCATAACTGTTCACTCCATCTACCACATCATTTACATAAATCAGGAACATTACTGGCGCCAACACCGAGCCCTGTGAGACTCCACTTTTTACATCCCTCCATCCAGACATCCTATCGTTTATTACTGTCCTCATTTGTCTGTCTCCCAAAAAGTCTCTCATCCATTGCAGGAGGTTCCCCTTCAGTTCTCCTATACGGTATGCTCTAGTTTCCACATTAGTCTCTTAAGAGGTACCTTGTCGAAGGCCTTCTCCAAATCTAAATACACACAATACACCCAACCATCTCTCTCATGTAGCATGTCAATCGCTCTTGAGTAAAAACTCAACAAGTTGGAAACGCATGACCTTCCACTTCTAAATCCAAACTGACTTTCAGCCAAAATATTCATCTCTTCCAGATATTTTATCCATCTATCTTTCAGAATTTTCTCACACAATTTTGCGACCATGCTGGTTACGGACACTGGTCTATAATTCAGGGGTTCTTTCCTGTTTCCTCCCTTTTAAATTGGTACCACATTTGCCCTCTTCCATTCCTGAGGGACTTTCCCCTCTTCCAGAGAACACACAATTAAACTGTGAATCTTATCTGCCAGTTGTTTTCTGCATTCCTTCAGTACCCAATTAGGGATTCTATCTGGTCCTGGGGCTTTCCTCACATCTTGAGTTTCCAGTAATTTATACACTTCCTGTACTTCCACTATTATATCTTTTATCACTACATTTCTATTCACTCCCTCCCCTTCCACAAACTCACTTTCATTAGTGAAAACTGACTGGAAACGTTTGTTCATTATTTCTCTTTGTATTGCCGCATCTTTATAGACCTCTCCTTCTCCTTTCAGTTTGGTGATTCCTTCCTTTTATTTCAATTTGCCATTGACAAATGTATAAAACAGTTTGGGTTAATTCTTACATTTGTCTAATATACCTTTTTCAAAATTCCTTTCTTCCTCTCTACATATTCTTGTGTAATCATTTCTAGTTCTATTATATTCTTCCTTTGTTCTGTTGTTACCTCTCTTTCTCCAATTGTTCCATGCCGTGTCTCTCTCTTTTTTTGCTGTCATACACCTTCTATTAAGCCACTCCTTTTTTCTGTTTTCTTTCTCCCTTACTCTTGGCACAAATTTTTCCACTCCCGAATTATAGAAGGCTAGAAAAATATCCCACTTCCTCTGTATCTCTCTTGTTTCTCAGAATTTCCTCCAATCTGCATTTTTGAATATTTTTCTAAATCCTGTAAAGTTTGCTTTCTCAAAGTTGTATCTTCCCTGCCTATAAAGCTTGTCTCTTGGCTCCACGTTCCATGTTATCATCTGGAACTCGATAAGCACATGATCACTTTTTCCAATAGGACACAGATACTCCAAGGATTCTATTACAACGGGTTCTTCGGTAAACAGTAAGTCTAGTCTTGCTGGTGTGTCCTCACCTCGGAACCGTGTCTCTTCTTTGATGCATTGCGTCATCACATTGTTCATTGTTACATTTAATAATGTAGTGCACTACGAATCTACGCTGCCTCCTGAGTCCCATTCCTCCCAGTTCACCTCTTTACAATTGAAGTCACCCATTAAAATTATATTGTTACTTTTCTCAATCATTTTCTGTAAATAGCTAGCGATGTCTGACAACATTTCCTGGTATTCATCATCACTCCATGCTCTTGTCTTAGGGGGAACATACACTACTGCCATATCTTTCTTGCTATTCCCTCCAGTTTCTAATTTCATATTTATCACTTTGGCCCTGCCTTCTCCCATTTCCACGGCATCAACATTTATGTTGTTCTTCACTGCTATCATCACCCCTCCTCCCGTTTTTTTCTTTTCTGTCTCCTCTCCACAGTTTGTATTTACCATCTCCCATATGAACATCATTATCTTCTCTTAATTTGGTCTCTACAAAGCACATAACATCAGGTTCAAGTACCTTCAAAAAATCGTTTTCTAGCCTTGCCGATATTAAACCATCAACATTAGTATATGCCACCATCCAATTATTTTTGATGTTTTTTATACCCTCTTTTCTCCTTCTCTCCGCTGGCACCACTTCCTTAATTTCTGATTCATGACTCTCCAATAAAACATTTTCTTCTCTTCCTCCGTTCTCTGTTCGTTTTTTACTTTTGCCTCCTTGACTAATTCCTTTATTTTAGCTCTTTCTTCCTCATTTGCATCTCTCCTTATCCAAACATTTTTGAACCCTTCCTTGTCTGATAATTTCCATGTTCTACTGATAATTTCATTTACTGTTGCCTGAGACTTAAACTTAACCTTCAATGGCCTAGCCCCACCTTCCTTGTACTTTCCTAACCTAAACACCTCTTCAATCTCTTCTTGAACTTCGTTGTTTTCCTCCATGACTACTGATATTATTTCTTTAATCTTACTCAGTTCTTCTCTTTCTCTTTCTGATCTTATTGTCATACGTTTTTCTTTAACTCCTGAAATTACTACACATTTTTTCTTATCTGCTGCATCCCTAACTAAAGATTCTCTACTCAGCACCCTAACCACTTCCCTTTCCACCTTTTCCTTGCTTTGTTGTTCTAAAATCTCTTTCAAATTTACATTTCTTTCTTCCTGAATTTTCTTCCACCCCATATATTGCTCCTTGATTTCTTTAATGTGTTCGTCCTGTATTCTTGATTTGGATTCATACTCATCTAGTTTGCTTTTCATCCTGTCTCTTTCTTCTTCCAACCTCTTGAGCTGTTTTACTTCATTTGATGCTGATTCGTTACTTACTTTCAATTCTGTGACTTCTCTTTCTTGCTCTACATTGCGTGTGAAAACTTTTTCCAGTTTACTTCGTGTGTGTGTGTGTGTGTGTGTGTGTACCTGGGACGTATTTGTTCTCTCCTTGTGCTATGTTTGCTTAACACATGCGATGCACACAATAGATTTCTCCTCGAACATTCACTGCATGACATACGTATATATATGTGGCTGTGTGGCGTATTTCTTGCCTCTGACCCTTGTGCTAGGTTTGCGCTAAGTCAGTCAATGGATGCAATATTTCTCAGTGAACACTCTCTGCACTATTTTATATATTTCACACTAAACCATATGCAATAAAACACTGTCTGAGATTGGTACAATACCTTTTCACTGAAGTCTGTGATTGTGTGGCGTATTTGTTGTCTCTGATCCTTGCGCTAGGTTTGCGCTAAGTTAGTCAATGCATGCAATATTTCTCGACGAACACTGACTGCACTATTTTATATGTATATTTCACACTAAACCATATGCAATATTAAACACTATCACATGATTCCATCCCAACCTCCTCTATTATTCCCTTCCCGACTCCATGGTGTATGTGACTGCATTTTCCCTTAGCAACAATGGCATATCTTTATGGCATACATAACACCTGCTATGGTAGGTCAGTTATTTCACTAATCCAGGCACTATATGTTTCACAAATATAAGTATTGGCTTCACTATAAAGGTAAAATACTCACATCATTTACGGGCAGGGTGAAGCATTGAGTGGAAACCCCGCTGTAACAAACCAGACTCCTGCCTCTAGGCCTAATGGCTGATAACGGGCACAAATGCATTACAAACAATATATCTGTGTTTCATAGATGCAGTCACTTCACAGTATAGTAAAAAAAAACACTGTATAATCACAATATTTCAATAATGGCTTCTGCCTCGGGTGGGAGGGGGAAAATGGTGGATTTAAAGGGACAACTGACGCAGCACTACCCTTTAGCCCAGCTGGTCATGAGGTACTGAGGTTTTTCTGCTGCGCATTGGCTCATCAGAGCAGTCACAGCGTTGCCAAGTATTTACTTTGGAGGCAAGACTGGCATGCTAGACACACCAAAACTTGACGCAATTTGGCCAAAAACTTAATTTTTGGCGATTTTTTTCTGCTTTTTCACGCGATTCATGTCAGTGTGAGTTTATCACAAAAAAACATGGAAATCAGTTTGCGTCAATGTGTCCAGGAGGGTTAACGTGATTTGTCAAAAACTGTGAACAATTATGGGAAGGGGATGAAGGTCTGGGAGATGTTGACACTGACCTACTCTACCCTCGGCACCACTCAGGCAGTCAGTACAACTCGTGAATCAGCCATGAGCTGATGTCCGTCTTTCTCCCCTTAAGGTAAGCACCCACCTCACACCACCAGCCTATGTGCTGATGCCAGAGCCTTACATGCCCTGAAATCAGGACTGAACTCTTTCCCAAGGATGGGGAGAGTGATGAAGGCCACATTCAGTCTGATGAAGACAAAGCAAGTAGCACTGATGACCCATCAGACGACAGTGTGACATAACAAGTGTGACATAATGCCCATAGACGATGATGAGGATGGGGATGACAGTGAGGCCGATGCTCCACCTCCTTTTCACCGCAAGACTGCTGCTCCACTGGCCAAGAAGAAGATGGCAGACAATTATATCGAGCTACAAAGGCTAAGGAGAAGACGAGCACATTGCAGGAACACCAGCAGCAGGAGCACAGCTTGAGTTCCCCCTTCCTTGCTCCACCGTCACCACCACTTCCCTCCACCTCACACGGCCTCTCACCATCCTGCGCCATTTCACCACCTGAGCCTGTGCCAGGTCCATCCTCCTTAGCACCACATACCTTGTCTACATCTCAGCCTTCATGGCAGACTAAAAAGTATGTAGTGAAACATGGCTGTCAGTGAGGAATCGAGACATTTGAGACAGTTGTTACAGATGATGGCATCACCTTCTCGATCATCCTACTCCTGGACACCACTTACTGACTTTGTTGCCAGGACTTTTGCATTCAATGAAAGTGACTCTGGTGTACGTGACACAGGAGGACTGATGGCTATCAGTTCAGTACTGAGCTACTTTTTGTTTTTTGACGAGTACTTTATGATACACTTTGTGAGGGAAACAAACAAATTTTTCCACCAGACTACTGCTGATGAGGGACAACGAGAGACATGCAGGGCTCTGTCTTCGACTGAAATGACAGTGCATTCATTGTACATGTTCTTTGTGCTGATGATGTTGATGCCTTTGATGAAGAAATATGCGATTGTCGGATACAGGACGACTGATGTACTTATACAAGTACATTTCAGTGTACTTGGCAAGCACATGTCCTGAAACATATACCAGAACATCCTTTGTTTTCTTCTTTTCTCGGACAACATCACCAAAGACCCTATAGACACTTTGCAAAAGATAAGGCCCATTTTTGAGAACGTCAAAGGTAAGATGAAACACTATTTGGGGGCTTCCAAAAGGTTGTGATTGATGAATTGCTAATGTTATTCTGTGGCCCTATTTTTTCAGGCAGTACCTCCCATCAAAACGTCATCGTTTTGGCATAAATATATTTGTACTGTGTGATTGTAAGATGGGTGTTGTCCTGGATATGATAATATACACTGGGCCAATGACCGATACTCCACATACTGATCATCTTGGCATTTGTGGTGCAGTAGTGAAGACAATGATGGAAGGTTATGTGGGTAGAGGTGACATGCTCTGCACAGATAATTGGTACACCTCATCAGAACTGGCAGTGCACCTACTTGCCAGGGTTATTCAGTGTTGTGGCATAGTGCAGTCAAACCGAAGTGGTATGCCAATGTTCAATAATGGGCAAGAGAGAGGTACTGAGAAGATGCAATGAAACAAAGATCTTTTTGCCTTGCATTGGCAAGACAAGTGTGATGTGAACATGCCATTTAACTGTGTAGACAGGACTTCTCATTGATACACAAAAAATAGATCATGTGACAGGCAAACACATTCGAAAACCAAATGCAGTTACAGACTACAATCGTAACATGCACTTGGTTGATTAGAGCGCCCTACAGAATGGTAGTGTTGAGTGCATTCATCATTCTGTCAAATGGTAAAAAAAAAATCTTTTTCCACTTGGTAGATGTGTGCATTCTGAATGCACATCACTATTACCGCCAGAAATCCGGACAGACAGTCTCGTTGAGGAAGTTTGTACGTGGTTGTGTGTACGAAATCTTGCAGGAATACAGTCCACTGTCATCACAACGGGGGCGTACAGGTACAATTCGTGACCCTCCGGACCGACTTGGTGCTAAAGGTCTGGACTGCTGCACATTTTCTGGAAAAACTGCTGCCACCCAGTGAAGGCCAAGACCCAACAAGAGCTGGCAGGAATGTCCAGCTACGTTGCCACGTTTGTGCAACAACAGGGGCGGCAGTAAGAGTGAAATCTCACCACCTGGCAGTGTCATTGATGTAAGGTGGCTCTCAACCCTTCCTGTTTCCCAGCGTACCATACCACTGTAAATGTCTACTTGTGACATGAAATACTTGTCAGATTGACAAACTAGTGTGTAAAAAACTCTATAAAACTAAGTATATGCTACTGATAAAGCAATAAGTATAAATAAGGAAGTGCAGTACTACATGACTAAGAAAATAAGTATAAGTAAAATGAGAAAGTAATTAAATAAAGAAAGAGAAAGTGTTTCCCAGACAGTGACTGCTTATCAAAGTTTACTTTTGGTCTGGGAAGGGAACGAGAGAGATAAGAATCCCTCACGCTCTCTGCCAACTCTACAATGCACATCCAACAGCCCTCCAAGTGTAAAAATAAGATATTATTTCCTTTTATTCATTCTTATTTGTCATTATTTCTTTTCTTGTATTGTTTTCCACTTATTTTTTGTATTTGCTGTAAAAGTACGAGTATTCATACTTCTAATTTATTGGACTTCCAACTATAACTTACCTCACCAACCCTTCCCTCTCCATCCCTAGTCGGATGTGCTAATCTCTGGCTTTATCTTTTTTTGACCGCAAAGATTTTTCATACACATACACAATTGCACCTGTGATCTACAGACCAAAAAAACACCTTTCTCCTCTCTTTCGACACGAACTATACTACCCAGAGTACAAAAGTAACTCCCTACAGGTATAAAAGTTATATACATATCAAAAAAGGGGGGAGGGGAATCATAATTATAATTTTTTTCATGAGTACACATATTATGCACTGAATTTGTTCATTTTACATATTTTTTTGTTTTCCACAAGCATTTCAGCAACATGTGAGTTGTTTTCGTAATGGCTGTACTCATAAAACCTTCCCCTCCGTTCATGCTAATCACCTCGTGCGAGGTGCTAATCTCGGGTCATGTAGAATTTTGGCCGCGACAGGTCAACCTACTGAATACACACACAGCAGCACCATAATATGATAACAGACTAAAAATAGCATCTTTCGCCTCTCTTTTGACACACACACACTACATCACCCAGACTACAAAATTAACTGAATACTTGCATAAACACAATAAACATCAAAAACAGTGAAAAAAAATCATCATAATAATTGTTGTTTATAAAAGTACCCATATTTACCTCCGCCAAGGTGATTATGTTTTACCCCGCGTTTGTTTGTCTGTGTTAGCAGCATTACTCCAAAATTTATGAACGGGAATGATGACATTTTTTGGAAGGATGGGCCATGGGACAAGGAAGAAAATTATTAAATTTTGGCAAAGATCCGGATCCGGAGTATCCTGCACAATATCTCCAAAAGTTCTCAATGAATTTCAATGAAATTTTGTGGAAAGGTTGGCAACGGAACCAGAAAGAATTAAATTGGGGGGCGGATCCGGATCCGGGATTAATAAAAAAGTCATGAACAGATTTTGATGGAATTTTGTGTAAGTGTGGATCACGAACCAAGGAAAAAAAATATTAAATTTGGGGTCAGATCCGGATCTGGATCCTATATCCACGGATCCTAATCCGGTATTATGCAAAGAGTAATGAACGGATTTTGATTAAGTTTTGTGGAAGAGTGGGCGAAGGGCCAAGGAAGAAATGATTAAATTTGGGGGAGGAGATCAAATCAGGAGTATCCTGCAACATAAAAGTTCACAATGAATTTCAATGAAATTATCTGTAAAGGTGGGCCTTGCACCAAGAAGGAACTGATTACATTTTGGGGCAGATCCGGATCCGGATCCGGATCTTTTCTAATGGCAATGGCATAGGCGGATGTATGCGGTCTCCGAGTGCTTTGTAGTTAATAATTACAACAGCTCTGCTTTGAATTTAGTCCACCAATTTTAGCATGATCTCTCCACATCCAGTCCACAAGAATGAACAATGTTCGAGCTGAGACAGAACGTGACGAAAACTATAGCCAAACGCTCGTCAATAGAGAACGGACTGTACAATAATCCATGCTTCTTTGAGGCGATTTTAGCAAGTGATCTAACATGATAGTTCCAGTTTAAGGTACCGTTAATAAAAACGGGAAGAACTTCAATATTGTTAGAGGTAAGAGTATTGGCTGCATTAAAGGTAATGCAGGAATTATATAATATCAGTATATGAGTAACCTGTATATACAGTACAGTATATATATATATATATATATATATATATATATATATATATATAGATAGATAGATAGATATATAGATAGATAGATAGATATATATATATATATATATATATATATATATATATATATATATATATATATATCTGTCTATATATATATAAATTGATAGATAGATGGATAGATATTTGGAGAGCCCAATACCCAGGGCTCCAATCAAATGGGCAGACTCACATGGCCATGTGGAATGAGAGAGGTGTGAATGAGGAGAGGGAGACGGTGGAAGTGGTGAATGTGTTCAAGACTGCATGATATGCCGTGATGGCATTGTGTGAAATGAAGATGAATGGGTGTGAGCTGGAGGAGTGGGAGGGTGTGAAATGTGTAAGACTGGGCATGAATGGGCGAGGAAGATGCAAGGAAGGAGTTGCTTTGTTGGTGAATGAGGTGTGGCAGAGTGGAAGGAGAGAATACAGATGTGTCAGCTCGAGATATATGTACGTTAAGTTCAAGTTTGAGAAGGTGAAAGTGGTGATGATTGTAACGAATACAACGTGTGAGGACAGGAGTGAGAGAGAAAGACACGTTTTCGGATGAGCTGGATGAAATAATGAGGGAAATGCCTCGTAATGGGGGATATGAATGGGAGAGTAGGCACTGGTCCTGAGGATGACATAATGAGTTGTTATGATAACGGGAAGCAACTAAAAGATGTATGTCAGGAGAGGGGGTTGTGCATTTGTAACTCGTATTTCAAACAAAAAGATGCACATAAATATACATGGTATAGAGGGAACAGGGATTGTGTTGAAAGGAGCCTGATTGATTATGTGCTCGTTGAGAGATCGATGATGGGAACGGTTGCTGATATGAGGACGTGAGACGATGGTGTAGAGGTCTGTCAGATCATATGACTGTGGTATGCAAGATCAAGCTGAGAGGAGTGAGGTCGACAAGGATTGAGAGGAGAGTCAGGGAGAAAGACTGATAGTTGAGAAGCTGAGGATCAAAGAAATGGCAGATGATTACAGGACCAAAGTATGGAAGGAGTTAGAATCAGTGAATTGGAATGAAAAGGATCTTAACAACCTGCGGAAAGCATATAGGGATTGCTTAGTAAGGAATGCTACAGCAGTGTGTGATGTGGCAAGAGAACAACAAAGAGAGGTATGGCAGGGTGGGATGAGGTGGTTAAGAGAGCAGTGGAGGAAAAAAGGAAGAAGTGGCTAGAGTGATTACAGGACAGGGGTTCAGTTGAAATAAGAACTGAATGTACTGAGAGCAAGAAGCACATAAAGAGACTAGTGAAGAGGAAAAAGAAGGAGGTAAATGATGATCTAGGAAGAAAAATGAACGCGAACTACTCTGAAAATAGGAAGTTATTCTGGAAAGAGGTGCGCAAATGTAGAAGTGAAAGCAGAAAGAAATGTGATGGTGTGAAGGATGTAGGTGGTAGAATATTAACCCATGGGGATGAAGTAAGGACCAGATGGAAAGAATATTATGAAAGCCTGATGAATAGGAGTAGAGAGAGCAGAGCGGCCATAAACATGACTGGTTTTGGGGGTGTGCAGAATAGGAATGCAGTGCCAGGAGACATGACACTTGCACAGGTGAAGAGTGCTGTGATGCGGCTGAAAAATGGGAAAGCAGCTGGGGTTGATGAGGTGTATGCAGAGATGCTTAAGTGTAGTGGAGAGAGTGGAATGAAGTTCATGTTGGAGATATGTAAGAGGGCATGGATGAGTGAAACTGTGCCTGCAGAGCGGAAAAAGGCTGTGATTGTACCCCTTCTACAGAAATAAAGGTAAGCAAAGTGAGTGCAAGGATTATCGTGGCATAAGTTTATTGAGTGTGGTAGGGAAGGTATACGGAAGAATTATTATAAAGAAAGAACAAGAGATCTCACAAGTCCTAGTGAGTGATGAACAGGGTGGCTTTAGGAGTGGCAGAGGATGTGTGGATCAAATATTTGCAGTGAGGCAGATAGCACAGAAGGCTTGTGAGAAGGATCATAGGATGTTTATAGCATTCATGGATCTGGAAAAAGTATATGACAAAGTGGAGAGAGAGGGACTGTGGAAAGTTTTCCGCATGTACAGTGTAGATGGCAAGCTGCTAGGTGCCATCGAGATTTTATGATGGTAGTGTGGCATGTGTAAGGGTTAACTGTATCTAAGTGAATGGTTCACGATCAGTGTGTGGCGTGCAACAAGGTTGTATGATGTCCCCATGGTTGTTCAATTTATATATGGATGGGGTGATGAGAGAAGTAAAAAAACGAGTAATGGAGAGTAGGATGGCATTGGCAATGAATGGTGATGGATGGAATATCTCAAATTTGTTGTATGCTGATGATGCAGTACTGCTTGGAAGCACCGGACAAGAACTTGGTAGGCTAGTGTACAGTTTTGCCGATGTCTGTGAGCGTCGTGCCTTGAGAGTAATAGAAAAAGAGTAAAGTGGTTATTGAAAGAGATGGTGACTCCCAGTGCGATGTTATAGTGAATGGAGAGAGACTGGAAATGGTGAGAGGGTTCAAATACCTGGGTACAGTGATACAAAAGAGAGGAAAATGTGCAAAAGAAGTTGAAAGTAGAGTGACACAAGGAAGAAAGGTAGCTGGTGCAACGAAGGCCTTGATAAGAAACAGAGGCTTGAGTGTTGCAGCTTCACGAGGCTTACATGAAGGAGTGAGAGTGTCAGCTTTAACATATGGATGTGAGACTACGGTGTGGCATGAAAATGAAAAGTCAAGAGTGACAGCAGTGGTGATGGGACTGCTGAGGAATGCATGGGGAGTACAGAGGGCGGATAGGATACGAAATAATGTGATTCGTGAAAGATGCGGAGTGAGGAGGTCGGTGGACACCAGAACTGAAGAGAGTGTACTGAGATGGTATGGTCGTGTGGAGAGAATGGTTATTAGAGTGGTGAAAAAGGTATATCTGTGCGAATTTGAAGGAGGGAGGAGGCGAGGGGGCCAGGCAGAAGGTGGAGAGATATGATGGATGTGTGAGGAAGAGAGGTTTGGAAGTCAGTGAGGCTAGGGAACTGACAAAAGATTGAGCTGGCTGGATGAATGTTGTGAGGAGAAGTGCATGATCAGGGATTTGGCACCCCTTTTTAACGTGGCAGCATCCAGACTGACTCAACCCAATACATTTATGTGAAGCTACAGAACGTGGTGAATGTTTTTGGCTTATCCGATAGAGCCAGGATTCCCAGGGGCTCGAATGATGAGTGAATGGAAGCGTGGCCCATTGGACTGGGCAAATTTGGGCTGTCTAGACATTGTTACTCTACACCCTGCCCTAGGGTGAGAAAGGAGGTCCGGATGATTATGATGATCCTATATATATATATATATATATATATATATATATATATATATATATATATATATATATATATATATATATATATATATATTAGGATTATAACTTTTTTGCAACCTTATGTTCCTGTACCTCAAGTCGATGAACTTTTGCTTAAAAACAAAGAAAAAAGCCCTTACTCCTCTCAGTTAAAAAAAAAAAAAAAAAAAAGCTCACAAATAAAAAATTCGATTTTTGCAAGTGTATACTTATATGTATAATAATAATAATAATAACAATAATAATAATAAAAGAGCTTATACAAAAGCATTAATACTTAAAATCACTGATTTTTACCAACAATAAATCTAAATTGCAGTTTCACTTTGTTTCTGCAGGCAGCATAAAGTTCCTGCATCACTTTGATTGCACGTTCTGCACACAGATTACTTCTTGGTATCTTGAGTAGGGATGGCTCCTGCTTCCAGTGATTCTGCACTGAGTTTAGTGCTTTTTTGTTAGGTTTCAATATTTGCGACAAGTTCTTGAAGTCACTTTCATTGTGCATCTGATTAGTAAACCAGTACTCTGCCCATTCATATGAAATGACGCTGCATATCTTCTCCAGTCTTCCTTGTTGTAGGTATAAGAATGAATGCCAGGATAGCAAGAATTGCTCTTGAATTCCACCTCGAATTACTGATATTTGGAATTTTGTTAAAGTTAATCAAAGGATAATGCTCTTTTTCTTCAAAGAATATAAACACCTATGTTAAATGGTACAAAAATTCATGTCATCTCTCCATCCTGACCTATTGAGGCTCTCTTCTTTTCCATTAACAAATTGTGATTTTAGTTTTTCCTAATTATTTATTAATTGAGATATAAATGGATACTCGATGTTTCGAGAATTGGTGTTAGAGCCAAGTTCTTCGTCCATCACCAGACGGAGAATCTTGTCCAGAATGTAATGCTGACAATCAACATATTGTGGTTTGCTGAAACTCTTATCCGAGAAGATCTGTTGTAATCTGACAACAAATCCACTCTTTTTCCCAGTGTTAACGCTAGTTGTATCAGCAGTGATTATTTTTATTACATGCATACAACTTGTATTCATCAATAACTTTTGCAGTTCCTTCAGCAATAGTTTCAGCCTTGCCATTTTCCAAATGCAGTGCATCCAATTATATTTGTTTCTTTCATTTTTAAATAGTACTACCTGGTACTCATTTTCATCAATCTGCTTTCCATCGAAATGTAAAGACTATATTTCCATCTGCAGCTTTTTAGTCATGTCCTCCTTCAGTGTAGCAGCCTCTTTGTATATTGTCTTGTAAAAATGTGCTTGAATTGGAGCTGGAATGTCAATACCATCATGTGACAATTGTTTACATATTTTAGAAGCTTTATTTGTTGATACTCCAGGAGATGGCACCAAGTTAGTTGCAACTTTACTTCTGTTGTGTTTTCCGGTTGGTCGATGATTAGTCTCATCTTCATTCTTACATTTGCTGTCATCAGATTCAGTGCAACTACCACTAAATGAAAGATCATAAGATGTTGATGGTAATATAGGTTCATCAGGGAGTTTTCGTCTTTTTGAAGGGTGAATGGTTTCCTTAAGCTGCCCACCCACGCAGAGGACTGGCATCACGATTCTGTGAGGATAATCATTTGTGGACTAGCCTTAAGGCTTGGCATCATAGACGAAACCCCCCACACGCTGACGATTGTCGTTAAGGATTGGCATGAGGACAGACATCAAGGCGCCAGTCGTCTGCGTGTGTGGAGGCATCTCGCACCAGTCGTCTGCATGTATAGTCCAAGAGCTTGTGGGGAGATACCTGTTGAAAACTTCAGATCTTCCAGTGACCGTCCCATTGCAAGAAACCTCAGGGTTGCAGCTAGCCTCTCCTTTGCTGATATGGATTTCCTCATTACTGTATCTTTCTTCGTTATCACCGGGGGAACCAGGGTTAACAAATATCTGAATGAATCATCAGTCATCCTTAAGTAGTTTTTAAAATCATCAGGGTTATTTTCTCTCAATTCATCCAGCAACACCATATGAGAAAGCTTGTCTCTCTTTTTTAGCCACGGTTCTGTCCATAGTCAACGTTTTTTATGACAACGTTCTTCTTCAGATTCGTCACTTATTAGCACTATCAGTAAAGCACTCTTCTGTCTTTTACTTAAAGCCATGATGTGCAACTGATGATGAGCAAATGTCGACACACCTCTGTGTACACCAGACGACTGTCGCCTTGATGTCTGCTCTCGGTCTGCTCTCCCTCCCTACAAGCAGACGATTGGCTTCACGTGGCCTCAAGCGACTGGCGCGAGCCGTCCCCTACACGCAGACGATTGGCATCAATGACGCCAATCCTTTCCCCGCCTCACGTGGATTTATAATCAGACGTAATTCCATGAGGCCAAATAATTCCATCTGACAATTGGAATCAGGAGCCCACACACGGTGACGATTTTGTGAGGACTGGCCTCTTGACACCAATCCTCACAAAATCGTGATGCCAGTCCTCTGCGTGTGTAGGCAGCTTTACTTGCAACTTGACCTGTTGAGTACCCCACTTCTCCTTTGCTTTGCACTTGTTGGTGGTAGAGTTGTTTATCTTCAGTACATAACCACTGACCATTTCCTTTTGTAATATCAAAAAGTTTTTTTTAGGGCATCATATATTCCCCTCTTGACACATTCATTGTAAGATAGCACCCTGTCAAGCTTTGCTTGTATTGCTTGATCTGACACTAGTGACAAGTTCAATTTATTCTCCCATAATATTGTAACTTCTTTGGAAATTTCGATTATTCGTTCTTTTCTTAATATGATTTTTGCTACAAGAAACTGGTAACGTCCAACAACTTGCATTTTGTTTGGTGTTCTGCATTTTTCTTCTAATGAAGATTCTTCTCATGGCACAATTCCTCTTGTTCTATATGACTGCTGGAACCGCACCAAATTATGTCCAGACATCCTTGTTCTTCTGTATGATAGTATCACTTCTTTTGTGCGACATCATGCTTATCTGAAAAACAAAAATATTTAATTATATAACAGTTACACAGTAAGCAATTATTTTTCTGATTGTTCATCTGCAAACTGTGAAGATAACTGTCAGATGCTGAAAACTGCGTCCCGTTTTATAATATTTAGATTTTTCTAGAATGTTCTAAACAATGTTAATTCATACTAGAATGTTACAAACTGTTGTATAAAGTTCTAAACAGTTCTAAAATCTGTTCAAATCTATAAAATTAAAAAAAAATCAATATAAAGAATAAGAAAGTGATAAAACTTGCGTGTGGTAATTTTAAATATATGGTAATCCATTTTTTTTTATTTGGAGGTGGCCTTTTTTTTTTTTTTTTTACTGAGAGGAGTCAGTTTTTTTCTTTGTTTTTAAACAAAAGTTCATCAAATTATGATACAGGCTAATTTTTTTTGAAAATAAATAAAAAAGTTATAACCCTAATATATATATATATATATATATATATATATATATATATATATATATATTCAGAATTAAAGGAGACAATAATATTTTTTCCCATTCAGTAATTTTGCAAAATATTGATTTATGGAGACTGCAGTGTTGTGCTGAGAGTTAAAAATATACTTTGTGAATTGGTGGCCGAATGTAAAAGAAGTGTATATCTTTGAATCATCTACATATAAATGTATGGGATCACTGGTAATAAACAACAGATCATTAACGCTACGTGAATGAGGAATATGTTTAGAGCCAGAACCAATGCAGGCATACCAGCATTCACTGAATGGAAATTTGAAGATACACTACCTCGATTCACTCTTATCTTTCTGCTGCTTGAACATAAGTGGAACAAAGGATAAGAGGCCGTAAAAAGGAAATTTTTATGATAAGGAACTATGCATACACTCTCGAAAGCTTAAGAAATATCATTGGCTATTGAATAGGATTCTCCATGTTGGTTCGTTGACTGGAGAATTCTATGGATGACAAGAGTGAGTATGCAATACAGTAGTGGATCTTTCATGACGAAAATTGTATCTTCTTTCATTGGGTACATTGTTTAATTCAAATTATTTAACACATTTCTCACTGATGACAATCTCAGATACTTTACCAAGAAAAGATATGATAGCTATGGGTCTATGAAGTATCCATTCTTTGGAACTGAGAGGATGTTAGCATCTTTCCAAATTTCAGTGAATAAAAACATACCTCTGTCTTCTTCAAATAATTTAGCTGAACAGGAACATGTACAGATTTTTTTTTTTCAAATTATATGAGGAATTTCATTTGGACCAGGATCTTTGTTGGTGCTAGATTGTCTACGATTCACATATATGTCTAGTCTAAATCTTTAGTGGGACACAGGGACAGTTTTGGGAGAGTCATGTTCGAGTTCAGGAATGGTCTCATTGATTTCCTGTAATGTAGAACCAAGAATGTTAGCTTTTTCATGGGGTCATTTATGCTGTTTTCATTTGAGGATATTAGTGCAGTAAGGGTGATGATTTGTTAAAGTTGCTATTGATGGAACTATGAGTGGACCGAAATATTTTGTTGTCATTTGGATTATTCAGAAGTTTGGATGCTTATTTGGCAAGATTTATTACGGTTTTGCATGGCCTCTAGCAATTTTCAGTGATTAGGTGATTTGCTAGTTCTTAATCTTATGTATAAGTTTTACAGTTTTGTAATCCAATTTTTGATGGTTGCTCTGGCACAGTTGCAGTCGAACCATTTGATTGAGCCCAATCTGTTTGAAAATTGTTGACACGGTGTGAACAGTTCCATACCAGTTTGTATTGCCATTAAAGAGACTGGGTGGAACTGATATCAGTGATGAAGAAAACGAATCCAATGGAATACAACCTAGATCAATCACTCAACCCCAGTCTGCCCTGTCAAAGTACCATCTGGCCACCCTAACTGGTTCAAAACAGAGGTTTGTGGCAAGTGACGGTTTAAGCTTCGGTGAGATTGTGATTGGAGGATCCTACTGGTAACAGTACCTCAGTCATATAAATATCAGGACTGCTTGTCAAGAACTGGTCCACTATGGTCTGGATTGTCTGGTATTTTCATTGGTTACTTTACTAGCTTTGTGAAATTAAACTACCTCATTTTGCAAATGGCTCCAATTCAAGAACAGTAATGTCTGTCTTGGCTGAATGCAATAACCATTCTTCACTATGGACGTTGAAATCACCCTATGTGGAAGTTTCAGCAGCTAGGGTGAGGTTAAACTAGCCCATTTGTGTGGATATGGAGTTAACTAGGCTGGTTTCTGGTGAGGCACTATGGTAGTGATGAACTGTAAAGATCTATCTATCTATCTGTTGCCAGACGCCTTAATCCCTTACGGGGTGGCCACAAACAAATCGCCTCCACGTCGCCCTGTCCCCCGCCATTTCATTGCCCTGCTCCTAACTCACATCCCCCTCTCTCATATACCTCTCCACTCCATCCCTCCACCTCAGATCTGTAAAGAACTGTTTGGTTATATGGTGGTAATTTCGATTCTAGAATGGGTAATCAAAATTAGTAGAACTGAAGATGGTGACAATGTCAATTATATTATCATATTTAACCCGTACTACGCTGGGGGAAAAAAAAATATGCTGACTGATTTTTTATTATTTATTTTTTTCTGGCTAAATGGGCTTAAGACATCAATTTAAGACTCCTGGCATTAATGAAAGTAATCACTAAAGCCAGAAAATTGGTTAATCGAGTCGAGTTGGAGCCACTCTACCTCTGAAATCTTCGAGGTTACTGAGAGAGCAGAGTGGCTGTGAGCATGTGAACCATATTTTTTTTTTTTTTTGTTCTGGCTAAATGAGCTTAATACATCAATATAAGATCCCTGGCACTATTAAAAGCAATCACAATATATATATATATATATATATATATATATATATATATATATATATATATATATATATATATATATATATGTGTGACCGACTCTGGGCATAGGCTTCACAACCTGCTTTCAAGGCCCAGTAGAGGCTACGTACCGTACACCTCTACATGTCACCACTTCGGTGCTAACACCCACCGTCCATAGTGAATACATGCTAGGGCTGTCTCATACAGGACTGGTGTATTGGTATTAGCGGGGGTATTTTTATGACATGTCAGCGGGTCTTCTAGTAGATCAGTAAAGTCTGATACTTATGAAATTCAAATCCTTAAACTGTTCCCTGCCCCAGTGGGATTTGAACCAGGGTCTGTTAGGACTGCAGACCAACTCTCTACCGATTGAGCCTATAAATATATATTTGAAGTTAGTAGAGAGGTGTGGGTATAAACTCCTTAGGGCTTTCTCGACTTAATAAGGGACTGTCTGTGTACAGGTGTTGTCAAATATATGCCCTAGCTTGAACTTCCCAATGCCTGGCTGCTTGTGTGGATTCCCAGACCAGCCACTGTGGTGTACAGACCTCCAGCCATCTCTTTCCTGCGCTGGACTCTGCCTCTGTTATAGTGGATGATTTTTCCATTTTTTTTTTCCCACTTTTGCCAATTTTGAGACTAAGTCTCTGGCACTGAGAGAGAATTATTTGTGTTTTTACAACTTTTTGTTGGACTCTGTCTCAGAAGAGTAGACTTCTGTCTGACTCTCAGTGTGTGTGTGTGTGTGTGTGTGTGTGTGTGTGTGTGTGTGTGTGAGTGTGTGTGTGTGTTTCAGCCTGACACTTAGTGTCCCTGTTGTAGTATGACGCCGAACCCTGAAGGAGTACCTTTAAGGTACCTCCATGAAGGGGGGGGTCCTATAGGCCTGCTTAAAGGAGACGGTAAGAGTAGGCACTGCTAAGATGGGGTCTCCTGCAATGCCCTTTAGAGGGTGGGGAAGGTAGGCCCCAATCACTGTAGGGAATTGGCCAGCTTCTATGTATTTTGAGTGAGTGAGTGTGTGTGTGTGTGTGTGTGTGTGTGTGTGTGTGTGTGTGTGTGTGTGTGTGTGTTGTCTATGTATGTCATCTGTGCATGTGTGGTCTGTGCATGTTTAGTCTGTTTGTGTGTCTGCCTGCTATTATACCATGCAGGCACCTAAGTGCACCTGATCTTCAGGGTCCTCTCGTGTACCCCGACCTGTGTCTCATGTGCTAGTTCCTGCTCCAACTTCTCATTCTAAGGGTTGCATAGGGGAGAGACCCCCATCCACCTCGAGCTCCCACTCCTCTGCTGTGAATATTGCCTGCAACCCTCTGTCCTCTTCTCAGTTTTGTGCTCCCAGCCCTTCCTCTTGTTCCTCTTGCCCTGACGTCCGTATCCCTGCTACATCATCTCGGCCTGCTAAATCCGCACGTATCCACGAATGGATGGTTGATGAACCTGCTGCTCCTGCTGCCCTTCTTGCATCATTTGCTGGTCCTTCTGCCCCTGCTGATGATGAGGGCTTTACCCTCATCTCTTCTAAGAGACCTAAACATTGTGGGCAGGGAAACGAGCCCTCTCTGGCACCTTGCACTGGAGCTGCTCACCGGCCTCCACCCACTGCTTTGCCCTCTGTGACAGTGGCTGTATGTCCTCCACCTCGCTCACCTTACCCAGCTTTTCGGGTTGCGATTCAGAATGGGCACGAGACCAGTTACGATGCTGTGGCTGTCCTGGAACATCATCTGCTGGAGCTTTGGACATCAAACATCACTGGCAGGGAAGGCAGCTTGGTGCTCATCCCCAAGGATGAGACCTCATACGACCTCCTCAAGGCTGTCATTCTTGACGAAGCTCCCCCCGTCAGGATCATCGAATTGATGCTGCGCAAGAGAACCACGAAGGCAGTTGTGATAGGGGTACCCTGTAATGATGCCAAGAGCCCTCCTGCTGTGACATCTTCAAGTAGAGGAAGTGACTCAGTGCCAATGAGCCCAAACCAGGGGGGAGACCCTGTAGGTAGTAATCACCATCCGTGGTCCTCTGTTCATGACAATAGATCTGGGGAACTGGGGCTCCTACCATCTCCTCCTCTTCACAATGGAACCTCTCTACTGCTTGTGATGTTAGCGGTACGGTCACCACCAAGTGACCTGCCACCACCCAACTGTGTGCGGCATATGCAGGGGAGCACACCCCACCGACATGTGCCTGGCGAAATTCAAGACAAAACAGCTTGCCACCTCCCGCTGGCCCAACTGCTCAGGCTGGCATCAACCTTGGCACCCCAGCTACCCCCATCAGAGTGGCACATGTTTGCCAGGGTTGGAAGTGCCAAGTAGCCTAGGTGACAGAGCAGCAGGCCACCAGCACCACTCCTGCACCCCCGGTACCTTCATCTGGGGCCAACAGTGCCAGGCAGAGGCGTCCCTCCAGCCTTCGATGCAGGGGCATTCCCCCCTCTTTCATCAGATTTCACTCACATAACAAAGTCTGCGGAGGTCCATCACTTTCCTCCAGCCCTGGCCCCATGGTCGAGCAATACACCTGCTCCTGCTCCTTCCCATATCCCAGGCTTTCCTCTGCTTACCTTCACCATGGAGAAGCAGCAGATGCTGGGCAAGGAGATTGCTCTGAGCTTGGCCAGATTGCTGGGGATGGCTATAGGCAAAGCCCTCGACACAGAGCCTCTGGTGAAAGCTATGGACGGCAAAATTGTGAAGGTGGTCGAGGCAAAGCAGCAACTCTGCACCTCTCCCTCAGCTCCTCGGACATCACCTCCAGCACCTGTCACCGTGACCGAGCCACCTTCCGCCCAGCTTCCACAGCATTGCCCTCACGGCCCAGCCATTGCCTGTCCAGGGTTCACACCAGCCTTGGCTGTGATCAAGGAAGAACGCAAGGCTCTCAGCCTTAAACCAGAAGTTGCTCTCCCCCCTCAGTCCCAGGCTCTGCTGCACTCCCCCAAGTCTTGCAGTGGAACTGCTTAGGGGCATGGAGCAAGCTTTCCCACCTTCAAGAGGTGGCTGCTAAGGAGGATGTGCATGTTTTCCTCCTTCAGGAGACGCTGCTTCCCCGTGGCTCCACTTTTAGACTCAGAGGTTTCAGGGGCCATTTTCTCCCTTGGGTCCAGGTTACTACATGGGTTGTGCCATCCTGGTGAGGGATCACATCCCTTGCTCTGAATATGACCCTCGTATTCATTGGGTGAGGGTGTTGAGGTGCAGGGTGTCATCATGCAGCTTGCCTCAAGCTCCTTGACTATTTTTAACACATACAAAAGTCAAAGTGGGATCCTGGATTCAAGGGAGGTTCTGGCCCATGCAGTGGTTAAGCCGACACTCATTGGGGGGGGGGGACTTCAATGTCCACCATCCTATCCTCTCCTCGCCCCTCCCGACAACCGAAGCAGGTCAGCATGTTGTCATTGCCCTCGAGGAAACTGCCAGGGTCTCCTTATTAAACGACTTGTCTGAGCCTAATCACGTCAGTGGTGGTAGGCTTGACCTCTCCTTAGGCTCTAAGTCTCTTGCCAATGTGTCCGCATGGTCCTCGCACCCATTCCTCACCAGCCATCACTTTGCTGTGGTGACAGAACTACCAGCGGCTCATCTCTCACCTCCCCTGCTGCCTCCACCCCACTAGGATTTACAGCGGGAGTACTGGCCTGAGTACGCTCAGGCTGTTGAGGTCGTCTTGGACATTGTTGTTCCCTTTGCCTTCCCTTGAGAACTATGCTGAGCAAGTTGCCCATGCCTTACATCGCTCTGGTGCTGCCAGTGTTCCCCTCACCAAGCGCCCCATGGACTGAGAGCTGAGTCATCGGCTGAACTTGGCCCGCAAGAACTATTGTCGGTGGCCTTCCTCTCCAACCAGGAAATACCTAGCTGCAGTGACGCAACATGTTTCTCTGGAAAAATGCCGCATCCGGGATGAGGCTTGGATAAAGTGGTGTCGGTCCCTTGATTCCCACTCTACCCTTAGGCAGATGTAGACGAAGATAAAGTCTGTCTCCTCTCCCCGACCAGCCAGACCATTATCCAACCCTGACCTGGCTGATGAGGTGAACCACCTTGCTGCCCATTTTGCTGCTCATACTTCATCCACAAACCTCCCACAGTTTGTTAATGATATGCAAGCTCACCTTGCAGGCCCTTGCAGGGATGCTGTTGAGGCTGCTTGCTCTCATCCTGATGTTGCTGACCACCTCTTCACTGTGAGGGAACATGACTGGGCTCTGAGCCACAGTAAGGATACAGCTCCAGATTCTGATCTTCTTGGCTACTCCCTCCTGGCTAGCGCTGGCCAGGGCAGGAAGCCTCATATCCTTGACCTCTTGAATCGTTTGTGGCTTGAAGGGCGTCTCTCGGGATTGTGGAAGACAGCCATTATTCGCCCCATCCCTAAACCACATGATCCAGCTACCATGAGGCCGATCTCCTCAGCTGCATGGCTAAGACATTGGAGAGGCATGTCCTCTCTTGTTTCACCTGGAGTTTAGGCCCACTCCACTCACCGCTTTTTGCTTACCTCCCTGGCAGAAGTGCTCAGCATTGCCTGGCCTCCTTTCTTGGTGAGCTGAGGAGCAGTCTGGCATGGCTGTTTTCCTCGATCTCGAGAAGGCATTTGAGCTTGCCAACCCTGATGCAGTTATCACAGTCGTCGCCAAGTTATTTCAAAAGTGTGTTAAGTTGTGGGGATTTTAAGAAGGAGAGAATGTTCATTGTACTTGTTGTAGATGGCAGGAGAATGATAAAGATGAGTCCGGGGTTTGACTGTAGTTTATTTCTTGAGGGAGTGTCTCATAGGAGCAGTACTAAGGCGAGAGTGGTTTTATGCTTGCTAACTCTGTGCACTCTATTCCTGCCTCTCCTCACCGAGTCTCTCTCTGTCTCCTACCCCTTTTGCTCTGCCTCTACCATTTCCCCCATATATGAGTGGTTGTGTCACGCATAAGGGCACGGGTGTGTGAAACTTTCCCTAGCATGGGGAGTTGCCATCAGGCATCACAGTGTGCTGTGTGTTAAATTCCTAACAAGAAAATGTGCACTGCTGTTTCTTCTATCCCTCTCACTTAGGCACGACTGTCATGGGGGAAAGTGGAAATATGAATAAAATGCAAAAAAGTAGTTGGTTATCACAAAGGAATCGACTCAAGTAGTAAATTTACTTTATGTGGGTTACTTCACCGATTCTCTAAAGACAAGAATTTTATAAACTTTCTCAACAGTACACAGCAGAGACTAACTACTCACGAATGCAGTATTGTTAGTTTCTGAGAAAGTGTCCTTAACCCTGACAATGGATAATTAATACTAATAATAATGAACAGATTCTTGCTAGGGCTAACTCCTGGTGGGCACAATGGATTTAAGAATTAATATCAAAGAACTGACCTAAATACCAGTCGTGATTAATATAAGAAATTTGTGCAAACTGGGAGAAACAAATTAAAGAAAGCACACTGTGGAGAAATCAAACACAATTGGACATGGCAGCAAAGGATGTTGAGCTGTTTCACCAGACAGTGCACTGCCTGAGAGAGAAAAAGCCTTGTTCTCGGTCAAGTGCACAGTGTTGATGAAAGTGACCTGTTCTACCGCTCTTTGCCCACCAACACCCTGGCAAAAAGACATGGAGAAGATAGTGCTTGGTCAGAAGCTGTCCAAACAATGTGTCTCGGTGTTGTGTTGTGCCAATGCTAACTGGATGCACTCCCTTAAGCCCGTTATTGTTGGACATGCAAAACAGCTAAGTTGTCTCTGTGGGTTGATGGATAGGCTGCCTGTTGTGTGGTATCATTCTGTGAAGGCCTGGTTTACCACAAAGATCTTCAGAGACTGGTTCCACAGACACTCTGTCAAGAAAGCTATCAATTATTAAATGGAGGAACTTGGTATCCCTCGCGCCCAGGTGAAGCTTCTCCTGATCCTCAACAATGCCTTTGCGAATCTGTTGGACAAGGATTTGGTTACTGATATCGACCATATTATGTGCATCTTTCTGCCACCTAATAAGACTCCTCTCGTTCAGTCAATGGACCAAGGTGTTATCGTAGCAGCCAACAGACTGTACCATCAGAGGTTCTTCAACAAGTTGATCATGGTGCTTGAGGACGAGGAAGGGATCGACACACGCAGGGAGTGGACCTTGGAAAATCGAAAGTGTTACAACATCAACCCTGTGGTGTTCAACTGGGCCAATGCTTGGAAGGAAATCTTCATCAAAACCTTGAAAAGTGGTTTGTCTCGTCTCCTTCAGGGATCCGAGGCAGTGCATGACTTTGAAGGATTTGACATAGAAGATTTCTACCTTCAGCTATGAAATGCAGACAAGGATGTGGAAGTTGACGATGTAAGGCATTGGTTGGATGATGACGGCCACAGTCCAGGTTATCCCATGTTGTTTGATGAGGAAATCGCTGCTGCTGTCTCTGTGGGACTGACAGAGGAAGGTGACAAGGACGAGGAGGATCCTGACTCTGGGCACCCCTCCACTTCATCGGTCCCTCATCTTGTTGCACTACAGGTCTTCATTGAGCAGTTGCTCAAATATGCTGAGCACCCTCATTGCAAGAGGGAGTTGGTGCCACTCAATCTGGCAGTGGATCTGCAGGCAGTCAGGGACGTTGTCATCCTTCAACAGAATTGCCGCACCTATCGTCAGACGAAGATCGCCTCCGTCTTCAAGCCCACCACCCCCACAAGTGCCAGCCCCTTCACCCCACCACCACCAACACCACCCTCTCGACCCTAGTCTTCACTCTCAGATCCATAACTGAGCACATCAACAGCCATTGAGTCGCCATTGGACTTGAGCTCGCCGCTGTCTTCAGAGAGTTTTGAGATGGGTAGGGCTCCATCACCTTGTCACATGTCCCCGCTCATCAGCCAGCTTCAGCAGATGGAGGGGGAGTTCTTTGATCCTTGCTAAGTCACACAGATAGCCACTAGGTCGCCTGGAAGACCTGTAGACCTGCTACAACCTGGCGGGTTATGACTACTGTCTGCCGTTCACTGGGTGGTAAGTATAGTGTATATATATATATATATATATATAATTTTTTTGCTTATACATTGTTTTCTTAGTGTTTAGGATTATATTGCTTATTGCAATGTGTGTTTTAATGTCTATAAAACAGCCAAAAGGCTGCAGAATGCCGCCAAAATTAGAAGGAGTACTGTGCATGTAGGTAGGGTTCTTGTGTTTTTTTATTGTTTATGCATTGTCTTCTTAGTGTTTACGATTACATTGCATATTGCAGTGTGTGTGTTGATGTCTGAAAACAGCCGAAAGACCACAGAATACTGCCAGAATTAGAAGGGGTACTATGCTTATAGGTCGGGTTAGGGTACAGGATGGGGTATAGGTAGGGTATGGGTACAGTCTAGTATACTGTTCCATATCTGAACATTGCCCCTATCCTGATATGCCTTTGGCTCAAATATGTCGGATATTCGATGGATTCTTGTATTACACTTGGCCATTCATTTGTAACACACCCTTTGTCATATTTATATCCCAAAATGCCATCACATGATAACGTTAATTCCTTAAAAACCTCCTTTGTTATTTTCATGTATTTATTATTATTTTTATATTCTACACGCAAACTTTCTCCTATTCTACTTTAGACGATTCCAGTGCTGTTCCTTCATCACTCCCTCCTCCTCCCCTCCCACGACTTCCTCATAACTGATATTAACCCGCGGCGTCCCGTTGACGTACTTCCACGTCCTCACGTTATGTCACTGCCAATCCCGTTGACGTACTTCAACGTCCTGCAATTGCAAGGTTCATAATTTCCACAATTTTCAAAATTCGTGCGAGATTTTCGATTCGCCCACGTACCCAAGCCTCCCCTACCTGCCCCCAGGCGGGCAGCGTCCCAGACCCCGCGTGACCTGCACTCACCCTTGTCTCGGTCACTCACCTGTTAGCAGTGACCCAGGTCAGACATGGCGCGTAAAGGTCTCTCAGACGATGAAATACAATCCGCCCTGGATGCCTTCACTGGAGATAGTGATTCTCCACTTGATGATGATGTGGTGGATCGAGATTATGTGCAGCCTGAGAAGGAAATAACAAGCAGTGATGAGGAGGTCCCTTCGCCCCGGAAAAAGCAGTATGTCACGTATCGTAAGGCAAGGGAAGGCCAGCCTGCACCCAAAACACCTGCATGGACCTCTCTCCATCCCCTAGAGAGAGATTCTGATGAGGACGAGGATGAGGACGATGACGATGACAGCGGCTTAGGACGTGATGTTGCCTTGTGGTTGGGTAAGGAAAAAATCTCACCCCGAGGATCAGAAGGTGGGACGAGAAGGCAAATAAAGTATGGCCTAGTGTTTTGTCTGGGGAAGGCGAAAGTGGTGTGGTGGGAGTGCGGGGTGAAAGGGAAGTGGTGTGAGGGAGGCAGCACGAGCACGTGGTGCACGTAGGCCTAGGGGAGAGGAGGTGGAGCCACTCCCCAGCACATCTTTCGCCATACAATATTCCCAAACTTTCTCCACACAGCCCCAGGATGTGGGGAAAGGAAAGAAAGGGAAGGGAAAGGGTAAAGGAAAAGAGAGTGGGAAGAGAAGTGCGAGTGATGAAAGGCGCCACTCTCCACCTCCCCCACCACCACCAATGTTGCATTGTGCCTTCAGCCATGTTTCAGAGAGTACCATAACTTCCTACACCACTGAAACTGTGTGGGATGGCGATATGACGCTCAGTATAATGGTAAGGCCAGTCAGTATGTGCTAAGTCTTATATAAACTTGAAACGGGTGTAATGTTTGCAGGAAAGTAATGTATAAGTTGAGAAATAGTGTAAGTTGAATGAAGTGATATGAAAACTACACCCACTGTATAAATCTGCGAAAATATGACGCTCAGTATAACACTCTGGTCAGTAAATATGTGATAGCAAGAATATAAAGTGGAAACGGGTGTAATGTTAGCATGAATAAAACGTATAAGTTGAAAAATAGTGTAAGTTGTAATAATTGATGTCACGAGTACACCCACTGTGTAAATCTGCAAAAATATTACGCTCAGTAGAACATTCTGGTCAGTAAGTATGTGATAGGAATTATATAAAGTGGAATTTGTTGTAATGTTAGTGGTCAGGTAATTTATAAGTTGAATACTAGTGTAAGATGAAACAAATGTTATCGCGATAATACTCACTGTGTAAGTACGCGCTAATATGACGCTCAGTTGAATCGTAAGGTCTGAAATTATGTGATATCAACTATATCAAGTGTAAACATGTGCAATGTTAGTGGAGAACTATTATATAAGTACAAAAATAGGTTGTAAGTTGAAATAGTAGTCATAGCGACTTCACCGTGTGTGTTATTATGGGCTATTATTACGCTAAATATTTACGTAAGGCCTGAAATTATCTCAAAACAGTTCTATAAAGTTGAAAAGTGTATAATGTTATTAGGAAAGTATTATGTAAGTAGAAAAAACACAATACGAGTTGAAACAACAGTCAGAGCGAGTTCACTCACTACGTAAATAAGCGCTAACATTACGCTAAATGTTATCGAAAGGCCTGTGAATACGTAAAAACAGTTCAATAAAATGTAAAATGGTATAATGTTATTGTAGAAGTATTATGTAAGTAAAAAAAATTATATGTATCATGATTCTCGAATGTTAGCGATTCATCGTGACCAGTCTGCCTGATTTTGCTCGTTTCGCACGATGGTACAATGCTTATTTCAGCTCTATTTTTGTATAAAATCCAATTTACTCTTTTATCACATGTTTTTATGTTTGTAATAAATACATATCTACTTACTTTCATTGGTTTCCCAGACTTATAATACCATAGAAAACGTTAGAGGCTCAGACCACCTACAGAGAACACAGGGCCAGGTGTGACCAAGGTATACCTGTTTAGGGTAATTATGGACCCCGGGGAACAATTTCTTTGTGACTGACCATTGTTTCTGACCAAAAGCGAAAGTTTTAGCAAAAAAAATTTGGGTCCAAAAATGGTCGGGATTGGGGGATACCATTGGTGAGAAAGTGGTCGGGACGGGGCGGGTTAAAATATCTTCAGTTTTATAATTTCTGCCCTCACTGGACTCAGTACTTACACGGCATACTCTTGTGAGCCTGATGGGGTCCCTCCGATTCTCCTCAGGAACTGTCTCAGTGCTTACACCCTGCCTAGGTAAACTCTTTTGCCTTTGTCTGTTGATTTGTACCTGTCCTTGCTGGGAATCGGCTCTCAGTCTGTTCCAAAGAAAGGTGACCATTCCCAGCCCTGTGACTGTTGCCTAATTGCTTAAGCATCCTGTATTTCCAAAGCTTCTAATTCTTTTATTTAAAAATTTAAAGCACCTTTCTAGTCAAAACCTATAGTCGAGAGTAAGGGTTCCACCAGGGATGCTTTTCTGCAGATCTCCTCACATTCCTTTCAGACTCCTGGTCACCCTCCTTTTGGGACTTAAGCAAAACCTTTGCCATTGCATTGACATCTCATAGGCATTCGATTGAGTCTGATATAAATCTCTAATTTCCAAACTGCCCTTATACGACATCTAGCCTTCTATCTTTGCCTTTATCTCTAGCCTCCTTTCTGGCCGTTCCATAGCTTTTGTTGTAGACGGCCACTGTTCATCCAGAAATGGTGTTCTTGAAGTACTGTAATGACCCAATACTCCCAGGTGATGTCGAAATGGGTTTTTGTTGGTATTCAGAAAGGTATCCTAAAAAAAAGACATGTATGGTAACTACTACCAACTGCCAACTACAAGTAACTGCCAGTTAGTCCTGTGGTTCAGCTGTTTGTTCATAGTCATTCTTTTTACTCCTTTTTACAGAAAATTTAATGTGAGAGGAGTAATAACGTTACAGAGTAGGCGGTATCAGGATGACCAGAAGTTGAACGTGGGGGTATTGGAGCCGAAAAAATTAAGAACCACTGTTCTAGAGCTATCAACAGCGGCGTTGTTGTCTATTCATCAATGACCTTCTAAGCTGTACACCTAACCCTATCCAATCATACACTGATGCTCCACCCTCCACCTTTCCATTTGCTTCTCAGTGCATCCATCTCAGCAGTCACCTCAGCAAATACGGGATGAGGCAATGGCACACCTATTGTCTGACTTGGTTAATATCTCTGATTGAAGTAGAAGAAGACATATTACTTTTAATGCATCAAGAACTCAATTCTTACATCCTTTGATCCATCAAAATCTTCCACAGCAGTATCCTCTACTTTTTTTATAATATCCAACCCAATAGTGCATCATCTGAACACACTTGGGCCTTTTTTCTCTTGGCCATCTCAGCATTTATCTTGTAAAGATCATATTACCTCTTGTAAAATCTCCTTCCAAGAGATTAGGTGTGCAAAGCTGTCTCCGTGCCTTCTTTACCTCCATACAGTTATTGACATTATACAGGGGCTTTATTCACCCTTGTGAACAGTACAACTTTCATGTGTGGGGAGGCTCCTCACATACAGCTCTTCTCAGCTAGGTGGAATCAAAGACTTAGCTTCATTAGCTCTTCTCCTCCTACTGGTTCCTTTCAACCTCTGTCTTTTTTGCCGCATTGTTGCATCTTTTCTACCGCTTCTTCAATGGTCACTGCTGTTTGCATCCCCCTCCACTACAACTGGTGTCTAGCCCCTGTCTGGCAGTAAACACTCATCCCTTTTCTGTCCAGCTCTCTAGTGCGAGTTAACCATTACTCACAGCCTTTTGTGTATGCAACATACCGCCTATGACCTCCAGCCTAGGCAATGTGTCCAGACATTTCGAAATGAACAAATCTTAGATTTTTTTTTTTTTTTTTGCTGGAGGTAGCAATATTGTAGGCTGGCCTTTGGTTCCTTCTTCCTAGCATTAAATAAGAAAAACAAAAAAAAACTCTTGGCCAAATATACGAGACTGCCTAATTCACACAACCTAGAACTGAGATCATCTAGATTTCTTTTATGAATTCTTAAGACTGTCAAGGTATTTCTTGCCCTTAGTTAGTGTGTAAAGGAATTCACGGTCCTCACCTTCCTCTCTCATTTAAAATTCTAGGCATGCAGGTAATACGGGAGCAGAATTTTATCCTCAAGCACAAGTTCCCTTGTTATCTGGGCAAGAATAGCATATATATATATATATATATATATATATATATATATATATATATATATATATATATATATATATATATATATATATATATATATATGTATATATATATACTGTATATATATATATATATATATATATATATATATATATATATATATATATATATATATATATATATATATATATATATATATATATATATATATATAACGTGGACGAACAGCCATTTGGAGATTACGAGAAGCTTATCCTGACAAGATCCAGTGCCAAAACCAGAGAAGAAACAAACAGCAAATTTAAAATTTCGGACACCAAGAAACAGTGTATTGGGAACATACTAACACCGGAAAATCAACACATAGTTTTCTCTCACTGTTATCAAGTTCTCGCCAATGAAACTATTAGTGTGAAACGTAAACATGAACAGAAATTAAAAGGACTGATTGAAAACAGCTATTGGAACATACATACGAATCCAGATTGCGTCATAAATCTGTCATCTAATAAATTAGATTGGGATACCATATGTGCCCAAGTTATGGTTTATCGTTTTCATATGGCAAGAAGATAAACCCAGTGCAGGTTGGAAAGGCCTTGTTTCAAATGGAAAAACAATCAAATGAAAATTGTGAGATTATTCGTGGCATTTTCTATGGAGCAATGTTTAAGAAAAATGACAACTCTGCTCCTAAAAGATTAGTGAATGCCTTGGACAGACTGAAAAAAGATGACTCCCTGCATATAACTACAGCTGATAAAAGCAGCGCTGTAGTAGTCATGAACAAATGTGACTACAAGGAAAAAGTGAGTGAACTGTTGCGTGACACCAACACCTACAGTGAACAAAAAAGTGATCCAACTGAAAAACAAAGTAGAAAGTTCCATAAAGAAATCAAGACTTTGCTAAGAGGAAGGGATGACTTGATCAAACAGTTCTCTGTGCAAAATCCATCTGCACCATATATGTAAGGCTTGTTTAAACTCACAAACCAAACAACCCCATCAGGCCAATTGTAAGCTCTGTAGGCTCTACGACATACAAGTTCTCCAAGTGGCTTGTAACACTGTTGTCCCCTGTTGTAGGCACTATCTCTGATTCATTTATACAAAACAATGAGGATTAGTAAGGAAGTTAAAATCTCTAAATGTCATGTACCCCTACAAGTTAGTCAGCTTTGATGTTAAATCATTATTCACAAATGTCCCTGTTGATGATGTTTTAACTTTCCTGCCAAGCATTCTGGGTAGTAACACTGATGGTATTTCCTCTGAAAACATTATCAAGCTAATTAAATTGTGCATTGTGAACCCTTCTTTTACCTTTGAAGGTAAATGTTACACACAAAAATTTGGTATGGCCATGGGTAATCCCCTCTCCCCAGTTCTGGCAAATATTTACATGGAATACTTTGAGAAACATTTACTGACCTCCATAAAGGAGCAAAACATAGTTTGGCTCCGATTCGTTGATGATATCCTGTGCTTCTGGCCTAACAGTCTTCCCATTGATGAATTTCTTCTGCAATTAAATTCGTTAGTTCCATCGATTAAGTTTACTCGTGAGATGGAAATGGATAATGAATTGCCATTTTTGGATGTAAAAGTTATCAGGGACCAAAATGTTTTGAAGACTAAGGTATACAGAAAACCTACAAATATTATGTCATATGTTCATTACTATGCAAACCATCATATTAATGTAAAAAGATCAGTGTTCATATCCATGTACCTAAGAGCATATAGAATTTCAGACCCAGAATTTTTAGATGATGAACTAAAAATGATTCAGAGTATTGGAAAGAAGCTTAAATATCCACAAAGCATACTAACTCAGTGCCACAATACAGCCAAGAAATGATTCCTTGAAGGGAAAACTAATACGCCAGAACATTCAAAGAACCCTTGTCCTCCCCTTCCATGAAAATTTTCTTGTTGTTCACATACTGAGGAAACTCAATGTACAAGTAGTATTCAAATATGAGAACACTATAAAAAAAAAAAAACTCATCAAGAACAGCCCTTTCAGTAATTCAGGCGTTGTTTACAAAATCCCGTGTAAAAGCTGTAACAAATTTTACATAGGACAATCTGGAAAAGATTTGGAAACTAGAATCTCACAACATAATTACAGTGTAAGGACAGCCTAACAGAGTAGTGGTTTATTTCAGCACAAAGCATCCAGTGATCACCATATTGACTGGACAGGCTCCAAGATTCTAGCAAGATCAAAAAGCTTAGATGAAAGAAATGTAATAGAATCTTGTCTAATTTCTGGCACATATGAAAAGAATGTAAACATAAGGTATGGTCATTTTAAGTGTCATAAATTGTTAACTGAATTAATTTTAAAGCAGTATCCCCCAGGCTAACACGTGATTGTTCCCTGTCATCTCCTGGTGGTGTAGTCACACCTGTGTGGGACACACCAAGCTTAATGCTCTAGGTCTTAAGTTAAGCAGCAGTATTTATCCCCTCCTCCCTCCCTCCTCTCCCCTTCCCCCTTCCCCCTTCCCCTCCTCCCCTCCCCCTTTCCCCTCCCTCCCACTGCCTTTTCCTCCCCTCCTAATCCCTCCTCCTTTGTCATGTGCATTTTTAGATTCAGGTCATCCTTTGTTGTGTTCCACCCCTGCTGCAGGTGACCATAAGTTATGCCGCAGGTAAAAATTCAAGTCATCCATTGTTCTGTGTGCCACTACCTGCTGCGGGTGTGCATAAAAGACCTCTACCCTTTACGTTTCTGTCTCACTCTGTCTGAAGATGTAATATACGACAGTACTCACTGTCGCTCCTTTCATTTCTCCTGTGGTTAGTTTGCATATATATATATATATATATATATATATATATATATATATATATATATATATATATATATATATATATATATATATATTCTTCAATATTCAGTGAACCATTGTCTAGTCATTCAGTTATTATGTACATCGAATATATGGCTGGTGGGCGCCCTGTTATACTACTGTCTGCCTTCTCCAGTGCACCTTTATGAGTGTTATTAAACCGTTGTTGTATTAGACGTGTATTCATGTACAAAACTACTTTACTGTGCCATAAGAAAGGCCGCAAACACAACAAGGCTTGTCAACTTAGGCAGTACAGTATTATCTATTTTACCACAAATCTCTCAACATCATTGCCAGCATTAGGCAGTTACAACATCATCTTCATTTTCTGATGCAGAAGTTGCCGAGCAGGAGGAGTCAGCGTTCTGGCAGGTTGGGCAGGGTTTTATCCACGCAGTTACAGCCCTTGAACGTCTAGAGACTTCAATTGCCTCCCTAGCCTCACACACGCTGAGATACAACTGCATCACATGCGCCACCAACAATGACAACGGCTGCAACCTGTAAGGACACCAGAGCAATACACTGGTTGTAATTGTACTGGCCAGGTAGATTCAGCAAAATAAGCTGGGTATATACGAAATGAAAAGGATATTAATCCACTGAAACACACAAACACACACACACACACACACACACACACACACACACACACACAACAGAGAGAGAGAGAGAGAGAGAGAGAGAGAGAGAGAGAGAGAGAGAGAGAGAGAGAGAGAGAGAGAGAGAGAGATTAGGCATTTTGATCTTTACACCAGAGGCATCGTGTCTACAATATCTTGAATGCTTAATTTTCAGTACGAAGAAGGCTGAGAAGAAACAGTAGTGTAAGTTCTTTTTTTTTTTTCCCTGAACTCCTGCATTTCGATCAAATAAGAATGCACTGATTTTATTTTGTCTGTGGATGTAACTTACTATAGGATAACTTGCATTCACATCCTCTCTCATGCTCCCACACCACCTCTCCCATTCCCAGATCCCCTCTTCTCTGCTCCAACACTCCTACCCCGTTCAAACGTCCCCTCCTGTATATCACACCTCTTATCCCTCCCAAACTTACACGCCTTTCCCCCTCCTTTCTCACTATATCTTGGTTCCAACATCCCCTTGCCCCTCCCAAACATCCCTTTCCCTGCTCCCACACCTTTTCCCCTTCTTTCACACTCCCACCCTTGTTTCCACACACTCTCCCAGTCTTTCGCACCCTTTTCCGTACTCCCATACCCGTTTCACTGCTCCCACAACTCTTCCAAGTCTCCCACCCCCACTCCTCGTCGTGCGCACCGTCTCCTTTGCTCTCGTACCCTGTTCACATCTCTGATACCTCTTAAGTGCTCCTACATTTCCTCCCCTGCTCACCCCTACAACCCTTTCCCATCTTCCACAAACACCTTCCCTGTATACACACTTTCTCCGTCTCCACCGTCCTCCCCTGATCCCAAACTTCCCTATCTGCTCACACTTCACCCCTGCCTTGCACTCCTCCAGTTACTCCCCTTGCCAGATCTGAGAGTCAGTGCGAATCGGGCGAATGTATAAGACGGGAGAGATTCTGCGATGGCCAAAGTGACTGTGAAGATGGTAGTGACGAGAGCCCAGCTACCTGCAGAAAGGTCAGAATCACTTAACTGTGTTCTTTATCATGTCTAAAAAGAAAAATGAAAGAGAGAGAGAGAGAGAGAGAGAGAGAGAGAGAGAGAGAGAGAGAGAGAGAGAGCAAAGGACGAAATTTTCTTTAATTATGGATAAGAGATAAGATGGGTGTCTGCCTTCTCACTTATTATAAATTTCTTTTATAAGTTTTTACATAGTTCTTCATGTATTATGCATTGGCTATATTTACTCTGCAGTCCACTTAATATTGCCAGTCACTTGCATATGTTTCTTGGAATGTGTGCCCCTTCTTTTTGTTCCATACGAGATCCCGGCATGTGCATTGCATAATATCGGTCCGTGGTTCCCCAATTAGTCTACCTGGGTTAGTAGGTCCGTGATGCCCCATTCATTCTACTTATGTTGGTAGGTCCACAAGGCGCCACAATCACTCTGCCTGTGGCAGTCGAACTATGACTTGCAGTTAGTGTGGTAATCAGTTGGTCCATAACGCACCCCAGTCAGTCTGCCGGTGTTAGTAGGTCTAGTAGATATAGCTGTGTAAGTAGATTCATAACGCCTCATTCAGTCTACTTGTGTCGGTAGGTCCAGTGAGTCTACATGAGTCCGTAGACCCAGTCTGTTTACCTGTATCTGTAGATCCAATCAGTCTACCTGTATCCATAGGTCCAGTCAGTCTGCCTACAGTATGTGCAGCTAAGCCACTCTCTCATCCGTACAGGAATGCAGGGAGGAGCAATACCAGTGTAGGAGTGAGGCCAGGTGCATCCCCTCGTCCTACAGGTGTGATGGACTGGTGGACTGTAGAGGCGGAGAGGACGAGGTCTCCTGTACCTCCACCTCCTACCAAACGACTACCCCTTCATTAGTACCTACCCAGGTGTGTGGCTTACAGTTCATTATGTGTCACGTTTTGTCTATCCATGTGGCTAGTCTGTGCTGTTATCAGGCCTTAGACAGACCTAATACGACAATAACACATCTAAGACTCTGTCAGAAACTATCACAGCTTCTTACCCTTCCTAAGGTACTGCTCAAGTTTATGCGTCCATACCTCATTTTTTTTTTTTATCATGGCAGTCTGTGAAGAGGGCATGTCATACAGCCTGGACAAAAATAATTTTCGACCCTCTCTTTGCCACCCGTGCCCAGGTTCTCCATTCTACGCGGGAACCTTAGTGGGACAGGGGTGATGCACGGGAATGCAAGGAATGGAGAGACTGTGGATGAGAGAGGTTGTTGTTGCTGCTGTTGTTGGTGATGTTATTAGTTAGATATTGGGCTGTCGACCAGGGACATGAACGCCAAGAAGAGAAGCCATACTGATAGATTGATTGAGAGTTGAGAAAAAAAAAATATATAATACAGAAAAGCAACTTGCTTTAATATACTAAGTAGAATGCCATAATAATAATAATAATAATAATAATAATAATAATAATAATAATAATGATAATAATAATAATAATAATAATAATAATTATAATAATAATAATAATAATAATAATAATAATAATCCATCCATCCATCCATCCATCCATCCATCATCCAATTCTGTCGCCCAATAGAGAAGCGTAGGAACCCGGGACTAGGCAAGTTGGTCCTGACATTTAAGATGAGAATGAGCAGCCTCACTCATCCCTGAGTGGCATTTCGTGAGCAATAAACCCCAGCCACTCCCTGGATTTAAACCTACACAGGCTCTGTTCAATTGGAGAGCCTTAATTACCCATTAAACCACCAGGTGCCATAATTTGGTTATATGGTTACCACCGATCGTAGTAAATGGTTTCCTGGGTTACAGGAAACCATTTGGCCTGCCACTCAGTGTAGAGACCATAAGGCAGCACTACACTGAGTGGTGGATGATGGGCGTCCCCACCTACCACACTAATAATAGTAGTATTAATAATAATAATAATAATAATAATAATAATAATAATAATAACACAATCACGAGAAAAAGACAATAACTAAGATATGACTGGCCTGTGTGTAAATCACCGGATGTGCTGGGGGAGATGTGGACAGTGGTACATAGAAGTGCGAGAGTAGGAGGGAGTAGGCGGGTGCGGGGGGATGCCGTCCTGCTCTCAACCACCACTGTGTGTAGTTCTGATCATTTACTTTCTACTACATCAAGTCTGAATAATACAGTTGGCGACTAATGTTGTTATATTTTGCTTTGAGTATCGGTATCCTTAAATAATGCATTTGAAGTATGCACTCTACTCTGAAGTTACAAGATTATTCTGTATGAACTAAGGGATATACTGATTCTACCCCGGCCCCGCTCATACTTCAGCTCCCACTCCTTTGACTCATTGTCATATATTTTGTATTTTTTTCACAACTCCATCTTTCATTTTTTCAGCTATAAATATCTAACAAGAGGGCATTGACGCTCTTGCGCGCGAATACGTGAGTGTGTGTGTGTGTGTGTGTGTGTTTTTACCTACCTGCTCTTATACCTAACTGTATCTTTACAGGAATGTGTCAGGTTCGTACTGTTCCGTGTATTAAACCATTTTTATCATGCATATCCTTAAATTTATGAATAGTCTTTCCACACACTATTTCATTCGGTACTGCATTCCACTAATCAATTGTTCTATTTGGGAAACTGAGTTTCCCTGCGTCTTTATCATCTCGTTTTTCATGTTTTTTTTTTTTTCCAGCGTCCTCTTGCTGATGCTTCCTCAAAGGTTATACATTCTTTTATGTCTATTTTCTCTTTGCCTGTGATGAATTTATATAGCATAATCATTTGTCCTCTTTTCCTTCTCTCTTGTAATGTTTGTAGATTTAATTTTTCTAGTCTTTCTTCATAGCTGAGATCCGTAAACCTTCGTGCCCATCTTGTAGCTGCCCTTTATACCTTTTCAGTCTAATCTATGTGTTTGTTGAGATCTTGATTCCAGAATACTGATGCGTACTCTAGGATTCGTCAAATGAATGAAGTCCCCATCTTTCTCAACATGTCTTCATTTATATATGTGAATGCTAATCTCATATCAGCAAGTAGTGTTTACATGTTCCGTACTTTCTCACTGATGTGGTCAGCCAGAGACGGTCTGTTATTATCACTCCTAGGGTCTTTTCCTCTTCTGATGTGCGTAGAGTTGAAATTTCTAGTTTATAATCCCAGTCTGGTCTTTTTCCAGTTTTACCAAACATTCTTACATGACTTTTGTTCACACTGAATTCCATATGTCATCTATTGCTCCATTCATGAAACTTATTTAATTCTTCTTGTAGCTCTCTGCAAGAGACTGTGTTTGTAATTCTCCATTGTATTTTTGCATCATCAGCAAAAACAGTATTTAGATAGCTTCCGTTTCCAATGCTGCTGTCATTGTCATTTATATATTCTAAAAACATAATTGGTGCCAGCACTGAGCCCTGTGGAACTCTACTAGTCACTTTTATCCATGATGAACAATTTCCTCTTAGTACCGTACTGTTCTCATTTCCCCTCTTCTGAGAAGATCTTGCATCCAACAGTACAGATTACCTTGCATTCCTCCATGATGGTACAGTACCCATAAAAGTCTTTGGTGTGGTACTCTGTCAAATGCTTTTTTGAAATCCAGAGAGTTACAGTCTACCCATCCTTCTCTTTTATGTAGCATTTCTGCAAGTCTGTTATATTAGCTTAATAGGTTGGTAACACATGTTTTTCCTATCTAAAACCAAAGTGTCTCTCTGTTGTCACATTGTATTTTTCCAGATTGTTTACCCAAATTTTTCTTATCTGCTTTTCTAATATCTGACTTACAACACGGGTCAGGGATACTGATCAGTACCGGTAGTTCAGTGGATTCTATTTCCTTTCTTGAACTGGGAAACAATGTTTGCTTTCTTCCTGATATCAGGTAGTTTACCTTGAGTTAAGGATCCCTTGGATATTAAATATATTTGTCTGCTAAAATCTTTTGCACATTCATGTAGCATCCAACCTGAAATTTCGTGAGGACCGTCTGCCTTTCCTTTGTCTAATTCGCTCAACTCTTCTTGTACCTCTTGCTCCGACATTCATATATTTGTTAAGTGTTGAGATGCATGTTCTTTATCATCTCTCTCATATAAACTTTTCTTCGTAAAAAGAGATTGGAATTTTTTGTTATGTACTTCACAAGTATCTTTTCTTGGATATAGATTATCCCCTCATGCATGGTGAACTCTAGCTTTGGTTTTGTTTCGGATGTAGCTGTAAGAAAGCTTCGTTTAATCACTACTTTTATTTATAATATATTCCTCAAACTTTTTTGAGCTTCTCTCCTTATCCTTGTATAATAATTTCTTGCTTGTTTATAGGTGTTATGTGCTCTCTCTCTATTGTGTCTTGTGTATCTATTCCACTGGAAATCTCTTTTCTATTTTTATTTTTCGCATTCTGTAGTAAACCAATTCTTTATCCTTATTTCTGTTTCTTTGTGCTGAGCAATATAATTTTGGACTCCTATTTCATAAAATTCACAGAATTTTCAATTATAACATTTATATCTTGTCCTCTAAGCTCCTTTTCTCAATCTGTTTCTATAAAGTACTTCTTTAGATCATGATAGTTGCACTTTTTTGTAATTTAGGCTCTTTTTAAACTTTCATTGCTGCTAACTATATCATATGCAGTCCTGAAGACGTAATCTAATACTGTGTGGTCGCTTTTGCGGAATGGAGGGTGATACAGTAACATTATGCCATCAGTATCATTAACTAGCCTAGTAAATATAAGCTCTAATAATGTTAGATATTCTGGTCCTCTTTTTCTGGTGTTTCCTTTACATGCTGTGTTAGGAAAAACTCCCGTACAAGATCCAGGAGGTTTTGATCCCAACAGCTTTCATAGCTTCTAACATCTAGAATATTCCGGTTTTCAGTATATTTGTGTTGGAATATCCAATTAATATAATTCTTTCAGATTTCCTTTCCATTGTATGTAGTAGAGCTCCTAAACACTGTGTTGTACTTTCTGCCAAATCTTCTTATTGACGTCTTTCCCAAGAGTTTGTTTTGGGTGGTATGTATAAATAAGCCACCATTATTTTCCCTTCAGATGTGTTGATCTCTACTACAATTAATTATACCTGTGAGAGTATTTCTAGTTCTGTCTCAGTGACTTTGAGATTTGTCTTTGTTAATATCATTACTCCTCCTCCTCTTTTTTTTTTTTTTTTTTTTTTTTCAAATTTCTGTTTTTCCTCCATATATTGTATTCCTCAAAATTTAGGATGTAATTGGATATCCTTGGGATTAATTTTGTTTCAGTTAGACAAATAATATGAGATCCTTTTTTCTTTGGTATAGTCTTTTATCTCTAATAATTTATATATCATTCCATTTACATTTGAGTACATCATCTTAATCATGTTGTTTACATATTTAACGTACTTTGGATATACTACCTTGTCTTTTTTTTTTGTTCTTGTTGTTTATGTACCACTTTCCTACTTGTAACCCTACTACTTTGTAAAAAAAAAATATTTACTCCTCTCTTCCTGTGCACCTTTCCTCATTTTTTGTTTTTTACTTCTTCCCTCTTTTCCTTAAGTAATCCCCATTCCTCCTGAGTTACACATCGTTTTATCCATATTTTTTTTTACTTCCTCTGATTCCTTGAGTTTGTTAGCATTTTTTATTATTTCTTCTAGTGTTCACGCTTTGGAAGATTACTTTCAGGGACCTTGACTTACTTCTATCATATTTCCCTAACCTTTTGTGTTCCTCAATATCTATATCACATATATCCTCTGATAATTCATTCAATATATTCATGATATTTACCATATCCTTTTGGTCTGTAGAGATTATGTTTCTTATTTCTTCGTCATCTATACCAGAGATTACTTTAGATTCATTTATCTCAGCCGATTCTCTAGTCAGCTTGGGGGTGTTTTTTATTTTTTTTATAATTCCTTTCACTTCCTTTCTTATGCTTTTCTCTTCGACCTTGGTTTCAGTCTCTTTCTTCACATTAAACATTGCAGCATACGAGTCTGTAGTTTGTACTTCACCTGTGCAGTTTTTCGTCATTTCATTTGCCTGAGCTATCTTCTCTTCATCTATTGTTGTGTCTTCTCTTAATACCCTTTACTAGGTCTTATTTTTTTTTTTTCATTCTGCAGGCGCAGTTCCTTCTAGATTGCCTCTGTTTCCATTTGGAAAGGTTTTCCAGTTTATTTACTTTCTGCACTAATTTAGCCTATGCTTCCATTTCAAGCAGTCCTTCGTATTCATCATTCTGTTTTCCTATTTTATCCTTTCTCTTGGCACCTTTTGCGCCACTTTTCCAAAGTAAACCATCTTACAGAAGGACAACATTTACTTACAAATTGGGATCTCCCTGTTACCCGCCTGGTCATATGACAATACCCCAGCTGATGGTTGCGTTGTATCAGCGAATTCCATGGAGTTGATGCATTATATTTTTTGGACAACACTTTTTAACATATAATCTCTCTACTGTATTAGAATATCTCTTAACTTAGCCTAGTACCGAGCTTGACTCATATCAAGTTACTGTTGTGGCCAGTAACGGCCAGTAGTGGCCAGTAGCAGAGAGAAGAGATGTGCGTCCGTCTTCTCTTGCTGCTGTCTCTTGTGTGTGTGTGTGTGTGTGTGTGTGTGTGTGTGTGTGTGTGTGTGTGTGTGTGTGTGAAAGAATAAAAAAAAAAAATCAAGTTTATGTGACTCAGTAACAAGTTAAACGTAAATCATAACCCAGGAAATCATTTACTGTGTTGAATGATCACCGTAAAATCTAATGGTTACTCAGTTGTCCATTGGATTCAGACGCTCCAACCAGTGGCCTATATATATTGGGTTTACGTTCAAAGAATGGTTGGAGTTTAATTATCAAATACTGGTAATCAGGGGTTAGTGACTTTCACTCGTTAATGTTTGGACTAAACAGCTCCTATGTCCGTGATACGGCAGTAATAATTTGGGTGATAGTAGTAGTAGTAGTAGTAGCAGTAGCAGCGGTAGTTGCAGCAGCAACAGCAGCAGCAGAAGCAGTAGTAGTAGTAGCAGTAGTAGTAGTAGTAGTAGTAGTAGTAGTAGAAGTAGTAGTAGTTATAATAGTAGTAGTAGTAATAGTCATAGTAGTAGTAATAATAATAATAATAATAATAATAATAATAATAATAATAATAATAATAATAATTAATAATAATAAACTGACAGTTTACTACATGCAAAGCAGCTCTAAGGCTGATTATATACATACATAGTAAAAAAGTAACATTAATAAAAGGCGAGTACTGCCTGAAAGTAAATGTAACAACAAATTTACAAAGTAAGTAACAATGACTAGGTTTACTCAAGGAATAAGGGCAAACAACAGAAAAAAAATGGATTGGTGGAGAGGTTGTCAGCTAATGTTCATTGATCATTGGAACAATTATAGGAATATAGCTATTCTTATAACGATCAGTTCTTGCTTTAACTGGTAGTAACGTGTCTGCTATTACAAATGGCGTGAGGTGGTGTTGGGGAGGAAGGAGGGAGCAAGTTGTGATGACGAGAGTGGTTCAGGAGTTTGAATCCAAACTGGCGGAGGTATGCTTGATGGGTGTCGGAGATGGCTGTTACCAGTCGTGATAGTGAAGCTGGTATTGTTTTCAGTTTGTCTGTCTGTGTGTCTGTTAGCAAGGTAACTTCGCAACCGCTCAAAATATCATCACAAAGTTTACAGTTGTGTAATAGGGAAAAAATGATCACGAGTTCGAAATTGGTGAAAGTAGGTCAAGGTCTGTGTGTCTGTTACCACGATAACTTCGCAACTGCTCAAGATATCAAAAAATTTTACAGGTGTGTAGCAGGGATGAAAATATCCTACGAGTTCGAAATTTGTAAAAGTAGGTCAAGGTCAAGGTCATATTTCGAGCCGCGCTGGATATGTATCGGCTTGCGGCTGGTTTGATTCCCCCATTGGTGGGGGCCTCTATTTAAGCCGAGTTTGAAGTGCAGAGTTATAGCTGACATACCGCGTCAAGGATTATCTTCGCAGCATGCTTCTCCACAAACTCTGGTCTTCATTTCTGTCTCGTAGTGAGACTTGTTGACCATGCTGGCGAGGCATATGTTTGTTCTGGGAGTATGGAAAGAGCAGTAGATGTTCCAGAGTTCCATCATGGGAAGACCAAAAGAGTTGAGTCTGGCCAACATATAGAGCCTGAAAGAGGCGGATTGAAAGATGGAGGCTGTGTGTTGGTCCCAGCGTATTTTGCTATCCAAAGCGATCCCAAAAAAGCTTGATAGTCTGGGCCAGCTCAAGGGCTGGTTGTCCAGATTGGGGGAGGATAGATAGGGTGGTAGTAGTGGTCCAAATACACGAGAGAGCCAAATTCAAAATCCGATCATTTTGAGATGCCTGGAGAAGCAACATTTGAAAGACTGGAGATCATAGGAAGTAGGAAATACAGATAAAGGGAGAAAGTTCCAGAGCTGACTTGTTGCATAAATGAAGGACTGGAAGTAACGGTTAACTCTTGCATTAAAGAGTTGGACAGAAAAGGGATGAGAGTTTGTTGCTAGACAGGTGCTACGCCCCCGTCGTAGAGGTCGAGGGATGCAAGCAGACAATTCAGAAGAGCAGTGACCATTGAAGCAGCGACAGAAAAGAGATAAAGATGCAACTGTGCAGTGAATAGACAGAGGTTGAAGGGAGCCAGTAAGACGAGCAGAGTTAATGAGATGAAAAGCCTTTGACCCCACCCTATTGAGAAGAGCTGTATGTGGGGAGCCTCCCCACACATGAGAGTTGTATTCTACACAGGGGCGAATAAAACCTCCCTATAAAGTCAATAACTCTGCTGGGGTAAAGAAGGTACAGAGTCGGCATAGCACACCTAATCTCTTGGAAGCAGATTTTACAAAAGATATAATATGATATTTCCAAGACAAATCCCGAGTGAATGAAACCCCAAGCATGTTCAAGGATGTTGCAGGATTGAGCTGGATATCATTAAACATTAGTGGGTACTACTGTGGGAGATTTTGTCGAGTTGATAGGTGTAAGAACTGAGTCTTTGATGCATTAAAATCGACAAGATTACTTTTACTCCAGTCAGAGATACGAGCCAAGTCAGACATTAGGTGTGCCACAGCATCATCCCTTGTTTGTTGAAGTAACTGCTGAGATGGATGTTGCAGGAACCGAATGGAAACGTGAAGGGTGGAATCATCAGTGTATGAGTGGATAGGATTCGATGTACAGCTTAGAAGGTAATTGATGAATAAAAGGAAGAGAGTTGGTGAAAGGACTGAACCCTGAGAAAAACCACTATTGACAGATCTAGGAGAAGAACAGCGAGTATAGATCGACAAGAAAGGAGACTATAGGTGGAGGCACAGACAGAAGAAGAGAACCCGTAAGAGGGCAGTTGGAAATTAAAGATTAATGCTATACTCGATCGAAAGCCTTTGAGATGTCAAGTGCAATTTCGCCAATGTTCTGAATGAAGGATAACCAGGAGTCTGAAAGGTAAGTCAGAAGATCGCCAGTGGTGCATCCCTGACGGAACCCATACTGACAATCAGAAACAAGGTTGTGATAGGAGAGCTACTTTAAAATTTTTCTGTTAAGAATAGGCTCTAAAACTTTTGAGACACAGGATGTTAAGGAGGATGTTAAGGCAATTGGGCGATAGTTAGAGGGCTGGGAACGGTCACCCTTCTTTGTGACTGGCTGAATGAGAGCAAACTTCTAGCAAGAAGTAAAGGTACAAGTTGACAGACAAAGGTGAAAGAATTTACCCAGGCAGGGTCTTTAGGACAACAGGAGGGACCCCATCAGGCCCATATAACTTGTTAGTATTGCGCCCAGTGATGGCAGAAAATACATTAGTTGATGAAATATCGATGTCAGCCATGAGGAAGTCAGAGGGGGGAAGTGATGGAGGAACACGCCGGAATCGTCTAAGGTGGAATTGGAGGAGAAAGTTTGAGCAAAGTGATGTGCTTTATCAGCAGAAGGAATAGCTGCAGAGCCAGCAGCGTAGAAAACAGGAGGGAAGGATGATGAGGTAATGTTGTCAGAGAGGTTTTTGGCAAGGTGGGAATGGGAAGAATTAGAGTTGTAGAGTTGAGAGCATTTAGTATGGATGAAATTATTTTTCGCAGAGTGAAGAACAGACTTAGCATGATTCCGGGCAGAAACATAAAAAAGATGTGATTCAGGTGTGGGTTGGCTCAGGTATCTTTAATAGCCTTTCTCCTTCTTGTCGACAGCATTAGAAAAAGCGTTATTAAACCAAGGCTTTTTTGCTTTAGTCAAAGGATATGAAAATGGAATGTATGCTTCCATGGCTGAGAGAATAACCTCTGTAATGCAAATGGCATACTCAGATGGCTCCCCGCCATGGAAGCAATAATCATTCTAGGGAAAATAAAAGAAGTACTGCTTTAGGGCCTCCCAATCAGCAGCTCCAAAGTGCTACAACCGATATTTCTTTGGAAGGTCCACAGGCTGTACTGGAGCAATAGGACAGTTTAAGGTAATAAGGTTGTGATCGGAGGAGCCCAACGGAGAGGAAAGATTAACAGTATAAGCAGAGGGATTAGTTGTAAGGAAGAAATATGTTGGAACTCTCTCCAAGGTGGTCAAGGTTACAGGTAGGGTGCTGTACAAGCTGCACTAGGTCATTAAGGATAGAAAAGATGCAGGCTTGTTCACCAGGTGGATCAGCGGAAAGAGAGGAGAGCCAAAGGTGGTGGTGAACATTGAAATCTCCTAGCATGGAGATTCCAGAGAAAGGAGAAACAGATAGGACGTGTTCCATCACAAAAGTAAGATAGTCGAAGAATTATTCATAGTACAATTAGGGGATAAGTATACAGCACAGATATATTTAGTCAGAGAATGACTGGATAGCCGAAGCCAGAAAGTAGAGAATTAAGAAGAGTCAAGTTCAGGAACAAGAGAGCAAGCTAAGTCGTTGCGTACATGTACATGACAGCCACATTTGGCTTTGAAATGAGTATAGAGAAAATCGAGGATACAGAGAAGGGTTTGCTGTCAGTTGCCTCAGACAGCTGAGTCTCAGTTAACCCGCCCCGTCCCGACTACTTTTTGACCACTGGTACCCCCCAATCCCGACCATTTTTCGACCCTTTTTTTTTTTTTTTGCTAAATCTTTCGCTTTTGGTGAGAAACATCGAAAATTCATAGAGAAATCGCTCACCTGAGGTTTAAAATACTCATTACAGGTAGGAGAGCCTCCTTACCTTACTGGGTTTTCTATCAGGCTGGCACCAAAGAAAACGAGTTCTATGGGAGGATAACTATTTCACACCACTCATAAACGGTATTTATTTATTTACTGTTACGAATTTATATGTAGTACAAGAGTATATTGGTTTTCAAGCAGTAATATAGGCATTATAAGCATTGTTTCACTCACTAATACCTGACCTTTTTTTGCCACATTACCTGATCATCATTTCTATCTGTTTCTTCCTCTAATGCTATGTAAAGTTTGTCCTCCACATTGTCATTGATTGGGGAATCACTCTGGCCCTGAATTTCGTACCGTGGCATGACATGGCTATACTGGCCAGGTCATTGATAACAGGTGAATTGCTGAGAAAAGGGCATGCAGGGGGGGGAGGAGGTCATGCTGGGTAAGGCATTGTCTCTGCCTGGCATCTTGTTGAGGAAGGTGTCCCGTGTATACGTACCAAAAATTACTCGCAAAAATAGAAAATTGTGGAAATTATGAACCTTGCAATTGCAGGACGTTGCAGTACGTCCTCGGGATTAGCTGTGACAAAACGTGAGGACGTGGAAGTACGTCCTCGGGACGGCGCGGGTTAAGATGAGAAGGTGAGATTTAGAGGAGGACAGGCGGTGCTCAACACAGGAAAAGTTAGAGGAAAGGCCGCGAATGTTGCGGAAATGAAGTGAGTCAGATAGTGGTTCCAAGGAGCTCGTTGTCTCGTCAACGGGAGAGGGGCGGATGGTGGGGGCATTTTTGGTCTCCTCCCCTCCCTCCCCCCGGGGACTCCGAGGCTTGGTTATTAACCCATATTTTTTACTAATTTTGAAAACTAACTGTAATGTGTAACGTGCATGTAGTTTGGTGTTGACAGAGAAACTTGTATTGGAGAGCATGCTGGCCTACTCTCTGTCACTGAAACACTGAAAAAGTTCAGCAAAGGGGGATGGTCAGGAACTAGTCCCGACGGCTGATGAAACAGGAGCTCCAGCTCTCCCTGTCATCAGCTTTCCATCCACCTTGCGAGTACTTCCCTGCCAGACCGGTGCTACAGTCTACTCCTGTAAAAAATAAGATTTTTTTTTAATTGAAGTAAATAGTAGCAATCTCTGGGCTAAAGATACTTTGTTTCAAGCCTGTCTAGATGCGGGAGCATCTATTTGAGGGTTCCTCTCCATCTGCCTCTCACTAATCATGTTTTTTGTAACTGAAGTAAATAGTAGCAATCTCTGGGCTAAAGATACTTCTTTTCAAGCCTGTTTAGATGCGGGAGCATCTCTTTGAAGGTTCCTCTCCATCTGCCTCTCACTAATCATGTTTGGAAACGAGTTGCTTTACTCCGTAGACTTTAGCCTCTTTAGCGAGGCCATATCTCACCATGTCATACAATACACTATACCACCTCACACAGCACCAGTCAAATTCATCCTTCCATACCACACCACACAAAGCGCATTAACGAAAGGAGCATTATGTAATTTTACATGTGTGTGTGTGTGTGTGTGTGTGTGTGTGTGTGTGTGTGTGTGTGTGTGTGTTCGAGGCTGGTCATAGACTTGAGATTCTTTCCTGACACCCGCATTCTTTGAGCAACTCACCCTCACACATCCCACTTTGGTACCAGTAGGAACCAGCGATATTAAATATGTCTTTACTCTTAGTAAGGGCTGGTTTAATAGTTTTGGCAAGGGTGTATTTGTAAAATGACGGTGAAGCTTGATGAAGATCAGTAAGGTCTGTTGACAGGAAATTCAAATAATAAGTCTTTCGATGCTTTTGCACTCTGACTTTGGCCTTTGATCGATTGTGCACTGAACTAAATCCATTAATTCATTTTTTTACCCTAATCCTTTCACTGAGTCTGGTCGAAATCGAATAACTTTTCAAAACTGACTTTGCTTGGCCAAAGTAATTTATGCTTGTTACCATGACCTATTACAAAAAATACAAAATGAAGCCTATGGTGGACTCTCAACTCTTCCAACAAGTTTAGTAAAAATCGGATAAGACTGAGTAACTGTATTTTGCACAATTTTCAATTTTTGTGCGTGATTTTTCGTATGTATACACGGGACACTTACCTCTATTCCTCTACAAAATGCCAAGCAGGGACAATGCCTTACACCGCATAACCTCCCCCCTCCCCCCCTCACGCCATTGTCTCTGCAATTCACCTGTCACCAGTGACCTGGCCAATAAAGACATTCAGGGCCAGAGTGATTCCCCAATCGATGACAATGTGGAGGACAAAGTTTACATAGCATTACAGGAAGAAACAGTTAGAAATGATGATCAGGTAATGTGGGAAAAAAAAGGTCATGAATGGTGATTAGTTAGTGAGTGAAACAATGCTTATAATGCCTATATTACTGCTTGAAAACCAATATACTCTCATACTACATATAAATTCGTACCAAGTAAATAAATAAATACCGTTTATGAGTGGATAAAATAGTTACCCTCCCGTAGAACTCGTTTTCTTTGGTGCCAGCATGTTAGAAAAACCAGTCAGGTAAGGAGGAACTCCTACCTGGACTGAGTATTTTGAACCTCATGTGAGCAATTTCTCTATGGATTTTCGATGTTTCTCACCAAAAGCGAAGGTTTTAGCCAAAAATTTTTTTTTCGAAAATACCTCGGGACTGGGGGATGTCGGAGGTGCGGAAAACCTCGGGATTAACGGGTTAAACACACACACACACACACACACACACACACACACACACACACACAGACGTACGCACGCACGCACGCACGAACACGAGCGAGCGCTTGGGGAGCATGTCAATGCTGTCGCGAGCGGAAGTGAAAGAACAATGAGATATAATAATTACTGGTTTCCATGCCGGCAGAGCCTATGAGGGAACGCAGCTGCAGGAAGGATGATTTTCCTTTGGCTTTTTGTCAGTCCTTCTTTCATCCTGTTATTTGATTAGCATGTCACACAGTTCATAGAATATTTAATTACCTTTTGTACAATTATCATCCTTATCTCTGCACTCTATGTTAAAACTGCAGGGAAATTCAGAAACATTTGTAAAATGTTTGCTATCCATAAATATTGTAAGGGACAAGACTGGTGAATGATGTTGTCACATATTTTGTGTGACACATGATCAGACTAAAGAATAAGGTGTTACATGTTCCCTAATCATATAACTTTTGGAAATAAGAATACATAAACTGGACTGCAAGTGCATTTACCTCTGTGTATAACTACGACGAGTGTTTGTCCCGGTGTCCAAGTGGGCAGAGCACTGAGTCATGATAATGAGTAAGGCTTTCCTGTAACTGCTGTCTTCGTTGATAGCTCTTCATCATTCATTGTGGTCATTTGTGGCTTAGACTGGTAATAATAATAATAAAAAAAATAATACTAATAATAATAACTTGATCATATTCATTAATATGAACCAGCCTGTTGGCATGTTTTTGTTTGCCGGTATCATAATGATAATGTTGGTGGTGGAAGGGAGTGATCTCTGAGTAAATAATGGTCACTCATGTAACTCTACGATACGTTACATGGCGTCTAGGCAAAAGCATTTAGAAAACTGAACATCAACAGTGTAAGTCCCATGACGAGGTTTTTCTAGGTGAAAGTAGCAATCGTGATAGATAGGTGAACAAGGACAGGATATAAAGTTGGTATTCCCAGCATAAGAGTAAGACCAAGGCCACCACATTAATAGACAAAGCGCTGGGTCAGATATCATGAATATTGTTTGCTGTTTACTTTGCTACCCATTATGGCAGCAGAACAATTATACTTGCTGCCTGTTGCCAAGCTATGGTCCCGATGACGAAGTACCATATAATCCTTGGCGTGTACAATGGATGTTTTTTTGCACTGACACCAAAATTTGCAACCACTCTGTTTGGCTTTCTGATTATTTTCAAAGGGAGACGTTAAGGTACAATCTTGCCGCACTATGGGGTGGTACTACTACTCTGTGGCCAGGTTGTGTTAGGAAGAATACTGCCACCGTATTCCCTGCGTGTCGTAAAAGGTGACTAAAAGGGGCGGGGTGAGGGACTAGGGACCCCCTCCTCTGTTTTTTAGTTCCTAGAAAGAGACAGGCCAGAGAAAGGGATGGGGGATGGAGTTATCCCCGTACCCTGAAGATTGGGTCTATGAATGTGCGTGGATGTAGTACGATTGAGGCTAAAAGGGAGGAGATTGGGAGAATGTTTGTGAGAAGAAAGTTGGATGTGTTAGCTTTGAGTAAAATGAAGATGAAAGGGAAAGGTGAGTCTATGTTTGGAAGTGTGAATGGAAGATTGTCAGGTGTTGATAGAGGAAGGGCAAGAGAAGGTGTGGCCCTGTTAGTGAGTCCGAAAGTACAGCAGTGTGAGGTGTGTGATGTGAGACGTGTGGGTGGTGGTGTAAGAAAAGGAAGCGAATGGTGGTGCGAGGAAGTAAGTATGGCTGTGGCTGAGAAGAGACGTGCATATGAAGTGTGGCTGCAGAGGAAGGATGAGATGTCATATGAGAGGTATAAGGAAAAGAGGAATAGGGCGAGAAGGGCTGTGCGTGATGCTAAAGTGGCAGCAGATGAGAGGTGGGGTAGGCGGCTGAAGAGAATTTTCAACAGAATAAGAAAATGTTTTGGAAGGAGGTGAAAAGGGTGCGAAAGGAAGAGTCTGGAAAGGAAGAACGAGTAAAAGCAGAGGATGGAAGGATGTTAATTGAGATGGATGCAGTAAGGAAGAGATGGGCAGAGTATTTTGAAAGATTGTTAAATGTAGAGGAGGAAAGAGTGGCTGAGACTGTGGTGGATGGAAGGGTGCAAGGAATATATGTGTTGGGAGAGTTGAATGATTCTTTGATCACGAAGGAGGAAGTAGAGAAGACAGTAAAGGAGATGAAAACAGGGAAAGCTGCAGGTATGGATGGGTGTACTGTGGAATGCCTGAAGGGTGGTGGAGTGACTATTGTTGACTGGTTAGTAAGATTGTTGAATGTGTGCTTTGTGAAAGGTATGGTGCCAGTTGACTGGGCAAGTGCTTGTGTGGTCCTGTTGTATAAAGACAAGGGTGATAAGCATGAATGTACTAGCTTTAGGGGTATAAGTGTTGAGTGTTGTAGGTAAGGTGTATGGTAGAGTGTTAATTATGAGAGTTAGAGAGGGTACAGAGGGAGTGATTGGTGATGAGCAGTGTGGCTTTAGGAGAGGGAGGGGATGCGTGGATCAGGTGTTTGCGGTGAGACAAGTGTGTGAAAAGTATTTAGCGAAAGGCAAGGATGTGTTTTGGGCATTTATGGATTTAGAGAAAGCGTATGATAAAAGTGATAGGGAGGCTTTGTGGACTGTTTTAAGATTGTATGGACTTGATGGTAGGTTACTAAAAGGGGTGAAAAGTTTTTATGTAAATAGTAGAGCGTGTGTAAGAGTGGGAAATGCTGTGAGTGATTGGTTTCCTGTGAGAGTGGGGCTGCGACAGGGATGTGTGATGTCGCCTTGGTTGTTTAATATTAACATGGATGGTGTTGTAAGGAGGTGAATGCAAGAGTTTTAGGTGGAGGTCTGAGTCTGGTGAATGTTGATGGTGGAGAGTGGAATCTGAAGCAGCTGCTGTTTGCAGATGATACTGCACTGGTGGCTGATTCAGAGGAGAAATTGAGACAGTTGGTAGAGGAGTTTGGAAGGGTGTGTGAAAGGAGGAAATTGAAAGTAAATGAGAATAAGAGCAACGTGATGAAGTGTACGAGGTTGGTAGATGGTAGGGGGATGAATATAGTTTTGAATGGCGAGTTGCTTGAGGAGGTAGAGTGTTTTAAATATCTAGGGTCACATGTTGCTGTGGATGGAAGAATAGATGCAGAAGTGAAGTTTAGAATAAATGAAGTAGGAAAGGTGCTGGGAGGAATGAAAAAAGTGTTCAGATGTCGTTCGCTTAGAATGGATGTAAAGAGAAGGCTGTATGAGGGTGTTGTGGTACCGACTGCATTATATGGGGCTGAAACATGGAATATGGGTGTAGCAGAGAGGAAAAGTTTGAATGTAATGGAGATGAGGCGTCTGAGGAGTATGTGTGGAGTGACGCGTATGGATCGAGTGCGGAATGATGAAGTGCGAAGGAGAACTGGAGTTGTTCGGGAGATGGCTGGTAGAGTTGAGCAGAGGGTGTTGCGATGGTTTGGGCATATGGAGAGAATGGATAATGAGCGATTGGTGAAAAAGATAACTAGATCTGATGTGAGAGGTGTATGGCTGAGAGGAAGACCACGAATAGGATGGATGGACAGTGTGAAGAGAGTGCTGGATGCGAGAGGGATGTCTGTTGAGCAAGGAAGAGTGCCTGTGCATGACAGAATTAAATGGAGAGAAATTATGAATGAATAAGTGATGACGCAGCCCTGAGGGGATATTCTCCCGCATTTGATCTTATCAGCCATTTCAGGTCAGGTGCGGGTAAGGGGATGAGTCTGTTATGATGTGGCAGGGGTAAACCAGCTCTGCTGTCGGGCCCTGCTGCGGATGTCACTGATTGCATTGCACAGTTGACCCTTGTGCGGTGTGGTGCTGTGAGGATCTGTCCGTTCTCCCCTTTGGGGCTAAGATGCGAATGAATGTGTTTGAATGGATGAGTAAATGGGGAGTGTGTCGTCCTGTCTCGGCTACCTCCCTTTCCTTGGGGGAAGCAGCCTAGGTATATAGATAGAATGACATGCAAGTGAATAACCTGCACTTCTAATCGCTTTTCCCAACCAACTCCTCCCTGCCTACATACCTTCCTATATACCATACTTCTCTGATTACTTCCATTACCAACAAACGAACGAAAAACTCATTTCTGTTTAGGCGCGCTAAGGTCCTCGTATTTAGTCTTCGAAGAATGTTATTTTGTTGCCGTATGAAAATGCTGAAGTCTTTTGATAATATTAATACCGATAACACGTACATAAGTTATTACCTGAACGTGTAATCTACCTATGTGATGACTAAAAATACTAAATACACACGATTATGATGCAAATATAAATGCGAAAAAAACTCATTCAAAGGGAATGTGGTTAATGGTAAAACACCAGTATTCTTATCCAGTCCTAAAACTGATTATGAAATAGTAGTCAAGTAAAGACTGTTTAACTTCCCTCAGAACAGCGAAACATTCTGTTCACCACCAAATGAATACCTATTAAATTCAAAATCGCAATGTCATTTCCAATAGGAAAGACACTTTTCTGTACTGAAGCAGAACCCTTCTGACTATGAGCATTTTGAGGGGCAATTAGTATTATTTTACTGACTTACTTGTCCTTCAGTTTCTCCTCATTATCTTTTCTTTTATAGAAGTGAACAGTTAGGACTAGGTGCACACATGGAAAAATAAATCTTTGTAATAACTCGTTAAAATTATAATCTTTACTTCTATGCTATTAGTTTATGTATAGCAACTTGGAAAAACTTTTGTACTATGCTGTAATTTGGGAACATTAACAACAAGTATTCTTTCGGCTTTTCCTCAGTTTTTTTTTTTTTCTCTCTCTCAATAAAGATACAGGCACAAAAACACTCAGATAACCTGAGGGCCCTCCCAAGGGGGGAACCACACTAGCCGCCAGCCGATACATATCTAGCGCGGCTCGGAATATGACCTTGACGCTGACCTACTTTCACCAATTAGAGGCTTCACCAAACCCTGTTTCAGAGGTCTGCCACCAGGTGGTCTAGCGTCACCCAGCCTCGATTAAGTATTTTTGCGGGGTTTTAAAGACCTGTGAAACTGTACCTAATACTAAGCTTATAATAATATTGCTATTTATAGGAATCTTATTTCCTATTCAATCAAGTGCATATATATACCTGTAAAGAAAAAAATAACCAGTCTTTCAGAGAATCTTGGCCTGGGGACTAAAGTAGTGTGCTGTCTGTTTACATATATCTGAATAAATCGTGTGCAGTTAGTAAAAGGAGAGTGCCTTCAGGACTTCTCATGTGTGTGTTTCAGCATGTTTTAATGAAGGAAGCTGTTCTACTGAATAAAATGTACCTAAATGATTGCTTAGTTGGTGAATCAGTCAAGTTAATCCAAACACATGGAAGTGCGGTACGACACTATAACCAGAGTAGAGTACGAGGAGTTGAAGTGTAAACTTGATAGAGTGTGCAATGGAGCCAGGGAAACATTTAAGATAATTCTCTATGTTAGACTTTGGTTACTAAGATGATCAAGATGTCCAACAGGTCTGTACTGATATGAAAAGTCATACGTCAGGCAGGGCAGCATATCGACAGGTGCGCCGAACCTGCGGCGCTACATATCTATTTTCTTTTGTGGATACTAACGAATGACAAATATTTTAATCACTGTTATCCTGCTTTATGGATGGTTCTAGTAATACTGCCTAGATTTCGTCTCTATGTTATGTTTACAGAGATGAGTAGACTGACGAAAGCTGTGTTTATAAAATGACATCTATAATACATTATATATAATCAAAAGGCTCCCATACTGTAATTTCTTTGTACCATATCATGCCATCTGAGTAATTTCAGGAGTAAAATATGTTTTGGGGTGTTTTACTTTGTGTCAAAATTAAAAAGAAATTAAGCACTGGCTACTTTTTCAATGCTTACCCCGAATCAGAGCTGGGCGACGGAAGCGAACCTAGTGGCAGATTTCTGAAACAGAATCTGGTGAAGTGTCTAATTTAGAACTCGTCCGAGATTTTCATCCGTACTACACACCTGTAAAATTTTGTGATAATATCTTGAGCGGTTGCGATGTTATGGTGCTAACAGACACACAGACAGACACATAGACAGACAGACAAGCTGAAAACAATACCAGCATCGCTATCGCGGCTGGTGTATATATATATATATATATATATATATATATATATATATATATATATATATATATATATATATATACACACACACACACACACACACACACGAGTATTTTGTTTCTGTAACGAGACCTCTTCCTGGCTGAATACAATTAGTAAAGATTAATGTATGAGGTTGATGCTTGTATACCGGTAATCAGCCCCAGCATTATGTTACAGAATGATCGAAGGGAACGTGTGCACCTTTGATGGTCCTGGAGGCAAGAACACAAGACAGCCCTTGGAATACACACAGTAATTGCCTGGATAACACATGTTGCAGTCCAATGTTAAATTAAATTTATGATATACGGACTGAGACACACTGTATATAATCTGTTTAGCAGCCATTTTACTGGAACAGCAATCATCCAAGTCTGCTCTGTCTTCAGAGTCTAGGGGCAGATAAGCATTTAGAATCACCGAATTACAGATCTTATTTCTGAAGCAGTGCCTATTTCTAGACAGAAAGAATTTCGCTTCTCAGTGAAAAACTGTCTTGTCTGTCCTTTGTTAAATAAAGGACACATCCTATGCTCCATACTGGAAGCCATAATACTCTGATCACTGAGGGGTCCCCGCTGACTTTCTGACTCCATGTGTCTGTCTATGATAAACATTCCTAATAAAGTTTAAATGATTAGTTCCGTGTGCTTACTGTGCAAATGGAACAATATTTAAGTGCTTAGCAGTAGCAGTGTCATTATATTACATCATATCCATCAGTGTAGGTACCATCATCATTGTCAGTTATATTATCTCCTTGATTATCGGATTTGCACGATACACAGCATCAGCACTGAATTTGGTCTCTCTCTCTCTCCCTCTCTCTCTCTCTCTCTCTCTCTCTCTCTCTCTCTCTCTCTCAGGAGCCTGAGTGTGAGGAGGGCCAATTTGAGTGCGCGGATGATGGACGATGCATCCCTGGGGCGAGGAGATGCAATGGTGTTGATGACTGTCTCGACAGTAGTGATGAACGCGACTGCCCACCGGTATGTTATATGTAGAGTTACTCATGCTGTAGTGTGGATGGGAGTAGTGAGAGGAACTAATGATGTATTACGACAAACTGGATTCAGGAGGAGCCTGTATACGTCATCATGAACCAACTATGATATTATACAGGTGGCAGGAATGAGAGAGATAAATTGAGAGGAATGATGCTGTTGCATGTCACTTGGATCAATGAATGGAAACTGTAATTTACCTGTCTTTACTCTTCATGGGATATACGTTAGGTCTGTTCATATTCTATCCATGCTATTTTCATAGTCTATTTCATCCAATATTTATTCAGCCTGTCACCATTACTAGCATTATTCATGCATGAGTGTGGCTGCTGATACATGAAAACTCCAAGTTTAATCCCAACCAGTTAGAAAGAGTGCGAGGTTATCCAGTTTAGGCTTGCCAACGATTTAGTGCATCATCAAGTCGCAAAGTTTGGCCGTGACAACGACTGTGCTGATGGCAACGATGAGAACAGTTTCCAACTCTTGAATACGAAAAATCCAGAGACATGCTAAAGACGTGTGTAAGGCCACTCGTTTATTTAAGTTCTTATCTGGTTTTGCAGATAATTTATAATGTATTGGTGGAACTGGTGTTGTTACTGCGTAAAACACAGTCTGTCAAAGGATCACACCTAGGTATTCGTTGATATGGATGGACATACTGGGCATTGCCACTGTTAATAAATGGGTGGCTTTTGCTTTTTCTTGGATGGGAAACCTCGCGTGATGTAGATCCTACGTATAGACAATCTGGCTATAGTCAGACGCCCTAATCCCGTAATGGGTGGCCACAAACAAATCGCCTCCAAGTCGCCATGTCCCCTCGCATTTCGATGCCCTTCCCCTAACTAACTCAGACACCTCTCCAGTCCATCCTTCCATCTCATCCTTGGTCTCAGCCTCCCTCTCCCCTCTCCACCTCACACACATACATTCTCCTCGTTAGCTTCTCAATCGCCATTCTCTCCACATGGCCAAATCACTTCAGTGTATTTCTCCTAGCACTTTCTATCACATCCACATCCACACTAAAACGCTCCTTCACTTCCCCAAATGTCAATCTCTCCACATAACTCCACGTGCTCCTCACAGATAAGTCATTTCCATTGCTCTTACTCTTGACCTGTGTCCCTCCAACGAGGTCCACTCTTCACTTCCATACGTTAGAGTGGGTATCGGTACAATCATGCAGCGATTTTTTTTTTAGTTTCATATTTTCGTCCCTATTTCTTATCACTGCCTTCAATGAAGCAGCAAGCTTTCTTCCCTGTTGCACCCTTTCAAGCACTTCTTCCTCTAAACTTTCGTCCTTACTCATCGTTCTACCAAAGTACTTCAGAGCACCCACATTTTCCATTTCTCAGCATTTAGCCACACTGTGCATTAACTGACTCCATTTCTCTTGAAAAACACAACTATACTCTTCCATACACTCACCTTTAGATTCCGTTTCTTAGATACACTCCCAACCTCATTCACCAAAACATTGCAGTTCCCCTTCGTCTTCACTAAACATTACAGTATCATCTGCAAACAAAAGAATAGGAAGTTTCCAGAAGCACCCCTCTCTCATTAGGGCCCGTCCATCATCCACTGTCCTACCTTGTATCTTCTACATAACTCCATCCATATAGAAACTGAACAACCATGGGGACATAGCACATTTTTGTTTCAACTCAACATTTAGACAGAAAACTTCACTCAGTTCACAATCCACACGCACTGCAGCCCAAGCATCCTCATACATACTCTTCATGGCATTCGACAGCTTCCCATTTACTCCATATATTTTCATTATTTTCCATAATCTTTGTCTGTCCACTCTGACATGCTTTTTCTAAATACATGAAAGCCACATACAAACTCTTTCCCTTCTCTAGAAACTTCTCCACTAAACACCTTAGGATGAATATCCAGTCTACACAATCTGTACCCTTCCCAAAACCTCCCTATTCTTCAACTAATTCCTCTTTAATTTCCCTAACTCTGTCAATAAGTATCCTACCATATACTATTCCTATTACACTAAAAAGAAAAATGATCCTATGATTACCACACCTTTCTTTTTCCTTTGTACAGGGGAATACCCGACTTCCACTCCTCCAGGACCCTACCTTGCTCCTAGGTCAATCCGCACATATTCCACATCTACTACTATCTCTCCACCGTGCTTCAGCATTTCACCACACTCCATCAATTCCTGATACTTTCCCCATTTTGACTTTCTTCATTGCCTCCACTACTTCCGTCCTAGTGATATCTTCCTCCTTTTCTCATCTTCCTCCTTCTCCCGGCTATTCCACAGCCTCTTGTACTCGTGTTACTTTCATTCTCTATGTTGAACAATTCCTTAAAGTGTTCTTTCCATCTGATCACTTTTTCTCCATTCTTTACCAGCAATCTGCAATTTTAAGCCCTCACTTCTCTACTGCCTTATTTAGCACTCTGTCTTACTCTCTTAACCTCCTTCCAGAATAGTTTTTTACATTCCTTTTAATTTATGCTCGATATCTTCCAAATTCCTCATCCAATGTCTTCTTACTCTATTTTGATACTATTTTCATCCTCTTCTCTTCATATAATTTTCTATTCCATCACTCAAATTTCTCCATGTTTCTGCGTCCCATCCACCCTCATTATGCTTTCTTTTTTTTTTTGTGCAACAGCTTGTCTCGCCTTTTCATTTCACAGTGCTGTTCCATGCACCCCTTTTCATCATCCCATCACCCCACATACCACCTCACGTGCTGCACAAATTTCGTCGGTGAATACCCTGCACACACCTTCCTCCCCCATCTGCTCAAAATCATATTACCACTAGCTCCTCCAATTCTCTCTTCCATTCTGGCTTTTTTTTTTTTTTTTTTCATTCTCCTGCAATCTTTCTACTCTTTTTTTTTTGTGGACTGCTTCCTCCTTTCTTCTGTCCTTCAAATCATCGATCCCATTTGTACCTTGACTCTGGTGAGAGTATACACGGTTTATATATATATATATATATATATATATATATATATATATATATATATATATATATATATATATATATATGTGTGTGTGTATATGTATATATTTGTGTGTGTGTGTGTATATGTATATATTTGTGTGTGTGTGTGTATATGTATATATTTGTGTGTGTGTGTGTGTGTAGATAGTAGATATTACATGGATAGTAGATAGATATAGATATACGTACATATATATATAGTACTGGAGCCTTCGTGCCACAGTGGTAAAGTGTGCGTTTTCGTACGTGGGAGAACGAGAGTTCGCACCCTGCCAAGATAAGAAACTTTGGGAGTGTTCGCCCAGCCACGTACTGCTTTAGAGAACACAAGGGCTCGTTGGCCTTTCGGGAGTTTCGCACTTGCTCCTGCAGAGGGTTTTCGCGCTGCGCGCTTGCTTTCTTGTGCTTCTCAGTCGTTTTCTCGCGCTTCACATGCGCGTTGCGATCATTTCAGGTAATCTGAGTCACGTTTATATGCTGTTCTAGTCTAATGTTGTCACTTGGACTTTTTGCAGCTAACCAATTGATTGTGTTATTTGCAGCTTCGGGAGTGGAACCCAAGTTGTCCGAACGCAAGTCCGAAATGCACACACACACACACACACACACACACACACACACACACACACACACACACACACACACACACACACACACACACACACACACACGGCCAGTGCTATAGTAGAATTTAGTTGTAGCTATGGGCAAAAAATTCTACGGAGATCCTATGAAGGGCACCGGGAACAGCGTTTTTTGGTCAAAATGTGATCACTCATTAAATATAGTAAAGTTTTTCAATCGTGATGGAACCAAGTTTTTTCACATAAGTGAATTTTTTGCAATTTTTTTGCCAATTTTGGTGCGATTTGAATGTGTAGTTTTGGCTGCCCAAAATACACACACACACACACACACACACACACATACACACACACGGCTAGTGCTATAGTATATTAGATAAGGGGTGCTGTGGTTGAACCAGTGTTGCATACTATAAAGTATGCTTGCACCTAGTCAGCTTGCGCGGGCCGATTGCACTTGGTTCACAGACTACACACACATCAAGCCACTCCAACATTACAGTCACACTTACAAGCACTTATCACCCTACATACAGTTTCTACCAGACAGCCCAAGCCACTTGGTAGAGATGCATAGGCTGTATCGTTCCCACTTCGGTCGGGATAGGCTGGTCCTGCAGTGGACGCTGAACGACTAATGATATATATATATATATATATATATATATATATATATATATATATATATATATATATATATATATATATATATATATATAAAATAATTTGGTTTTACTCCAGGTATCCCCAAAGGCCTAAGGCGTTGACCCTGGGTAGATGACTTTTGGACTGGAGCGTCTAGCATTTTATGACCGGATGCCCTTCCTGATGTCTACTAATGAACCTTGGGTGGATTCGATCTTCTGACCCTTCGGTCAGAGCGGAGCGCTCTAACCCACTGAGCAATATATATATATATATATATATATATATATATATATATATATATATATATATATATATATATATATATATATATTAATGTATATATATATATATATATATATATATATATATATATAAGAAAAGGATCATCAGGCAGAATACAAACATCGTGGCGAAGTTAGAGGCTTTATTTGCTGACGTTTCGAAACATACTTATTCCATCTTCAGAGCAAAATCTATAATCGAGAAATATACACAGTTAAGATTTTTATATGTTATAACGATCAAAACAAGACTAAAATCATGAGAGTACAAAAAGGAAGTCCGTTAAAATACCTTGTTCGTAAACCAGTAAGGAATAAAAAATAAAATGAATGGGGTAGGAGTAAGGAAGCAAAACGTATCTGTAAAATAGTAAGTGCAATACTGTAAAAAACTTACCTAGTGTGAAAAACAAAACAGTTTTAACCCTTCGATCAGTGACATGGCTTCCTGTGAACTGTTTTGTTTTCCACACTACTAGTAGGTAAGTTTTTTTTTTTTTTTTCTTTTTTTTACAGTATTGCACTTACTATTTTACAGATACGTTTTGCTTCCTTACTCCTACCCCATTCATATTATTTTTTATTACTTATTGGTTTACGAACACGGTATTTTAACGGACTTCGTTTTTGTACTTTCATGTTTTTAGTCTTGTTTTGATCGTTATAACATATAAAAATCTTAGCAGTGTATAATTCTCGATTATAGATTTTGCTCTGAAGATGGAATAAGTATTTTCCGAAACGTCAGCAAATAAAGACTCTAACTTCGCCACGATGTTTGTGTTCTGCCTGGTGATCCTCTTCCTATTACGTCTGCTATTTCCACGGTCCAAATCTATAGCTATATATATATATATATATATATATATATATATATATATATATGAATACCAGGTAATCAGATAACAGCAGCAGCATCTAGATTTATGTGATTGACTTTTCGGTATACGACACTTACCATCTTCAGAGCATAAAGCATAAAAAGTTGACATTATAGAACAGGATACTGTAGACGAAAAGTACTTTAGGATTTATTTTTAAACCAGAAACTTGATTACAGTCACACACACACACACACACACACACACACATACATATATATATATATATATATATATATATATATATATATATATATATATAGATAGATAGATAGATAGATAGATAGATAGATAGATAAAGATATAGATTTAGATAGACTGAGAGATAGATATAGATATATTATTATATGCGTGCAGTACTTAGGAAATTTATCTTCACCACAAAATTCATTTACGCATATAAGTAAAAAAATCAATGAATGCGACTGCAGTATTTCTTATTTCCAAGCGCTCTTGAATGAAAATATCAGAATGACGACCCACTTATTTCGAAATTTCTAGCCAAACTGCATTACAAGACTAGATTTATCTTTCAAATTTAGAAAAGAGCATGAAGAAGATATTGCTGTAACTGACCAGTTGCATACATGAGCTAGAAAGCACTCAGAGAGCGCATACCCTCGCTAATGCCATTGCATCCCCCAAATTTAATCAATTCTTTCTTGGGCAATCGTCCACCCTTCCACAGAATTTCATCTGAAATTAACTGAGAATTTTTGGAGATATCGTGTGGACCAACAAACAAATAAACAGGCAAACATAGGTGAATATGTAACCTCGTCCAATTTCCGTGGTGGAGGTAATTACAGTAGGTACCGTTGGGGTCGTGTTCTGGTGCACCTCTTCTATGTCACTAAAACGAATTGTGTCGATATTAAAAACATTGTTCACCCTACATTACCACAATTGCAATAGAATGACAAGAATCTTGGCATACAAAATGATGTAGTGGCATTTTCATTGTGAATGACCTACATATTGAAAGATTATATTTGCATGAAGTATTTATACTCTTTTTTTTTTTTTTTTTTTGCCGAAAAGTATGTAAGATCTTTTATTTGCTTACAGCCTAATTGCACTGTTACTTGTTTCTAATGAAACCAGAATGTTTAGCAAAATATAAATATTTAGGGGAGTTCACCTGAAAATATTTTTCTTTCAAGTAAAGTGCTACACACATCCTCACCAATATTTTTAAAGTGATATATGGAACTGGGCTCGCCTTCTGGGACCACATACAAGACATCAGAAGGCAGTGTTAGCCAGACTCAACACCCACAGGGCACTGACAGGGGCAGATACTAAGTTTCATAAAGAAGCACTGTCCCTACTCGAGAGACAGTATATTAGAGCAATGATGTCATGTGCCTCTTTACAGCGGTTGGATTACAACACCGCGATCAGAATACTCGTTATGTATGACAATTCTCCCATTCTGACATATTAAAGTGAATGATATATAATAGTGTTCATGAAGGATGCTGCATGGACGGGAGAACATCAGAGAAAAGGAAGACTTCCCTTGCTCACTCTACCCTCAGATATAATTACTGACGATAAAACTGAAAGAATAATATAACTTTATAAAATCAAAAAATTTACAGAAAATGAAAAATTCTATAACCTGCTGTGTGTCTGATGTATAATTTCAGAGAGAAGAAGCCAGAGAATATGAACGTAAACATTCTTTCATCCATCAAGTGGAATGAAAAGGCAGAACTCATGTCCTATGACATTTGAGATGTATTCCTAGTTTTATCTCTAACTCCTGTTTTTGACACTCTATTCCACTGTCTTATTCTTTTTCTATACATAGACATTTCTTTTTTACCATTGATCTATCTATCTATATACCTAGGCTGCTTCCCCCAAAGAAAGGGAGGTAGCAGAGACAGGACGACACACTCCCAATTTACTCATCCACACAAACACATTCATGGGCACTTTATCCTGAAGGGGAGAAGGGACAGATCCTCACGGCATCACACTACATGAGGGTCAACTGCGCAGTGCAATCAGCTACATCCGGTGCAGGGCACGAGAGCAGAGCTGGTTTACCATTGCCACATCATAATGGACCCATCCCCGTACCCGCACCTGACCCGATCAGCTAATCAGACCAAATGTGGGAGAATATCCCCTCAATGCTGTGTCATCACTTATTCATTCACTATTTCTGTCCAATTATATCTGTCATGCACAGCCACTCTTCCTTGCTCAACAGACATCCTGCTTGCATCCAGTGCTCTCTTCACGCTGTCCATCCATCTTATTATCCTATTCGTGGTCTTCCTCTCATCCTTACGCATCTCTCATCTGATCCAGTTATCTTTTTCACCAATCGCAAATCATCCATTCTCTCAATATGCCCAAACCATTGCAACACTCTCTGCTCAACTCGATCAGCCATCTCCCGCACAACTCCAGTTCTCGTTTGCACTTCATCATTTCTCACTTGATCTGTACATGTCACTACACACTTATTCCTCAGACACCTCATCTGCATTACATTCAAACTTTTTCTTTCTGCTACACTCATTATCCATGCTTCAGCCCCATATAATGCAGTTACAACACCCTCATATAGCCTTTTCTTTACATCCATTCTAAGCAAACGACATCTAAACACTTTTTTCATTCCTCCCAGCACCTTTCCTACTTCATTCATTCTAAACTTGGTTTATGCATCTATTCTTCCATCCACAGCAACAAGTGACCCTAAAACTTAAAACACTCTACCTCCTCAGGCAACTCACCATTCAAAACTATTCATCCTCCTACCATCTACCAACCTAGTACACTTCATCACTTTGCTCTTATTCTCATTTACTCTCAATTTTCTCCTTTCACACACCCTTCCAAACTCCTCTACCAACTGCATCAATCTCTCCTCTGAATCAGCCACCAGTGCAGTATCATCTGCAAACAGAAGCTGATTCAGATTCCACTCCACCATCAACATTCAACAGCCTCAGACCTCCACCTAACACTCTTGCATTCACCTCCCTTACAACACCATCCTTATAAATATTAAACAACCAATGCAACATCACACATCGCTGCCGCAGCTCCACTCTTACGGGGAAACCAATCAATCACAGTATTTCACACTCTTACACACGCTCTATTATTTACTTTAAAATATTTAATTCCTTTTAGCAACCTACCATCAAGTCCAAACATTCTTATAACAGTTCACAAAGCCTCCCTATCAGTTCCATCATATGCTTTCTCTAAGATTATGAACGCCCAAAACACATCCTTACCTTTCGCTAAATACTTTTCACACACCAGTCTCACAGCAAATACCTGATCCACATACCCCCTCCCTCTCCTAAAGCCACACTGCTCATCACCAATCACTCCCACTGTACCCTCTCTAACTCTCGTAATTAACATTCTTCCATACACCATACCTACAACACTCAACACACTTATACCCCTAAAGCTAGTATATTCATACTTACCACCCTTACCTTTATACAGTGGAACCACACATGCGCTTGCCCAGTAAATTAGCACCATAGGCTACCTCTAACAAAACACAAATTCAACAGTCTTACTAACCTCTCGACAATAGTCGCTCCATCACCTTTCAGGCATTCCAGAGCACACCCATCCATACCTGCAGCTTTCTCTGTTTTCATCTCCTTTACTTCCTTCACCATAATCAAAGAATCATTCAACTCTCCCAACACATTTATTCCTTGCACCCTTCCATCTGCTACAGTCTCAGCCTCCCTCTCCTCCTCCACATTTAACAGTCTTTCAAAATACTCCCCCATCTCTTCCTTACTGCATCCATCTCAGTTGGCATCCTTCCATCCTCTGCTTATACTTGCTCTTCTTTCCCAGACTCCCCCTTTCGCACCCTTTTCACCTACTTCCAAAACATTTTCCTATTCTTTTGAAAATTCTTAGTCAACCGCCTACCCCAACTCTCATCTGCTGCCACTTTAGCATCACATGCAGTAATTCTTGCCCTGTCCCTCTTTTCCTTATACCTCTCACATGACACCTCATCCTTCCTCTGCAACCACACTTCACATGCACGTCTCTTCTCAGCCACAGCCATACTTACTTCCTCACACCACCATTCACTTCCCTTTCTTACACCACCACCCACTCGTCTCACACCACACACATCCTCCGCATGCCTCACCACAGCACTCTTAAACAACTGCCATTCCTCCTCCACACCTCCATTATCCTGATCTTTCACTGCGTTCCACTCATCTTTCAATTTCTCTTGATACTCTATCATTTTCTCTCTTTTATCCAACTCACTCACTTTGAAAACCTCCCTCACACCTAACTCTCGTAGCTCTCACCCATCTCTTACCTTCTCTCAACTTTCCCTCCATCAGGTAGTGGTCAGACATACCTCCACCCTCCCTTCTCAAAACTCTCACATCCAACAATCTTCCTCTTACATTCCTGGACACAACCACATAGTCCATCAATGCTCTATCAACAAGCCTTCCACCCTCCTGTCTCACCCATGTATGCTTCTAAATAACTTTCTTCTCAAACAAGGTATTTCCAATCACCATCTTTTGCTCAATACACATCCCTATCATTCGTTCCCCATTTTCATTTCTTCCAAGCACACCATGCATACCAACTACACCTTCAACTGCTACATTTCCCACTCTAGCATTCAGATCTCCCATCATCACCACATTCACATTCACTCAAAAATTCTGCAGACACTCATCAACATCATTCCAGAAAAACTACCTCTCTTCAGCATCCCTTTCGCTACCAGGCCCATAGGCACTTACAAATACCTACAACTCACGTTCAAATTTCGCTTTCAACCACATCAGTCCCGATGACACCTCCTTCCATTCAGTCACACACTGCTGCACTTCCGGGCTCATAACAAGGCCACACGTTCTCTCGCCCTTCTATCAACACCTGACATCCTACCATTCACAATTCCAAACTTAGACTCATCTTTCCCATTCATCTTTGTTTCACTCAGAGCTAACAAATCCAAGTTTCTTATCACAAACCTTCTCCCAATCTCCTCCCTTTTAGTTTCAATCGTACTACATCCACCCACATTCATAGACCCAATCTTCAGGAAACGGGATAACTCAATCCCCCATCCCTTTGTATTCCCTGTCTCCTTTTAGGAACTAAAGAAAAAAGAAAGAAAGAAAGTCTCCTTTTACGACACGCAGGGAATACTGTGGCAGAATTCTTCCTAATACAACCTGGCCGCAGAGCGGTAGTACTGCCATAGTGCTGCGAGATTGTGTCCTTCCTGCTAAAGGGAGGATTATCATTGAACTTCACGTAAATATTTTTTACCGTATTCTTACTGTGTTTTATCACTAAGGCATTTATCTCTTCCTATTTCTTATATCTTTACTGCCACTTTTTATTAGTCATCTTTATTTTTCAGGTTTTACTTTTAGTGACAAGACGAATGGTTTCCTGTAAGAGACGAAGCCATTTACAACTCTGGGTGGTAATCATAACCGACCCATATGTGTTCCCTGCGTGTCAATAAGTGGGTGGGCGGGGAGTCGGTGTGCCTCCCCGTAATGCAATTAACTAAAAGACAATCGACCACCCCATGCAGGATTATGGCGTCTGGCTACAGATAGATTAAAACTAAGGACCACAATATGTTTTATCAGTACAGCAATTTAAAAAAAAAAAAAAAATCCTAATACTAAAGTTATGCAGTGATAGCTTGTTTCAGGTGATTAGTTTATCTTTACTCATTTCATGACTTGATTAAAAAAAAATGAACTTCATTTTAGTTAAACCGTTTGCAGGTCATCGTGAATGCGATATGTGTTTAATATAAAAAGAGATGTGCAATTGGTGCTCCTGATAAATGTTTGCAGGGTGGTTCAGACTGAAGAGTCTTTGAAAGATACGGTGTATGAAATATTGGTCACAGGATAGGCCTGCATGTAGTTAGCTGTTGCCGTGTTACCATCCACAGAGAGAATGTGACGATGACCAGTTTAAGTGTGACAACAACCGATGCGTCAGGGAGTCATACAGGTGTGACGGTGACAACGACTGTGGCGACTACAGTGATGAGGTCAACTGTTCCCAGGTGAGTGCTGCAGAACAGTGAACGTTAAGGCAAATTACTGACCAATAATTTATACAAGTTTAGAGGAAAATCAGCAGCTTGCCTTGTCTAGTGGAAAGAAAGTCTAAAAATGTCTTCAACAACTAAGAATCATATGTCTAGAGAATATACAGTTTTTGATATCCAATATAACTGCTGCAACGAGATGAGTAAAATGTAATCGCGGAACCTTTGTAAGTAAACCAGGACGAAGATAAAAGTAGGGGCAATATTCCTGTTTTCATACGTGGTAAATCTATGTATATAAAAGAGCCATTTTGTTTGTTTCCTCTTCAATAATAATAAAAACCAAGAGCCAGAGACCCCCAAACCCATATATATTCTGAATCAGGGTGACCCAAGGATGGTTTTAGGGGGTCAAAATTCTGATTTGGGACATTTGAGATCACCGGTAGATTGTTCACTTTTTTGGTCCGGGAAACACCGGGTACCCGTGCACCCCAATTTTTGGCATTGGGAGTCACATTACCTCCAGTTCGGACATAGGCTATTTGAATTTGGCCTTTGAGGTCATTAGAGATTACTGGTCAGAGGTCATTTGAGGTCACTGTAATACACGCTCGAACAACTGGACCTGGCAATCCAGTTATTGGCATGAAGGCTCATTTGACCTCGAGTTCTGACATACGCTATGTGAGGCTGACCTCCGAGGTAACTTGAGGTCACTTGTCGGAGGTCATATGAGGTCACCAGTAATACATGCAAGAGCGACTGGACCCAGCAGCCCAGTTTTTGACATGGGGTCTCACATGACCTCCATTTCGGAGATAGGATATGTCAGGTTGACCTCTGAGGTCATTTAAGGTCACCAGTCGGAGGTCATTTGTGGTCACCGGTAATAGTAAACAAGTGCGCAGAAATACTATGCGTTAGTCTGTGAAACCTGAAACAGAAATTCCTGGTCCTCTTATAATCTCCCTTCAAAAGCATAAGAGGTACATGGTCTTTCTGGAGTATAAAGAAAGACTGAACTAAAACAAACAGGATTAGAGTGTTCGCCTTTTTGGCACGGCAGTACCGGGCACCACTCCTAGTCAATTATAAAAGTTTCTGCAACCACCCAATAAACTGTGCATCCTATATAGACGTTGTACTGACGGAAGTAGTAAGCGTGAAAGTTTCAGAACCTGAAGTGACTGAAGATAAAGCCTTCACCTTAGAAACTGTGGCATTGCTAGTGTTCAGGAACATATGGCCACGTTCTTTGCGCAACAACATGCCTTAGTATGCGTTTCACTGAACATGAGAATATGTTTATTATCTCAATATATGTGTGAGTGTTTTCGTTGGCCTAGAATACATATGTGATCTAGAGCTCATTTATGAACGTGTCATGGGATTACTGGTAAGTTTATGTGTACTGAACTTCGAAGACGTGATAGTCTGTGACCATATCATCCTACAAAGTCCTTCCCGATGGCCAAGTGAAATATTCGAAGCCAAAGTCCATTAAGAAAAATCATGACAAAATCTCTAAGTCTGTTCAGTACAAGTTATCAGCATATAAAGTTTCTTCACTGATCAGGGATCATTAGTCCTGTAAATCTATTTTATTTGCGTGATCATCGGTTCTTTTAAAACGTTTGTTTCCAATTCAATTACAGAGTCAGATTCTCTATTTTACTCTGACATTGTATCATTGACAAAAGTTTGGTCGAAATCCATCAAGAGGTTAAGGAGATATCGCGCCCACACCCATATGACCTTGACCTTTGAGCTATTCACCGTGCAGATCTAATCAGTTCATCATTCCTTCACACTTTATCACTGACAAAAGTTTGGTCGAAATCCGTCAAAAGATTCAGGAGTTCTTGCACCCACACCCATATGACCTTGACCTTTGACCCACTGATCTTGCTGGCGTAATCAGTTCATCGTCCGTTCATACTGTGTTCCTGACGAGTTTGGTCGAAATCCGTCAAGAGGATCAGGAGATGTCACACCCACACCGGCATGACCCTGACCTTGCCGACCTAATCAGTTCATCATGCCCTCATACTGCATCACTCGCTAAAGTTTCGTAGAAATCCATTGTTGGCTTCAGGAGATACCGCACCCACAAGACTGTTACAAACGCACAGACCCAAGCACTCACGCACGCAATCACCCACCCACCTACGCACGGACGGACCAGTCACTTAATCCTCGGGGACGAGTGCGGTTGGGCTTTTTCGCCTTGGGTGTCAGGACTGAATAGTCTAACACCAATCCCCTACGTTCCTGATGGAGTAAAACAGCAGTGAATGGTGAAAGGAGCTGATTTTCCGTTCCTCTATTTTTTTTTTTTTTATGAAGATGTTTCACGCTATCTACAGTTGTGCCTTCATATCACACGATCCACTGCTTCCTGGCTGCCATCTCTCCACCTCACATCTCCCTCTTTCACATACATCTGCCGTCTATCCCACCATCCCATCCTTCATCTTCCCCTCCTCTTCCTCCTATTATCATCTCTTTCATTCATTCATTCCATATTTGTTCCACATGTCCAAATCATTTCGGAATACATTTACACCCGCTGCTGTGTGTGTGTGTGTGTGTGTGTGTGTGTGTGTAAACACAGTAACTTCAACAGTTTTAATCAAAGTTAACAAAACTCGTCGGAAGAAATGTCATTCAACGAGGAATTCTTATATATACAGAGATAGAGATAGAGAGAGAGAGAGAGAGAATACCTGTATCTATCTATCTATCTATAAATCTATCCATCTATATATCTTTATCTATATCTGGATCTCTCTCTCTCTCTATGTATATGTATATCTCTATCTATCTATCTCTCTCTCTCTCTCTCTATGTATATGTATATCTCTATCTATCTATCTATCTCTATCTATCTATCCATCTATCTATCTATCTATCTATATATACACAGTATTGCCAGACGCCTTAATGTCATGCGGGATGGCCACAAATACATCGCCTCCACGTCGCCCACTCCCCCGCTATTTCACTGCCATGCTCCCAGCTGACACTCACCTCTCTCATATACCTCTCCACTCTATCCCTCCATCTCATCCTTGCATATATAGATAGATAGATAGATAGATAGATAGATATAGGCAGATAGATAGATAGATATAGATCTATATTACTCATAAAATATCAAACGATCCACGGGAATGTTGACGTTAAGGTCCAGTTGAGTGAAACTCTGCTCATTGCCAATGTCACTGTATGATAACCAACTGTCCAAACCAAGAAAATGGAAAATCTGAGAGACTAACACTCCTAAATATGCTTGAGCCGAGTAAATGAATTTGCCCTGTGACCCTGATTGTAGGTAGTCAGGGAAAGTTCCGCATTACCCACTATTCGGAGCACTGGTGGTCAACGAATAGTCACGAAGCAGCAGCCAGACTCTACATGTCTGGTAACTGTGAGTGGGAGTGTGGGTGGCCGGGGGTGGGAGGGTTTGAAGAGTTGCTCATGTCACAGTAGCAATATGTTTGTTGTCAAAGGTATGCTTCTATGCTTTCGTTTTGTAATGATCGATCGGAATGATATTTCCAGAGACTGGTCTTATAATTAGGACCTCCCATATCAATCTGTCTAAAGGAAAACGAAGAGCCTGTTAATCGCTCATATAGTTTATTATTATTATTATTATTATTATTATTATTATTATTACACACTACCTTAGACTCTAAGTTCGAGATGAATAATTACCAGAATAACACTGGAAATGTTTGCAGGCGATTGTTTACAGTGGGATGACAGGATGACAGAGGATATACAAGTGTATATAATTATATAGACAGACAGGTAGATAGATAGATAGACAGACAGACAGACAGATAGACAGATAATTTATTGGTTTTGTTTTCGTGGCAATACAAAATAATATCTTCTATCGTTACGAACATCTGGGGAAACTCATGTCAAAGTCGAGAGGGAATGAAAGCATTCAAACCTCTGTCCGAACCCAGCAAACCTCCATAACTTTCCTGACTACATTAACTCTATAGACATCTACAAAATTTTTCTCATAAAATGTTAGCATCATATTATCATCTGTCCTTCCTAAATTAATCCAAACACACTGTCCAAGTCATACATTGCAGACTTACACGTGATTTCCAACCTATCACTAAACCCTCCTCTGCCTACAGTCCCCTTCCTCCCCCTCCTTCACACTCACAGTTACCAGACACATGAGGTCTGGCGCCGCTTCACACTCACGTATCTCACACCAGTGCTTCGGGAGGTGGGTAATGCGGAACTTTCCCTAATTGTACATTATAATTAAATCAACTTGCTTCTTTTGTTCCCGAATCATTAACTCTTCTACCTGGTTTGGTTCAAAGATCAGAACTGAGATGACACTGCTCACTGACCATGGCCGTTGATTTTCCTTTGTAAACTTCATTATTTTCCTCATTGTTCTCCAATTCGAATCTCTGTATTTTTATTTTACCTGAACCCTTTCACGATGTTAAGTGTGCTTGGGATAAAAATGGTTGAGACTGACTTTACCATGCAATCTTGTCCTTTGAACAATTGTTCTATAAAACAACAGAACAGGTAATCGGGTATCCCCAACTCATCCACCGAGATTAATGCAAATGGGTTCTTCACTTTTTATTTTCCTTACACACAGACAGTCGGAGTCGGACTTTGCCTTTACCATGTGACCTTGACATTTGAATGATTTATCTCAAAATTCAATGTCTTCGTCGTTTCCTGACCCTTAATCTTCTACCAATCATGTTTTATCAGATCAAAATTGAGCTGAGTTTGCCTTGTGACCTAAGGATCTGAGCTGGCTCTTATACTTTGGTTGTTCTCAAAATCGAGAACGTTGACTCTTACGTTATTGTCAATAAATACATAATGTTTAATATAAATTGGGTTAAATCTAAGGTGACCATGCTCTATAAACTTGACTTTAGATTTGTTGTTCAAGAAGTCAGTAGCTGACTTTATTCCCTGCAAAGGCTCAACCTTTCCACCAACATCATTACAGATTAGGTAATTTTGTTTACACAGACAAATGTTGAAGTTTGATCTTGCCCTGATACCTGCACCTGTGACTGTTCTAAAATCTAACCTTAATCACGTATTTCCCGGAGAATTGTCGAAACTGAATGAAAGCTGTTTTAGCTCAGGTTACAAGGTCACCCTCTACGCTTCCACCAAGTTTGGCAAACTGAATAAAAATTATTTGAGTTGTACTGTTTACACAAATTCAGACAGAGAAAGAAAAATGATAATTAAACAGACACCGTTCACAGCATCCGGCCGCTCACACTGTAGGAATGTGAGTGAAGGGAAAAGGAGGAGCACTCACGAAGCACAAAACCCACGCATAATCAACTGGTATAAAGACGGAATTTTTTGACATTCTCGTGTGACCTTGATCTTGGAATGATTACACTTGTCCACAAATTTTTAAAAGTTGTCTGCTTCGGAGATAAAATTTGCCGCTTCTTATGAATTTTACTGTGCTGAATTCAAATGTGACAATAAAAACAGCTGACTGGCTAGTGTTTGTTATATTTATTTACTTACTGATTTATTTCTTTATTTTTAAATTTACATGCATATACATAATGCTGCCGGCAGTACAATGGTAATCATCCATTACAATCCAATGTATTTCCATCTGTTTGTGCTAAGATTTTCTTTTTTAATGCTAGGATGAAGGAACCAAAGGCCACGAGCCCGCAATAACTGTTTCTTCCAAGAGAAAAACAAAATACAAGTCAGAGCCAAATTCAAGATCATGCCATATATATAAGACACATATTGTATATCAGTACATAGATCGCTCGTTAATCAATTTCTGAACTTCGCTTATGGGCTTCTCTCTTATATTCATGAATTGGAACATCCCTTGTGACTGTGTTCAATCGCTGATGGGTTCCATTTGCCATGATACCGCTTCTCAGTTGCTGCATGGCCTAATGAAATCGCTCTTGTTACTATAAGCTTCATGGTTTTCCGATCATCCTTTTAGGTTCCACACGGTGCATTGTCAAATGCATCATCTAGAAGAGGTTTACGAATATTTGAGAACCAACATTAGCACTTTCGTTTATTTTTGCTTGATTTAACCTGGGGAATTTCTCACGGACATCCTTGCAGGCCTCGTAGGTTTTGTCTATTGCTTTGATAAAATCCTTCATCAGACCTAGCTTGATCAGCAAGGGTGGACACAAAATATTGGTTGATTCCAGAAGTGGTGGATCTGATAAATTACCAATATGCCGGGAATCGAACCCGGGACTCTCAGGTGAGAGCCAGGCAACATACCACTACACCACGACCAGGTAAAATTTATCTCACGTTGTCAATCTTGTAACCAACGTCCCTCCGCCCCCACTGTGGGCATCAAGAGGGTGAGTTAACCCCCTGGCACCCGGGCAAGTAGATTCTTTTAATCTATCCCAAGCACTTACGGCTAGTCAGAATGAAGAGAGAAACCTGTAATGTACACAAGAAAAATCATCTGATAAATTACCAATATCTCGGGAATCGACCTCGGGACTCTCAGGTAAGAGCCAGGATGTATACTACTACACCACGACAAGGTAAAAGTTAACTCACGTTGTCACAATCTTGTAACCAACGTCCCGCCGCCCCCACTGTGGGCATCAAGAGAGTGTACATTACAGGTTTCTCTCTTCATTCTGACTTGCCGTAAGTGCTTGGGATAGATTAAAAGCATCTACTTGCCCGAGTGCCAGGGGGTTAACTCACCCTCTTGATGCCCACAGTGGGGGCGGCGATTCCCGGCATATTGATAATTTATCAGATGATTTTTCCTGTGTACATTTCTTTCTTCAAGTGGTGATGGTGAATATTTCTTTTTCCGTCGATATATCTTGGTGCAGTAAGGCTTTCTTGCCTGACTATCTCACTCACAGAGAAAACGACCTTGCTTTGTATATCCACTCTGCACACCAAGCAAAATGACAATAACCTTCAAATCACCGGAAAGCTGCCACTGATGTGCGTCGTAGCTTATACACCAAAGAAGCTGTGTCATGTCATAAGTTTTCTTCATATGGACTGCATGACCAGCTGGAAAGGAAGGTAGAACATTGCCAATGAGCACCAAAGCAGCTTTAAAACTCGTCTTTTATGAATCCCTGACAAGTCTCCATTCACGTGGATTATTAACGATGATGAGTTCTGCCCTCTGAGCATAAATGCTATTGCAAGCTTTAAGATCACTTTCCATGAAGAAGAACTGGACTAGATCAGTTTCATGGTCACGGAACATGGGAACTCTAACATCACTTGCCAGGAAATTCCATTGCTGTAGGCTGGAGTCCATCAACTCTACCTTACTCATGGGCAGTTCCAAACTCCTCACAAGATCATTCAGTCCACCTTGTGTTGGAAATATGGTTCAGTGGAAAAAGGATGGGTCAAAATCTGGGTCAATTGACCTTGATGGTTCAGAACTAGATGTTTCATAGTTCCCCTCTTCCTCGTCTGATTCAAAAGAGAAGAATTCTAGTGCTTTAGGAACAGGCAGACCATCTCCTTTGGGTACTAGGTAAATAGTTGCTGGAAAGGTTAGATAGTGTTGAGACCACTTTTTCTTCTTTGACAAACCACCCCAGACGGGGGACACCATACAAAAGTACCAATTGCTGTTATGATCTGTTGGCTCTCCCCAAATCATTGGTAGTGCAAACGTCATAGATTTCCTTTATTCGATTAACCACTGCGGAGGATTTGTTGCACAAGTGTTGCAGAAGATATGTGGAGCCCAGCTCTTGTCTTGATCTCCAGTTTTACAGCCAAAATATAGTTGGTAGGCATTCTTAATCACAGCATTAATACTGAGATTTTGTGACGCAATTGTCATATCGCACACAAAAACGAGTATAGCAGAAATGATCTGTCTTGCTCGCACAAATACACAGCATCAATGTTAAATTTGATTAGACAGAAATATTTCCTTTTGCAAAATCAATCTGTTATAGGCACCAGTCACACTGCAGGTACGACTTATCGCAAACCAGCCAGGACTTGCAAGTCATGGGTGGTTTTGGTGAGGTTTACGACCAGTCTCCATATGTCTCGGTCTAGCTGCAGGCCACCATGCTGACCAAAAAATCGTCGCGAGGTTTTTCGTTCTGCATGAAAAACCTCCCCGTGACCACCGATGTCGTGGCACGGAAGTCGAGTGAGAGGTGATGGGCTGGACCGTGACCAGCCGCTGGCCGGTGTCGGTCTATCGGTAGCCTAGACCGCTACACGAGGTCGCGGACTAAACTGCGACAGGACGAGGCCCAGCCGGCCACTGTCTTGACCTGTGGGTACCTGGCCAAGGTCGCCGTTCGGCCTTCCACTGGATGGACGCTGGACAGACACTGGACGACCACCGGTAGCCGATCGGAGGCACGACTGCTTGGAGACCTCAGTGATCGGGGACTGGTTTTGCGATTTTCAGGTTTGTGACAAGTCGTACATGCAGCATGACTGGGGCAATAATACAAGTGAGAATGAAACTGTATGATTTCCATGTTTACATATGGCAAAATGTTCACTGATGTAACCTGAGTAATGATTGTATCACCACTGATGTCTCAGAATGATGAATAAGACATAAAAAAATTTAGATTGCACCATGCATTACTTTGGCAAACAGACGATACTTTCCAGATTCGGCAAAATAATTGCTTATACATTTAGTCAAATATTTCCCCATGTTTGGATCATTTCTGATTTGAAATACAAACCTAGTTCAGTTGTTATTTACCCAGTCAAATGCATTTGTTGGCGAGGTACCAGCCGGGCAATTTAAACACTTACAGATTGAATGTAAAGACTTCCTAGTAGGAGAATATCTTGATGTGAGAATCACACAATTTGTTGCAGGTGCCTTTGCTAACACAGAGCAGACGACACAGCATGCCAGCTCAACGAGGCACATAAAGCCAACACAGAATAAATAAAAACATAAATAAATAATAAAGTATTACCAAACCCGCTTCAACAAAGCCTACCTTCACACACTCTAACACTTGCAATGAAGAAATACCCACAAACTCAATTTATGGGCAGGGCAATACAAACCCTCGATCAGAATAATGTATTACAAGCCTCCCCTCCAGACACGTTAAGGTGAGTATTTGTAATGATGCTTATGATGCAAACTACTTGGACAAAAAAACATCACAGGAGAGGAACGCTGTCCCTCGCTCAGTATTCCTTCAGATATACAGTAATAACTGATGAGAAAATTGAAGGAATAATTTCATAAATCGAAAACTTTTCAGTAATTTCAAATAATGAAAATTTTTCAGAAATTATTAATAAAAAACAATTAAAAATTCTATGATCCGCCGTATCTTTGACGTATGGTTTCAGAAACAAGCAAAGAGTTTAGACGTAAACACTCATCTATCAGGTGGAATGGAAATGCAGAAGACATATTCTAAAAAATTAAAGCTGCATTAGTGGCTATATCACTAACTACTGTTTTATGACATCCTATTTTATTGTGTTATTTAGTCAAGATTGCATCTGCCTACCAATGAACTTCATGTCATTATATTTTTTCGCATTTTTACTGTCTTATCATTAACGACTAGAGCTTGATTATCCATACAGCAAATTTCATGGAAAGTTCCGTAATACCGAAGTTACACAACAATTTCCTCCCTCAGTTGATTAGGTTCTCATTGATCAATTCGTGGCAAAGTAAAAAATTGAAATTAATTTCAGTTAAATTGCCTCTAGAGCATCGTAGATCAGATATATGATCGACGTAAAGCTAAAAGTGGTACTGATGGTGTTTAGAAATGTTTAGAGTAGTCGGGTTAATAATGTTTTTGTGCTTGAAAGATATATTGAATGAAACTGTTGTTCAGAAGGCATAGGAGTTTATTCAGGTGTTACCGTATTACCATCCACAGAGACAGTGTGCCGACTACCAGTTCAAGTGTAACAACACCCGATGCATAACGGGGTCATACAGGTGTGACGGTGACAACGACTGTGGCGACAACAGTGATGAGATCAATTGTCCCCCGGTGAGTGATACGACAAAACTCTTAAGTTTTCCACCAAGTTTAGCCCAAATCAGATCAAAACTCAGTATATTTACTTCGGATTCTGATTCTTCCGTCTGCCTTCTACCTTTGACTGTTTGTTTTCAAACTCGAATCTTTATCCAGGCATGTCGTATCTTGAGTCTTCGACAAAGCTTGGTCTAAATCAGACCAAAACTGTTTAAGTTGACCTTGCCATGTGACCTTGACCTGTAATTTATCATTGTTAAAAAAAAAATAATAATGGGTGAACCATACCCCTTCCACGCATTTCCGTCAGATCAGATCAAAGCTGTATTGGTGCTTTTATTCATTTACAGACACACTACTCTGACCTTCGACTGAATGTTCTTAAAATCAACTCCATTTATCCTTGCCATACTTTGAAGCTTTCCACAAAGTTTGTTCGTAACAGAACAAAAATCAATTAAGTTGACCTCACCATGAGACCTTGACCCCTAACCTATTGTTCTCAGATTAAATTAATCTTTAACCTTTCCCCAGAACGGTTAGATTTTTTTCCCCCATGCAGACAAGAATGTCAAATTTTGACAAGAATGTCATATTTTGACCTTGCCATAGGGCTTTGAGCTTTCATTGTCCACAAAATTTAAACTCTTCGTACATGCCATAATCTCAGCTTTTCCCCAAAGCATCAGGTAAATAGGACTACAACTCTAATGGTTAGCAGTGTTGAGATTAATTTGGTATAGATTACTATCCCTGACCTTTGACTTTTATTTCATGAGAAACAGGTCAACCGCCTCCATACCCGCCAAACTCTACATCACTTTTATTAAATCAGAGAAAGACTTTCACACACACACACACACACACACACACACACACACACACACACACACACACACACACACACACACACACACACACACTACTGCTAGTCCTACTTCAACTACTACTACTACTACTTTTATTATTTTATTGTTATTTTATTACTTTTTAATATGTGACATATTTTTTAAATCTTTCTTCTTTCTTGTTTTAAGCAAAGTTTTAATGAATTGAGTACAATATTTTTTAAGCATATATATTTTAAAGATATTGGTTTGGGGGATTATTTTTTATAATTAAACATTTTTAGTATTATTTTTGTTTTGTGTTGAGTGATTAACAAATCATTGTCTTTTTATTGGGCATTTATATTTCTATTTTCGTTTTTTTTTCTTTTAATATTATTATTTGCTGAATATTTTATTTATCATTCAACTTCCGCTTGTGTGTACGTGGGTTACATGTCTTTGTTGACAAAGAAATGAGTGACAACAGTAGACTGAAAAAATTATGGCAGTGTAGAGAGATGATTTGAATGATATACTTTGTTACATACAGAATGTTACATTACAGAATGATATCAAACTATGTACAGTAATTATGTTACGAAATGAAATGAAATGAAATTACTACTACTACTACTACTTCTAGTACTATTACTACTACTACTACTACTACTACTACAACTACGACTACTACTATTGTTTAATGCAGCATATAATCTCCGTTCATGTTTATATTGTATTTTCAGGACCAACAGTCACAGAAACACAATTCACAATTTGAGGATGTGATGGAAAGGTTAAAACTAACATTCGTAAATTAGTCTATTGTCCTTAAACACGTCCACTATTGTAGTTGCTTAGCATATCTTAAACTTTTAATATAAATTTCTTTAATGATATATTAGTTCAACTATTACAGTGGAATCAAATTCTTAATCCGCCGCAGCCGCAGATCAATGCAGCTCTTTAACACAGTGGCTTCGTAGTCCTTACCCACCAGAGAGACAGGCCCACAACCACCACCCCTTAATCCCCCACGTACGGCACGAGCACTGCAGACACCAACACTACTAGCTACCACTGGCAACAGTAACAACAACAACAACAATAACTACTACCACTACTACTACCACCACTACTACTACTACTACTACTACTACTGCTGCTGCTGCTGCTGCTGCTGCTGCAACTACTACTACTTCTACTACTACTACTACTACTACTTCTACTACTACTACTACTACTTGTTACTACTACTACAATATCAACAACAACAACAACAACAACAACAACTACTACTACTACTACTACTACTACTAGTACTACTACTACTACTTCTACTACTACTACTACTACTTGTTACTACTACTACAATATCAACAACAACAACTACTACTACAATATCAACAACAACAACTACTACTACTACTACTACTACAACTACTAGAACTACTACTACTACTACTACCACTATAATCACCTCCATCCATTGGTGAATTATATTGTGAAGATCAAAACCAACCTTCCTAATACAGTTCACCCTTTGAAGTTATAATGTGAAGGTTAACACTAACCCTCATATTACAATCCGTTGGCCCCAAGCACGCCAACGGCTGTGGTTACCAACCATCTACAGTACTATTACTATTATTATTTTATTTTTCGTTTATTGATATTACAATGTAAATAAAGACATTAAACTATTGGAGTCGCTGGTCTATGCGACTCTCGACCACTGTAGCTTCGTAATCCATATCCGCCAGAGAAACAGGCCTGAGGGCTGATGATCTTGTGCCTCTGAGACATAGCAGAGCAGACCTCACGAGGGAGAATGAGAGTCGACATCTCATCCAGGCCATAACAGAACTCTGCGGTTGACGTTTCTTCTCAGAAAGAACCTCTGCCAGTCTCGAATAGAATCTCACTGCCTCTGGACCCATCCCACCTGATGTCGTGAACACAAGGGCAGTGAATCGACCGTGGTCCACATGTTGGATCCTTTCTTGATAATTTCTATTTTTTTCTTGCTCATTCCTCTTGTGTGCAGCTTCGAGAGACAGTTCACGATGACATGCTGCCATGGGATCGAATATCCTGATGTCGAAGAACTCCCTCTGCCCACGTGTCCAGAAACCTCGAGCACTGACATCCACTCTTGCATCATTTGATGTGTTTGCTGTTCTGTGGGTGAAGTGCTCGCCGTCCAGGGGTAGCAGAGCTGGCTCAATTGTGACATCATGGCATATTTCCTGCAGCATTTTGGCGGTGAGGTCGTGTACTTCATCGTGTCTGATGCAAACAAAGCCTCCCTTCTTGCATACCATTGCATGATTTGCATCAAAGGCAGTGCCACAAGCACAGTGTTGAGGTACGTTCTCTATTGGCCACCCATATCTCAAGGCTATGGCATCAATAAATTCTTGTTTGTTGAAGTGGAAGCCCTTTGCCTTGAGAGGCAGGGTTGTGAGCCAGTTCGATGCCCCAACCTCCTGTGCAATTTCAACTCTTCTGCACTGGTCGGGTGTTAGATGTTCGATTATGTGCTGCAGTTGGTCTTTTTGTCTTGCTTCACGCTCCTTGCTTATCTGTGTCTTTATGTCTTTCTGCCTTTGGTGGTCGATTTCTCTCGTCTCAACCTGGGTGCAGATCTTCTGTGACAAGGATTCGGTGAGCCTGAGTGAATTTCTGTGTTCATAGCTTGCCACGGCTACTGGATTTATAATGCCAAGGCCTCCCATCCTGGGTGGTAGTGCTAGAAGGTCCCTCTCTTCTGGTGTGGGGATGTGGCCATTGGTTAGAGATGGGAGGAATGAATCCCTGATTGCATCCTCCAGTGGTTGTAGCAGCAACTAGATGTTTGGTATGGTCCTCATCACGAAGGTCCACTTGTGCTTTACACCATAGGTAAATGCACTGTATGCTGCATGAGGTTCTGTTTTTATGTGGCTGGATAGTGTATGAATTTCTTCTACCCATGTCTTTACCTTGTCACTCACATATTTGTCTTTGAATTCCTTGGTTCCAATCACAGCCCCTAGATGCCTCTGACCTTCCATAGTCACTATCAAGTTTGTGCCTCTAAATGCTTCTTGTGCATCTTGATAGTAAGCTGGTTTCACGATCAAGATGGACTTATTTGCATTAGGGTAGTAACCTATTTCAGGGCCATGAGATGTTACAGGTCCCACCATTTCCTCACATCCTGAACCTTGCCAGCACCCGTGAGATCATCTGCATAGGCTACCTGTTTTACATTGGTGGCCTCGTATTTGATCTGTTGTTGCAGCACTGTCATCGCCAGGGTGTACTTAGCCATGGCAACGGGGTCCCCCTGGGTAGTTCCTTCTGTGGACTGGATTACACCGACATCGTGAGCCGCTGTCTTACCCACAATGTAGAGGTCTGCTGGTTCTTTGCCCACATATTGGGCAAATGCTGGACATTTAACCTTGATATTGTGCAGCATTGCCTCCCGGTTGATGGAATTAAATGCATTTGAGGCATCAACTAATAATACTGCCTCACAGTCCTCTTCCTCAAATATTTTCCTCATGGAGTGAACTGCTGCCTCACCTCCTGCCGGCTGGCCTGCACATACCTGGAGGTTGCCAACTGCCTGCTTCACATCATCTTTCACCACCTCTATGATGCATTTTCCTATAATCCGTCTTAAGACTTCACCCACCCCGATGGGCCTGCATCCAGGATTCTTATCAAGGGGGATTAGTCTGCAAGCCGTCAGTGCTTCGATGTTACTGCACTGACTTGAAGCCAGCTTCCTCGCCAGTGAGGCAATGGTGTTACATAGGTCTGTTGCTGCCTCCCCAAACTTGATGTTACTGAGGATTACTCGCCAAGATTTTGCATCCAGGCCTGATGGTCCTGCCCCTCCCTGTGTGTGCAATGCCTTCCGCCACACCATATCTCCAGTTATCCTGTCATATATGATGGGATTGGGAGGAGTGTAGTTGCCGTCAAGCTTTGACTGGGCACTTGCTTGTCGTGCAGTCGGATGTTTTTCTTTAAGTTGTTGCATTGTTTCATCTCTCAGGTCAAGTACTCCGTTTGGTGATTCAGCTGACAGGGATCTTGTTGCCATCGAGACCTTCCCCTGTCTCATCTTGCTGCCAAAAATCCTTACCACATCGTTGGTATTCTGATTTCTTCTGCCTCGGTTGTTTATTCTCATCTGCAAAGCCCTTGCTTCCTCAAGTAGGTTGTCGATTTCACCTCTTTTCCATGTTTCAACCCGCCTTTGGATGGCCTTAATATTTTCTGCATTGCTAGCTATTGGGCGGGTCTTGTTGAGGAAGAGATGTGGTATTAGTGCAAGGACCTTAAGAGAGAATGAGGCAATGGGTGAGTTATTGTTGTAGTTGGCTATCAGGCGAGTGATTTCCTTGATCATGTCAGTTGTAGCATTGCATTTGGGAGGTTCAAAAAGGTTACTTGAGGACCATCCAACTATTTCATTATATGTGGTGTTCACCCAGGTTACTGCATTTTCTCGGGATTTGCCCATCCAGTATGTGGGACGACCTTCTCGCACAGACCTTTGAGGTTGTTCTGCTTCCTCGTTGTTTGTGTCTACCGTTCTGACGACGTATAATACCTGGATGATTCCCTCTTTCATGCACTCCTCTATGGTGGTCTTCATCCTGAGTTTCATTTCTATTATAAACCTCATGATGTTCCTCACCCCAAACTTCACTACTATTCACTTCCCCATGATGATTTAACTCACCCAGAGCTTCCATATCTCTCGCATCTTGCCGTCCATCCCTATCCCTCGCTTCACCACGGGGTCTTTCACCACCACGCATGTCCGTGTGATCGTGCATATTGTCAGTGACCGCCCCATCAATTTCCATGTCACCAATCTGTCACCTGCCATGTTGGAAGCGGTCAAGTGCCGCTTCTGGTGGGCTGTGATTCCCTAACACATTCATACAGAAAGGTGACAGGTCCCATCCTACAGTATGTACACGGTGACCTATTTGTTGCACATGAGCACCTGATACACTTATGCTGCCTACTGAAGCACTGACAACAATACTGTGGGGTGGCCATGGTGTTAAAGTTTTTATACTGTGGTACAGTATTAATAATAATAATTATGGCTACTTTTTGTAGTACTTTTAAATGAGAATTAAATATAATGTTACTAGAACTACTATTTTACATTACGAATTTTAAATTAAGGTTTGATATAAGTGAAGAATGTGCTTATTTTACTTCTGTGTTCGTAGATACTATGATTAAGTTATGAAGCAGTTTGCTCGTTTTTCTCAAGTTTTGCATATCAGTTAATATCTAATTGTTCTGTTTTATACTAATAATCGACTGAACTGATAACGATATGTATTTAAAGTTTGATATGAAGTAAAACAACTACTACAACTACTACCACTACTACTACAACTAATACTACTACTTGTTACTACTACTACAATATCAACAACAACAACAACAACAACAACTACTACTACTACTACTGCTACTACTACTACTACTACTACTACTACTACTACTACTACTACTACTACTACTACTCCTACTACTACTACTCCTACTACTACTACTACTGCTGCTGCTGCTGCTGCTGCTGCTGCTGCTGCTACTACTACTACTACTACTACTACTACTACTACTACTACTACTACCACCACCACCACCACCACAACTACTACTACTACTACTACTACCACCACCACCACCAGCACCACAACTACTACTACTACTACTACCACCACCACCACTACTACTACTACTATTACTACTGCTACTACCACTACTACACTTATTACCAGAGGCCCCCACAAGGGGGAAATCACACCAGCCGCGAGCCAATACATACGAGTATATAGCCCGGCTTGGAATATGACATTTACCTTGACCTACTTTCGCCAGTTTCGACCTCTTATGATGTTTTCGTCCCTACTACACATCTGTTATAATTTTATGATAATATGTTGAGCGGTTGCGATGTTATCCTTGCAACAGACACACAAGCTTTGACCAACTGTCACCATTTTCGACCTCGTAGGAGATTGTTAACGCTGCTACACACATGTAAAATTTTGTGATAATACCTTGAGCGGTTGCAAAGTTATCGTGCTAACAGACACTCATACGCACAGAGAGACTGACAAGCTGGAAAAAATACTCGTAGGAGATTTTCACCTCTGCTACACACCTGTAAGATTTTGTGTTGATATCTCTACCGAATGCTAAGTTATCGTGGTAACAGACAGACAGACCTTGACCTACTTTCACTAATTTAAAACTCTTGATCGCCTTTTTTTCCTACCATTTTCCTGTAAAATTTTGTGATATCTTGAGCGGTTGCGAAGATATCGTGCTACCACACACACACACACACACACACACACAAACACTGATAATACCAGCTTCGGTGTCGCGGCTGGTAAATAATACTACCACCACTACTACTATTACTACTGCTACTACTACTGGTGCATCTAGTATGAGGCGCATTTCCCTACATAACCAGTGACTGAGCTTTTGAAATTATTTTTCCCTTTAATCTTTTGACAACTAACCAAGGAGGAAATTTGTCCCAAGTGGTAAACAGATCCAAGGAGGAAAATATGTCTACTGGAAAAACATGTTCAAAGGGAAACTTGGTTCATAGTAGGAAAATGGGCTAGTTGAACCGTACTTAGATGTAATATTATGTGTATCCCAATAACTAGTAAAGATACATAATTCACATACACTAATCGTTATCAGATACTGATCAGACGAAAACAATCCCCATGTAACTTGTCACAAATTTCTGTAATGGAGACGAGGTATGCCTCAGTTCACCCAACAGACCTTTTCTAATTACTATTATCTTTGTCCTTAAATAACCTGTATAGTTATGTGCACAGTTGGACTTCCTGTACTGAGTACAGACAGTACATGGCTAAATAATATATACTATCATTTTTCTTATTTGCTATATATATGTTTACCATTATCCTTGCATTTATAACTTCCATTGCTGTTTTTCATATCAGAGTGCTTATATTATAATTATAATAGTTAATTCGCCTTCCTCCCTTCTCTATCAGTTTTTAATGTTGCATTTCTTTTATAACTGCTTGTAATATAACCGCCAGACTTAAGAATGAGGGTTAACTTATCAGCGTTTGTATCTCAACAAGAAAACGTATTACTTCGATATAGAAGACTGTACATTAGACCAAATGTTTTATTGATGTAATTGATAGCTTTCAAATATCTCAATTATCAACAACTGAATATTGATCGTGCCATATCCACTGAACACAGACTAAACCCAGTCTGGTAGTTCATAGACAAGAATAATGGAGATAATAGGTCGGAGAGGATATATCCACATATTGCCGCGACTGAGACCTTTGGCACCAGTTGGTGTTATTTTCCTTGTTTGGAGGTGATTGTGTTACCGCCCTGGCCATTAACCCACCTTTCTGAAACATGAGCTAGATTTATCGGTCTGCTTCAACATATTAATTTCTAAAAATAAGATTTTAATTGACGTATGAAATGAACACTACTAATATCAAGTATGATTATTAGTGGCATAGTTTTAGGAAAGTTTTTAACAATCATTCCATTTAACAGGCGGCATTACCGGTCTCAGAGAGAGAGAGAGAGAGAGACCTACATCGTGGCGCATTGTGAAAAAAATAAAAAAAAAATAAGGTGTGAGTAATAAAAAAAAATGCTGTGACCCACAGACAATGATGAGATTGTTGATCGAGTTAGTAGCTTAATAACATTGACATGGGACTGGATTCACGAATAAACTGATGAGCAAATTCGTGCCGTAATTAGCTTTTTATTCTGCCGCAACATAAAGGGGAGGAAGGTATATGTCTTCACGTGTCTCCTGATTTTCTTACAAAAAATACTCCAGTACCTTGGTTACGAAAAGCATATCATCGTATGTTATATCTGTTTATGTAGGAAGAACAAGGAAAGGAGAGTGCAGAACTTCCTGTGTATATAGTTCTCTCTGCAAGAAAAAATCCAAGTTTCGACATGCACTCGATCGTAAACATGTATGAGAATCCCACCCATGGCTTGCTAGGACCAGTGTCGTCCAGTGTCTATGAAGAGAAACAGCTTCTTTCACAACCACCTAAACTATTATATTTCCTATTTATTATCACTGATCAGAGACACACACAAGGTCACAACTTGTCCTACACAACACATCAGCGCAATACTGGCAGGCGGAATCAGGATTCAAATCCCGAGTGTGCCTCTTGTCTTAGAAACCCTTGATAATACACTTGGCTTTACACTGTGTAAGAAAACATCATTTTAAAAATTGATTTGTCCGAGCGAGAGCGAAGACGACTTACTTCAGCCGAAATCCAGTTAAGAGTTTTAAGAAATTTTCAACTTCAGATGTAAAAAAGTATCCCTTACCATTTGGGATCTCTGTAGGCTACTATAGTACTGGTTTGGGAATCTAAAAAAAAAAAATGTATCTGTCATCATCTTGGGAGACTTCTGTAGGCTACTGTAGAACAGGCTGGAGTGTAAAAAGTATCCCTCACCATTTGAGGAGATCTCTGTAGGTTACTGTAGTACAGGCTGAAGAGTAGAAGAGTATCCCTCACTTGTCCGGGAAATCTATTTATGCTATTACAGTATATATAGGATATATACTGCTCACCCTTGTGGAATGGATGTGGAGAGGTTGCACTAAAACAAGTAGACAAAATTCAGAACAAATCTGTTGGAATCACTAATAACCCATCTTTTATAAATAAACTACCTCCCATACAAGTAAGAAGGAATGTTGCCTCCCTCGCATTATTTTACAGATAATGTCATGACAAATGCTCAGACGAAGTTGGGTCCATTGTGCCACTTCATCATGCCTTCCCTTGTGCTATACAGCCATCTGGTAGCACTCATGACTGGAATGTCACACAGCCATATTGCAAAATTTCTGCCTAGCAGATTTCTTTAATTCCCCGAACTGCATCTGTCTGGTACTCGCTTCCCCGGAGTTTCTTCCCGTTAAATTTCAACCTAGAGCAGTTCAAGTGCAACTGTTACAGATATTTTCTGAATGGAGGGCGCCACTAATCTGGTGTATGGATTATGATTTTTATTCATTTGTTTTTCGTTCCTCTCTTCTGTTATGAAAAAAAGGTTGGAGTGTAAAAAAGTATCCATCACCATTTGGGGAGAAATCTGTGGGTCACTATCGCCATTTGGGGAGACCTCTAACAACATTAAGGAGTGAAATATTACTAATATGTGTCAAAATTTGCACAGTACGTGCTCGGACAAGTTCCACATCTTCAGTGTGGATTTCTATTTCCTAATACAGTCATCCCATCAGCAGCCGGTATGAAGCATGAAGTCAGGCTAGCCAAGCACGATTATGTAACTATGATAGAGCTATCATGTTCAAGTGGTAAACTTAATCTTTGAACAAAACAGCAACACGACTTTTGTCTTTGATTCCATACACATAAATCAACTATGCAGACATGAAACATCTTAGTTTCAGTACAACATATAGATCAAAGAAAAGAATCCCGTTCTCTGTCCATTGGCGCTGCTGGTAGACCATTGTCAAAATTATATTCTTTTGACAATATTCAGCAACTTCTCATCAGCTCCATATATCTTTTATGCCCTTCGATTTTCATGGATCCCATCTACTCGATATATGTTTTACACCTTTCCCATTCCTTGGCCATATACTCTATAAGATCCTGTCTCCGGATACATGAAAGGAACACAGAACTATTTGAGATTTTTAGTTAATACACACAGACTAAGCCGGCAAGGAACAAGCGAGGCTGGTCACTCTTGTAATAAATATCTTTATATAGTAGCCTACCAATACACTGATACGCTCCTGGTAGGTCAAATGAACTAACTGATTGTAGAAACCAACATATAGCACACATAAGGAGTCAAACGAATTACCTGTATAAACTAACAGCACTTAGTTTTAAATCCATGCTCACACAGATCCTAAGACGAACACACCACGTCTTCCTCCCTTTCCTATATATCCACTCTACCAACTCCGTGTGTCCCTCACTTCAATTCACTCCTCTCTGTGTCCACTCCAGTCTTTGTTTCTCTTCTGCATTATACTTACATTCATTCCAAAAACTGGACCCTCATTACATCATATACTGTGACTAATCATGTGATGTCCCCTTCTACAGTGTGATCATGACGAGTTCCGGTGTGACAATAACAAATGCATCCCTGCGTCCTATAAATGTGACAGTGACAACGACTGCGGTGACTATAGTGATGAGAGAAACTGCTCAACGGTAAGTTTATTGAAAATAAGGACGGTTTTTGTTATTCTGAAAATCCTATAGCCAGGTCAGCAAGAGACTGACTGAAGACCTAAATTTCCCCCATTTACTTACGGGTTGCTACTACTATTATTAGGGCAAACCACATTTTACTACGTGCACTTATATAATTCTTTGATATGAAGAAGCATGCTTAACAATAATATTAATATTTGAGAGGCTTCATATCACAGAAGGAGGTTTAATAACCAGTCTGAATTGTGGAGAACTCTTATCTCGAAAAGTATATAAGTAACTGGTTATAGAAAATATTTAACTTCCTGTGTCACCTTCTGCCTTTATGTCGAATTTATTTACTCTCCATTGCTGATCTGTTTTCGTCCACATAATTATGTCAGTATCAAAACATATTTCTCTCTCTCTCTCTCTCTCTCTCTCTCTATCTATCTCTCTCTATACTGTATACTCTCTCCTACCTACAGTACATCCAATTTCTTGGTTATGCACTACCATTATCATCAATCATTTTCTCACTAATAAACAGAGAGAAAAAGGGTCTGAAATTAGCAACAACACTCAGTTTTTAAGCACTTTTTTTTCACCATCTTTCCTCTGCACTTGATGACCCCAACACTTTTGTCTTTCAGTATTATAATTTGTTGCTTTCGCAATGCCATTTTCTTTTATATCTGTTTTATTTCGTTATTGATGGTTTCTCTGATTTGATCCATGTTTATCTCATTTAATTCGCTGTCTCGTTGATAAAGTTACCTAATTCTGCTCTTTCTACTTCATATTTTAAAATCTAATTGCTCCTCGTGAGCTCGAGGTTCGTTTTTGAATAATACTCTGGTACGATCGTATCAGCTTTCTGTACTACCCCCCCCCCCCCCTTCAATTTCCTATAATGTTTTTGTTAGTCTATCGTCAAATGATACAATATACTCGGCTTAACGTAGAGCCTGAAGTCTGGTCTTTATGTCTAAGTAAATGACACCTTTGTTTTCGTTTTTAACATACCATTATATATTTCAATCTGCTTTTCTAAAAGTTTCACTTTTCAACTGCAACTGACTTTGCAACTAATCATTCTATGGTCACTTCCCATAGTTATTATCGTGCGATTAATTATCGTGGTGGTTATCTGATGAAAAAAAAAAAAAAATCGATCTCATTGTTTGTTTCTCCATTTGAGCTGCTCCCGGTCCATTTTATCCATATTCGCATGCAGCAAAATGTTTTCCTCAAGTTTACATATCAGCAAAATTTACCACGATTTCACTAACGTCTGTCATTCCTCTCTTGTATATACTTCTCCATTTTTAGATTTTCTAACTTTTCCCTGGGAGTCTCCCATGAGTACGGTATATCCAGATTTGCATTGCCATATTTGCAGATAGAAGTTTTCTTTACAGAAGCATTTGATTAGCTATCTGCACTGGAATTGTCACCCAAAATTGCATCGATGACAGTGATTCCTCAGTCCAGGTATAGTCCTTTGGAGATGGAATCACCTGCTGAGTCTGTGTGTTGGTCATCCACATTCCTGCTTCATATACTGTCCACCTTACGTGCTGAAGCAGTGCATCCTGGGTGGATGGCAGTTTCTACATCGCTCGACTATCGTGGCAGAAGAGTTTTCTTCTTGTGTCATTAACAGAGCTCAGAGGACAGGATTTGTCATACAGGACAACAGTAAGTCTCTTGAGCTTCTGGAATGGCTCACAGTCGACATCCAGCAGCTAGAAGGGATGCCCGGTCAGATAGACAAATGTCTCTGTGGCATCGTCATATGCCTGCCAAGCCCGCCAGGCTGACTTCTTACCCATACCACTGAATGCAGGTGTTGTGTCATAACCAGGGTATGCATGGAACACAGGCAGGGCTCGTGATTTTGGCTCCTCCAGGGTTCTACAAATGGCATTGATGTGGTAAAATCTGTATTTCTTGCCCATGCCGAAAGTCACCAAGATTTAAACCAAAGGTTGTGTCACAAGTAGACCACACAATAGACCTACAAGGATGACTATAACATCAATCTCCACAGTGCGCACATGTACAGTCTTTTTTGCTCTGTGCTCCAGTGCATGCAGTAAGTGGACTAGCACCCTGGTGTCTCCCTCCTCATGATTGCAGTTGTTCATGCTGATATTGGAACCAGTACATGATATAGTTTGTCCTGATGTGACACACACCTTTGGCTGTTGGACCGTTAAAATCTTCATGCATGGATTCGCGCCCTGTCCTCTAACTTTCGCTCTGTTGAGCACCACCTCTCCTTCTCTGAACCTCATCTTCTTTTCCTAACTGAGACTCAGCTGTCTGAGGCAACTGACAGCAAACCCTTTTCTGTATCCTCCTACAGTATTTTCTCTATACTCATTTAAAAGCCAAATGTGGATGTTGCGTATATGTACGCAACGACCTGTCTTGCTCTCGTGTTCCTGAACTCGATTCTTCTGAATTCTCTATACTCTGGCTTCGGCTTTCCTGTCATTCACTGACTAACTATATCTGTGCTGTTTACATATCTCCTAATTCTACTGACTATCAAAAATTCTTTGACTATCTTACTTCTACGATGGAACACATTCTATCCATTTCTCCTTTCTCTGAAATCTCCATTCTAGGAGATTTCAATGTTCACCACCACCTTTGGGTCTCCAGTCCTTTCACTGATCCACTTGGTGAACTAGCCTACATCTTTTCTATCCTTAATGACCTAGAGAAGCTTGCACAGCACCCCACCCGTATCCCTGACCGCCTTGGAAAGAGCTCCAACATACTTGACCTCTTCCTTACTACTAATCCTTCTGCTTACACTGTTACTCTTTTCTCTCCGTTGGGCTCCTCCGATCACAACCTTATCACCTTAACCTGTCCTATCGCTCCGGTACAGCCTGTGGACCCTCCAAAGAAACGACGCCTTTGGCACTTTGGAGCTGTGGATTGGGAGGCCCTCAGGCAGTACTTCTTTGATTTTCCATGGAATGATTATTGCTTCCATGGCCGGGAGCCATCTGGGTGTGCCTTGTGCATTACGGAGGTTGTTCTCTTGGGCATGGAAGCATACATCCCTTTCTCATATCCTCTGAGTAATGCAAGAAAGCCTTGGTTTATCACTCTTGGTCTAATGCTGTCCGCAACAAGGAGAGGGCCCATAAAAGATACCAGAGCCAACCCACCCCTGAATGACATCTTTTATACATTTCTGCCCGGAATCTTGCTAAGTCTGTTCTTCGTTCTGCTAAAAATAATTTCATCCGTACTAAATGCTCTCAACCCTCCAACTCAAATTCTTCCTGCTCCTTCTGGCACTTTACCAAAAACCTTTCTAACAACTTTACCTCATCACCCTTCCCTCCTCCTCTCTACTCTGATGGCTCTGTAGCTATTTCTTCTAGTGATAAAGCAGATCTCTTCGCTCAGACTTTCTCCTCCAATTCCACCTTAGACGATTCCGGTGCTGATCCTCCATCACTTCCCACCTCTGACTTCCTCATGGCTGACATTAAAATTTCTTCAGCTGATGTATTTTCTGCCATCACTGGCCTCAATACTAACAAGGCATATGGGCCTGATGGAGTCCCTCCTGTTGTTCTCAATAACTGTGCTTCTGTGCTTCCACCCTGCCTAGGCAAACTCTTTCGCCTTTGTCTATCAACTTATACCTTTCCTTCTTACTGGAAGTTTGCTCTCATTCAGCCAGTCCCAAAGAAGGGTGACCATTCCCAACCCTCTAACTATCGTCCAATTGCTTTAACATCCTGTATCTCAAAATTTTTTGAGTCAATTCTTAATAGAAAATTTTTAAAGCATCTTTTCTATCAAAACCTTCTTTCTGATCGTCAGTATGGATTCCGTCAGGAATGCTCCACTGGCGATCTTCTCACCTACCTTTCAGACTCCTGGTTATCCTCTTTTCGGGACTTTGGCGAAAGCTTTACCATTGCACTTGACATCTCAAAGGCTTTCGATCGAGTCTGGCATAAATCTTTAATTTCCAAACTGCCCTCTTACAGTTTCTATCCTTCTATCTGTGCCTTCATCTCTAGCTTCCTTTCTGGTCGTTCTATAGCCGCCGTTGTAGACGGCCATCGTTCTTCCCCTAGATCTATCAACAGTGGTGTTCCTCAGGGCTCTGTCCTATCACCAACTCTCTTCCTTTTATTCATCAGTGACCTTCTAAGCTGTACATCTAACCCTATCCATTCATATGCTGATGACTCCACCCTTCACCTATCCATTCGGTTCCCGCAATGTCCATCTCAGCAGTTACTTCAACAAACAAGGGACAAGGCTGTGGCACACCTAATGTCTGACTTGGCTCGTATCTCTGACTGGGGTAAAAATAATGTGGTTGTTTTTAATGCATCAAAGACTCAGTTTTTACACGTATCAACCCGACAAAATATTCCGCGGGTATACCCACTAATTGTTAATAATATTCAGCTTAATCCTGCTTCATCCTTGAACATGCTTGGGGTTTCATTTACTCGGGACTTAACTTGGAAAGATCATATTACATCTCTTGTAAAATCTGCTTCCAAGAGATTAGGTGTGCTAAGCTGCCTCCTTTCCCTCTTTACCCCTGCACAATTGTTGACTCTATACAGGGGTTTTATCCGCCTCTGTGTGGAGTACAACTCTCATGAGTGGGGAGGTTCCCCACATACAGCTCTTATCAATAGGGTGGAGTCAAAGGCTTCTCGTCTCATTATCTCTCCTCCTCTGACTGACTCCCTTCAACCTCTGTCTCCTCATCGCGCTGTTGCATCTTTATCTCTTTTCTATCTCTACTTCAATGGTCACTGCTCCTCTGAACAGTCTGCTTGCATTCTTCCACCTCTACAATGGGCTCGTAGCACCCGTCTAGCATCAAACTCTCATCCCTTTTCTTTCCAACTCTCTAATGCAAGAGTTAACCGTTACTCCCGGTCTTTCATTTAGGCAAGTGGTCAACTCTGGAAATGTCTCCCCCTCCCTGTATTTCCTGCTTCCTATGATCTCCAGTCTTTCAAACGCAGTATGTCCAGGCATCTCGAAATGATCGGATCTTGAATTTGGCTCTCTCATGTATTTTGTTTTTCTCTGGGAAGGAACAATAATTGCAGGCTCGCAGCCTTTGGTTCCTTCTTCCTCACATAAAAAAAAAGGCAAACAGCTCATTCTTATTCACTGGGTTACAGAGAAAATTCATCCAATTGTCTCGTAGATTGGTCTGACTAGACATTTTCCTACACACACCATTGCCTGTCATTTCACGGGTGGTCTACATCAAACTGTCTGGGATGTACAAGTTCCACACGACATACAACCTCTTGATATCTAGCAGCTGCTTCTCCAGGTAAGGGATAAAAACCACATCTGCATACTTTCAAAGGTGGTGACATTAATTGTGGACAGATAATGAACAATGACAGCTCCATTCATGACTTTTCCGTCATTAGTTGAAGGTGGCTGTATTTGGTCAGGCTGCTCAAGACATTGCAGCAGGTCAGACTTCGTGTTTGGCAGGTGAAGCTTATCAAAGTCTAACAGGGAAGGAGGGGAGTACTTTATCTCATGTGCAAAGAATTCATCCAAGTCACTCTCACGGCTCTCTCTTCATGGCAATGTATAGCTGGCAAAAAAGTGCCACATTGTTCTGAAGCACTTTGATATTCTTGTCCTTCCTGGGCATTGTCTTGCACTGAGGTTTTCTGAGAACTGTCAGGGAATTTCTCTTGATTTTTTTTTTTTTTTATGCGAGGAAGAAGGAATCAAGGGCCATGAGCCCGCAATAACAGTTCCCTCTAAGAGAAAAACAAAATACAAGACAGAGCAAAATTCAAGATTCGTTCATTTCGAGATGCCTGGACACATTGCGTTTGAAAGACTGGAGATCATAGGCAGCAGGAAATACAGACAGAGGGAGACAGTTCCAGAGCTGACCTGTTGCATAAATGAAGGACTGGGAGTAAAGTTAACTCTTGCATTAGAGAGTTGGACAGAAAAGGGATGAGAGTTTGCTGCTAGATGGGTGATATGCGCCTCTCGTAGAGGTGGAGGAATGCATGCAGACAGTTCAGAGGAGCAGTGACCATTAACGTAGCGATAGGAAAGAGATAAAGATGCAACAGTGCGGCGAAGAGACAGAGGTTGAAGGGAGTCAGTAAGAGGAGGAGAGTTGATGAGACGAAAAGCCTTTGACTCCACCCTATTGAGAAGAGCTGTATGTGGGGAGCCTCCCCACACATGAGAGTTGTACTCCACACAGGGGCGGATAAAACCCCTGTATAGAGTCAACAATTGTGCAGGGGTAAAGAAAGAACGGAGTCGGCTTAGCACACCCAATCTCTTGGAAGCAGATTTTACAAGAGATGTAATATGATCTTTCCAAGATAAGTCCCGAGTAAATGAAACCCCAAGCATGTTCAAGGATGATACAGGATTAAGCTGAATATTATTAAACGTTAGTGGGTATACCTGTGGAAGATTTTGACGGGTTGATAGGTGTAAGAACTGAGTCTTTGATGCATTAAAAACAACAAGATTATTTTTACCCCAGTCAGAGATACGAGTCAAGTCAGACATTAGGTGTGCCATAGCCTCATCCCTTGTTTGTTGAAGTAACTGCTGAGATGGGCGTTGCGGGAACCGAATGGAAAGGTGAAGGGTGGAGTCATCAGCATATGAGTGGATAGGGTTAGATGTACAGCTTAGAAGGTCATTGATGAATAAAAGGAAGAAAGTTGGTGATAGGACAGAGCCCTGAGGAACACCACTGTTGCTAGATCTAGGAGAAGAATGGTGGCCGTCTACAACAGTGGCTATAGAACGACCAGAAAGGAAGCTAGCGATGAAGGCACTGATAGAAGGATAGAAATCGTAAGAGGGCAGTTTGGAAATTAAAGATTCATGCCAGACTCGATCGAAAACCTTTGAGATGTCAAGTGGAATGGCAAAGCTTTCCCCAAAATCCCGAAAGGAGGATGACCAGGAGTCTGAAAGGTAGGTGAGAAGATCGCTAGTGGAGCTTCTCTGACGGAACCCGTATTGACGATCAGAAAGAAGATTGTGAAAGGAAAGATGCCTTAAAATTTTTCTATTGAGAATTGACTCAAAAACTTTGGAAATTCAGGATGTTAAAGCAATTGGACGATAGTTGGAGGGTTGGGAGTGGTCACCTTTCTTTGGGACTGGCTGAATGAGAGCATACTTCTAGCAAGAAGGAAAGGTACAAGTTGACAGACAAAGGCGAAAGAGTTTGCCTAGGCAGGGTGTAAGCACAGAAGCACAGTTCTTGAGAAAAACAGTAGTGACTCCATCAAGCCCATATGCCTTGTTAGTATTGAGGCCAGTGATGGCAGAAAATACATCAGCTGAAGAAATTTTAATGTCAGCCATGAGGAAATCAGAGTGGGGAAGTGATGGAGGAACAGCACCGGAATCGTCTAAGGTGGAATTGGAGGAGAAAGTCTGTGCAAAGAGATCTGCTTTATCAGTAGAAGAAATAGCTACAGAACCATCAGAGTAGAAAAGAGAAGGGAAGGATGATGAGGTAAAGTTGTTAGAAAGGCTTTTGGCAAGGTGCCAAAAGGGTCGGGAAGAATTCGAGTTGGAGAGTTGAGAGCATTTAGTACGGATGAAATTGTTTTTAGCAGAGCGAAGAACAGACTTAGCATGATTCTGGGCAGAAATGTAAAGATGATGTGATTCAGGGGTGGTTTGGCTTCGGTACCTTTTGTAGGCCCTCTCCTTGTTGTGGACAGCATGAGAACAAGCGTGATTAAACCAAGGCTTTCTTGCGTTAGTCAAAGGATATGAGAAAGGAATGTATGCTTCCATGCCCGAGAGAATAACCTCCGTAATGCGCAAGGCACACTCAGATGGCTCCCAGCCATGGAAGCAATAATCATTCCAGGGAAAATCAAAGAAGCACTGCCTGAGGGCCTCCCAATCTGCGGCTCCAAAATGCCACAAACGACGTTTCCCTGGAGGGTCCACAGGCCATACCGGAGTGATAGGACAGGTTAAGGTGATACGGTTGTGATCGGAGGAGCCCAACAGATAGAAAAGATTAACAGTGTAAGCAGAAGGATTAGTTGTAAGGAAGAGGTCAAGTATGTTGGAGCTCTCTCCAAGGCGGTCTGGGATACGGGTAGGGTGCTGTACAAGCTGCTCTAGGTCATTAACCCCTTAACCGCGGGGCGTCACTTTCGTGACGCTTGGGAGCAAGGGATCATACCGCGGGGCGTCGCTTTTGTGATTCTGTGTTATTTTGAATTCACCCGGGTTTCCAAGTGGGGGCTTGTATCATCTATCAGTACTGCCAATGTCCAACACTAGTCAGCACTCCTAAACTCACCTGTACTCCCATCCATTGTTGACAATTTAGCCATTTCTCCCCGTTCTTGACTCCCCTCCCTACCCCCCTTCCATTACCCTATCCTCTCGCCTGCCTGGCCGTGCTACGCTAAGTAAATCTTCCCTGGAATTTTTCACTGATTTCATCCATTGAAATAAGCCCTATGCCCTATTCTTATACCAAATAATATATTCAAGAAAGAAATAAGGTAAGTGAGAGTTCCATACACCTAGAATTGGCTAATTATCACCTGACAACACCTCACGTGCACTCGTTCGCTAATTTTTGCTGTTTATTTCCCTTGAAATATGTTGTATAATCTATTTTCGTAATAAATATGCACATAAGGAGGGAAGGGAGAAGCCTAAGTGATATTTACATTCACCTGGAACTACCTAATTTATAATGTATTGTCTAGATTTCCTGCCAATCATTTCGTTGCTATAATTAGCTGTGTCAAGAGGCTAAACGTTGGCAGTACTGATTTCCCCTAGGTATGCCTCCACCCAGGCCCACCCTTATCAGTTCACTCTCATCTTCCAGTGTGGGAGTACGTCTGTTCGCTCTTGCTAGCTTCAGGGCCTTTTCACCCCCATGCAAAGGGCCCTGTGACCTTTACCCCCTACTAAACCTCGTGTGGAAAGAGGTAAAGGGCTGACAATTGATAAAAGAGTGACTACGATCTTTCTATTGAGTAAAACAGTGCAAGTGGAATTGTAAATAATGTGTAAACAGCCAGTGAAAGTAATGAATGTAAATATACGTAAACAGTGGAAAATAGTTTTATAAGTTACTTCAAGTGACAGTGCATAACACAGTGTAAATAAAATAGAAATGTAAATAACGTAAATAAAATAGAGAACGTAAATAGAAATGTAAATGAGTAGTATTATAAGAATACGAGTATATACCCTAGGAGTAATGAAAGTGAAAGTTACACTCTAGCATGTCTGAATACTATGAGTTATGAGAGTGAAATTGAAAGTGACATTCACTCTCAATGCTAGTATACAGTACGAGAAAGTGAATCCTACGTATTTTACTGAAAGAAATCGAATCCCTACAGTGACAATAAACTAATACTACTGAAGGAAACTTATGGATAAAGACTGTAGATATATAAAAGTGTTATATAGTAATAGAAATATAAAGTGTGAGGGGTTTTATGAATAATAAATGACAGAGTACCAAGAGTGAACTAGCGCAAGTGCGACGGTCAGACGCGCTCGTAATTTTCATTGCTTTCACAGTGTTTTTTTTTTTTTTTTGAGTATGGATCCCAAACTACTTGAAAATCATAGAGTAGTGTTTATAGTGTTAATATCTGGCTGTGGTAATCATATTACGGGTTGTCGGGAAGTGTAAAGTGGAGACTTCGTTACCCAAATTCAGAGGTCTCCACAAGTCCTACGGTAACGGACGAAGGCTCAACAAACATTCCAGGAGAAAGCTGAAGGTATGTGCCATAAGCATATGTAATTATAATATTCTAGGTCTAATAACTGATTTTTGGCAAATATTTTTTGAGAGTCTGTTGGAGCCCAAATAACCCCGCGGCCCACGCAAAACATTGGTAAACATGCCCGCGGTGTAGGGGTTAAGGATAGAAAAGATGTAGGCTTGTTCACCAGGTGGATCAGTGAAAGGAGAGGAGAGCCAAAGGTGGTGGTGAACATTGAAATCTCCTAGAATGGAGATTTCAGAGAAAGGAGAAATGGATAGAATGTGTTCCATCGTAGAAGTAAGATAGTCGAAGAATTTTTGATAGTCAGTAGAATTAGGGGATAAGTAAACAGCACAGATATATTTAGTCAGAGAATGATAGGAAAGCCGAAGCCAAAGTGTAGAGAATTCAGAAGAATCGAGTTCAGGAACACGAGAGCAAGATAAGTTGTTGCGTATATATACACAACAGCCACCTTTGGCTTTGAAATGAGTATAGAGAAAGTAGGAGGATACAGAAAAGGGTTTGCTGTCAGTTGCCTCAGACAGCTGAGTCTCAGTTAGAAAAAGAAGGTGAGGTTTAGAGGAGGAGAGGTGGTGCTCAACAGAGAGAAAGTTAGAGGAAAGGCTGCGAATGTTGCAGAAATGAAGAAGAAGAGAGTCAGACAGTGGTTCCAGGCACCTTGAGTCGTCACCGGGAGAGGGGCGGAAGGTGGGGGCATTTATGGTTCCCCCCCCTGGGGACTCCGAGGCTGGGTGATGAAACGCCATGATTCTTTTTTGAATTTCGGAAAAGTAAGTGTAGTGTGTACAGTGCATGTAGTTTGGTGTAGATAGTTAGAGAAATTTGTGTTGGAGAGCATGCTGGCCTACTCTCTGTGTAACTGAGACACTGAAAAAGTTCAGCAAAGGGGGATGGTCAGGAACTAGTCTTGAGGGCTGTTGAAATGGGAGCTCCAGCACTCCCTGTCATCAGCTTTCCATCCACCTCGGGAGTACTGCCCTGCTCGACTGGTGCTACAGTCTACTCCACACATCATGGATGGAGTGGGTGCGCTCATCGAGCACCTTTTTTGTTTGTTTGTTTGTTTGTTGTTTGTGTCCTCCAAGGTGTGCACTATCCGTACCAATGATTTTTCTGCATAGCTGCATCTGTCAAGAGTTACGAAATCTTCAAAATCATCCAAGGAAAGAGTGTCCATTTGTTTGATGGTTTCAGACAGGCTAGCAACATGTCTCTGAAAAGTCAAGAGTTGTCAAAACTAAGGTTTTCTGAAGAATGCCATGGATTTTCCCTTGATTGGATCATGGATGAAGTGGGTACACTCATCAAGCACCTTCTTGACAAAGTCCTGTTTTTGTTCTTGTCTGTATCCTCCAAGGTGCGCACTATGTGTTCCACTGATTCTTCTGTGTAGTTGCGACTGTCAAGAGTTACCAAATCTTCAAAATCATCCAAGAAAGGATTGCCCATTTGTCTCATGGTTTGAGACAGACTGGCAACATGTCTCTGGAAGGTCTTCTGTGTTGAGAGACCCTGCTCATGATGCTCGAAGTTCATAGGGTCCTCCACATCATCTTCGGGGAGATATTCATTAACAAACTCATTCAGCAGCCTAGCCATCTCTGGTCCCGTAGGGATCCTCTGTCTGAAAGTACTAGGGTTTTCTCCGAGCCCAACTGCACCACCCACACCTTTCAAAATCTTGTTCTCCTGCTCATGAGCATGGTCGAAGAGAATTGTAGAAAACTGTTTGATGTCTTGGAAAGACCCTAGTGTGAATGTTTCTTGAACTCATCCTTTCTAGTGTCTGGCAAAGACTTCATTTCCCTCATGTGGACAGGCATCCATCTGGAATAGTTCACATGGTCCAAGGCAAAGAACAGAAGGGTGAGTTTCTCCAAGATTTCCACAAAGTGCGAAAAATTCTTCTCTTTGTGGTCCCTGATGAAGATGAGAATAAGGGTTTCAAATCTTATGATATGGTCCCAGTACGTGAAAGTAGTATTCTTCAATAGCACGTTATTTCTTGACGTCTTGCCTGAATGTTCGTCTTTGAGGCCTGCACTGAGCTTGAAAGCCTGCTACTGAAGATTAGGCAAGTTCAAGAGAGTGACTTATTGGACATGCCTGGTTCGAGTTAGGTGTGCTGTCTTCAAAAATGAGTGAGTCGTGCCAAATGATGCTACTTCTGCAAGTGCTGTTGTCCAGCCAGAGCCTTCTAAGAGATCACAGAGGACACTACTGAGGGCCATTTCAGCATGCAGACCACTTACCATAACCACATGCACTGTCTCACCAAGGGTGTCTGGCCATTTCCATTTTACTAACTGTGCCAGTGCAGGTAGAGGCTGGTCATATATAGTGACTGGGATTTGTCCTGGATTCAGATATTCAACAGCTTGTCTGAATATCGAAGCCATGCTTAACGATAGGTGTGACAGACTCCTCACTGCACGGCGGTAGGAATGCACATCTTACTGGCGGATGTTCCATCGAAGGTTTCATGTAGACATGATATGCATCCCATGCAATGGCATCTTCTCTGAACACTTCCTTCTTCTCTAGAAGTAGCAGTGCACGCTTAGCCAAGTTCTGTTCCTCTGCTCTGGCATCATCCAAGCAGCTCTCAACTAGAAATATGTCATACTCTAGCACACCAACAGAAGTGGTCTTCAAAGCTACAGCTGGGACAGAGGCATAACTCTCACGAATAGCTTGTTTTTTATTTCCAGACGGAGGTGTCATAATAATGGGTGGTCTCCTTTCACCAGGATTCTTCTTGGTTGGTAACTTGAACAAGCTGATTCCAGCCCCGTGAAATGAGGCCACACGAGTCGTTGAGCTTGGGTTGTGGTCTAGGTTGTCGAGCAAGCCAACAGTGAACAGTCCTCTCCAGAGACAAGCAGAAGTCACTACGCTATCTTCTTCAAAGGGTTCACAAGCAGAAATGGTGATCCAGTCTTCAGTCTGTGTAATTCTCTTATACGAAATGCTGACGCACATCTGGTGTAACTGCTAGACAAGATTCTTGCTACTGGTTAGTGCATGCACATTCATACCAGTAGATAAGAAGTGGTGACTCACGCTCTAGGGTGTGTCTGGTATTCGTGCAGATGGCGATGTCCTCCTCTTTATAATGTAAACGATGTCCTGTCCAGTTGTGAGGCAAGCCTGGGAGTCAAGTTTGTCTTCATCTTTCACGTTTGAACTATCCATTATCATGGCGACAAGATACTTAAGGCGTGAATGTAGTGACTTTTCTTGGCATTCAGTTGGGAAGGAGCCAGTGAATCTGAAGCCATCGTTATTGAATGTCATTTCTGACTAATGTAGCAGCTTTTCCCACGATAACAGCATCTTCTTCTTAGCCTCATTTCTTTAGCACGTCCTTCAACATGTTCCTCATTTTCTCCTTGAAAATGAGAATGTGATTTTCCCATCATACTGTTCTTGTACCTCTAGGAAATGTTCCAGCAAATGACCCTTGAGCTTGATCTTGTTAACTAGTTTCTTGATGCCCAGTTCCTCGAGACGATTCCCATATATAGAGAGTGGATCTTGGATAATGTAAAGAGATAATTTCCAGATTCGGCAGATTTATCGATGTAGCTGGTCGGTTCTACAAAGGCTCGAGACTCATTCACTTTCGCATCTGTGTTTTCCGGAGTGTGGAATGCCTTTTGAGTAAATTATGCTACAAATTTCTCAGCTTGACCTGGCATGGTAGATGGTATTTTTCCTCGACTGCCATTAAATCTCCTCCGACTATCCTAGTCAAATGCTTAGTGTCATTTATTTCATTTATCATGGTTCGGATAATTTTCTCAGCATCAAATGCTGACACTTCATGGAGGATATCTTCCTCTTTGTCTTTTTCACAGAAAAGGATCTTCTGAACATCCATTGCTTGGTGTTTTTTAATTTTTTGTTTCCACAGTCATCAGCATTGTGTCTTCTCTTCTTCCTTGCTTTTGCCAGCTTAGAATTATTGAATTTTCGAAGGCAAGATCTGTGCCAAAAAGCAGAAGGTGAAGCAAAATTATTGGTAGTGTCATCACTCCCAAAATAGACCTCAGTCGGTAGGGCGTCAATGGCCTGAAAGTGCTCGACATTACTCAGAGATGATTTGTAGGCATCTGTTTAATCACCACTTGTCCCAGGGGTCTGAAACGGACATGTCAAGGGTTCAGCAGTGTCTTTCTGGCAAATCATGCAGCGATCCCAGTTTAGCTCCATTTTGATGCATCACACTCTGAAAGCAAACAAACGTGATGGAACATAAAGTTTGGCTGACATAGTCAAATAATAATAATTAAAACAAAAAATGACTGAGGAAGAAATAGTTCGAAGAACAAGTGTGTGTCAGTGGTGTTAGGGTGCGATGATGGGAATTGTGTTTAGCTCTGTGTACAGTTACACCTAAAGAATGCAATAAGCGTTCAGTATATATAACTTTAGCTATTACTGCTTGTGTCAACTCTGCTGTACCATAATAAAGAATCAGACAGAGCTTCTCCATAGGCCTTAAAGAGAGCATACTGTAACCAGTGTTCTTGTTAAGAGTCAAGAAAAGCATTTTTTTTTTTTTTTCATAGATGATGACGATATGCAGTTTTGTGTTCCACATGAAATTTTCATAAATCTAAGGTGGGCTCCTAGGCTAATATCTTTTAGTAGGTCCAGAGGAGTCCTCATGCAAATAATTGCTTCTGTCCGCCGAATAGCGGTGTGAAATATGACCCTAAGCCATCTGACTACTAGATGTTGTCACAGAATGTTTGTTTCTCATTTGTACTTTGAGAAGTGGGTGAATAAAGGCTACTTCTGTTACTTTCAGGAAGCATCTTTTGCACAATCTATTTAGAATTGTTGCTACGCTGTCAGACACTCTGCTGAAGTGAACAATGTTCTCTGCAAGATGTCTGTTAAGTAGAAGTCCTACACCACTAACTGTTTCATTGTGCCCTCATCTCTTATAAAATACGTGGGTGCTGTGTTGAAGCTAAATCAGATTTTCTTACTTCTGGTGAATTTGTTAAGTCCTATAATGGACCAACTAATGTTTTCTAAAATAATCACTGATGTATCAACTTTAAAATTACTTGTCAGACATCATATAGTGTATTTGTAGATTTACATGTATTTCAACTAGTTTCAAGTCCCGATGTTTCATTTGCAGAGTATATATATATATATATATATATATATATATATAGATAGATAGATAGATAGATAGATAGATATATCTAGATACATATATACTGTATATATCTATATCTATCTATCTATCTATCTAACTATCTAACTATCTCTCTCTCTCTCTCTCTCTCTCTCTCTCTCTCTCTCTCTCTCTCTCTCTCTCTCTCTATATATATATATATATATATATATATATCCGTCCATCCATCATCCAATCCTACTTTGCCCCGTGAGGAGCGTAGGAGCCTGGGGCTAGGCAGTTGGTCCTGACATTTAAGATGAGAGTGACCAACCTCACTCATCCCTGAGTGGCATCACGTGAGCAATAAACCCAAACCACCCCTAGGATATAAACCTTCACTGGGTCAATCCGATTGGAGCACTATAATTACCGACTAAACCATCAGGCGCCAAAATTTGGTTATATGGTTACCACCCAACGTAGTAAATAGTTTCCTGGTGTACAGGAAACCATTTGGCTTGTCACTCAGTGTAGAGTCACCCATAGGTAGACGGAAAAGAAAAGAATGAAGGAATGAAAGACAGAAGAGGGAGTGTAAAGTCGCCCGTAGGCAGAAGGACGAGGAAAGAATGAAGGAAAGAAAGATAGAAGAAGATGCAAGGAAAGAAGGATGGAGGAGAGGACAGGGCAGACATCCAAGAGCAGTATTACATTGAGTGAGTGGATGGCGTGGGCTTATATATAGATAGATAGATACATACATACATACATACATACCTATCTATCTATCTATCTATCTATCTATCTATCTATATATATATATATATATATATTGGTATATATATATATATAGATAGATAGATATATATATATATATATATATATATATCTGCAGCCCAATTATTGACATAGAGACTTATATGACCTCCGGTTCGGACATAGGCTATGTGAGATTGACATCCAAGGTCATTTGAGATCACCTCGGAGATCAATGGAGGTCTCCAATAATTCACACTCGAACAACTGGGCCCACCAGCCCAGGTTTTAGTATCGAGACTCAGTTGACCTCGAGTTCGGACATAGGCTTTGTTAGGTTAACCTCCGAGGCAATTTCAGGTCAAAGGACGGGGGTCATTTGAGACTGAACCCAGCAGTCTAATTTTTATCATGGAAGTTCATATGACCTCCATAAGCTACGTGAGGTTTACGTCCAAGGTAATTTGAGTTTACCAGTAATAGTAAACATGTGTGCACAAATAGTATGTGTTATTCTGCAAAAGCTGAAATAGAGTGTTCCTGGACCTCTTATAATCCCTCTTCAGAAGCGTAAATGTTACATGGTCTTTCTGGAGTAGAAAGATTGAACCAGAACAAATAGGGTTAGAGTGCTCGCCTTTTTGGCCCAGCAACGCGGGGTGACACGACTGATGTGTTTTTGCAAATACAACTGCCTCGTTTTTACAGTGAACCTTTTCTTATAGACAAATAGAAAACAAACATTTCCGTTCTGTGGCAACCATGACTAAATACGAGATCATCCATAGCCCCATCTCCATCTCCATTTGAAGAGCCAGAGGACCTCTGCTTAGAATGGTTTTATTTGATTTAAAATTTTAATAACTGTCGTACTTAAATAAACATAAACATACTGTTCATGTCAAACAAGAATTAGAAAGTTTTTTTTTTTTTTTATATACCTAGGCTGCTTCCCCCAAGGAAAGGGAGGTAGCAGAGACAGGACGACACACTCCCCATTTACTCATCCATTCAAACACATTCATTCGCATCTTAGCCCTAAAGGGGAGAACGGACAGATCCTCACCGCACGACACCGCACAAGGGTCAACTGCGCAATGCAATCAGTGACATCTGCAGCAGGGCCCGACAGCAGAGCTGGTTTACCCCTGCCACATCATAACAGGCTCATCCCCTTACCCGCACCTGACCTGAAATAGCCGATCCCCTCAGGGCTGCGTCATCACTTATTCATTCACAATTTCTCTCCATTTATTTCTGTCACGCACAGCCACTCTTCCTTGCTCAACAGACATCCCTCTCGCATCCAGCGCTCTCTTCATACTGTCCATCCATCCTATTCGTGGTCTTCCTCTCAGCCTTACACCTCTCACATCAGATCTAGTTATCTTTTTCACCAATCGCTCATTATCCATTCTCTCCATATGCCCAAACCATCGCAACACCCTCTGCTCAACTCTACCAGCCATCTCCCGAACAACTCCAGTTCTCCTTCGCACTTCATCATTCCGCACTCGATCCATACGCGTCACCCCACACATACTCCTCAGACACCTCATCTCCATTACATTCAAACTTTTCCTTTCTGCTACACCCACATTCCATGTTTCAGCCCCATATAATGCAGTCGGTACCACAACACCCTCATTCAGCCTTCTCTTTACATCCGCTCTAAGCGAATGACATCTAAACACTTTTTCCATTCCTCCCAGCACCTTTCCTACTTCATTTATTCTAAACTTCTCTTCTGCATTTATTCTTCCATCCACAGCAACATGTGACCCTAGATACTTAAAACACTCTACCTCCTCAAGGAACTCGCCATTCAAAACTATATTCATCCCCCTACCATCTACCAACCTTGTACACTTCCATCACTTTACTCTTATTCTCATTTACTTTCAATTTCCTTCTTTCACACACCCTTCCAAACTCCTTTACCAACTGTCTCAATCTCTCCTCTGAATCAGCCACCAGTGCAGTATCATCTGCAAACAGCAGCTGCTTCAGATTCCACTCTCCACCATCAACATTCACCAGACTCAGACCTCCACCTAAAACTCTTGCATTCACCTCCCTTACAACACCATCCATGTAAATATTAAACAACCAAGGCGACATCACACATCCCTGTCGCAGCCCCACTCTCACAGGAAACCAATCACTCACAGCATTTCCCACTCTTACACACGCTCTACTATTTACATAAAAACTTTTCACCCCTTTTAGTAACCTACCATCAAGTCCATACAATCTTAAAACAGTCCACAATGCCTCCCTATCAGTTCTATCATACGCATTCTCTAAATCCATAAATGCCCAAAACACATCCTTGCCTTTCGCTAAATACTTTTCACACACTTGTCTCACTGCAAACACCTGATCCACGCATCCCCTCCCTCTCCTAAAGCCACACTCCTCATCACCAATCACTCCCTCTGTACGCTCTCTAACTCTCATAATTAACACTCTACCATACACCTTACCTACAACACTCAACAGACTTATACCCCTAACGCTAGTACATTCATACTTATCACCCTTGTCTTTATACAACGGGACCACACAAGCACTTGCCCAGTCAACTGGCACCATACCTTTCACACATTCAACAATCTTACTAACCAGTCAACAATAGTCACTCCACCACCCTTCAGGCATTCCACAGCACACCCATCCATACCTGCAGCTTTCCCTGTTTTCATCTCCTTTACTGCCTTCTCCACTTCCTCCTTCGTGATCAAAGAATCATTCAACTCTCCCAACACATTTATTTCTTGCACCCTTCCATCCGCCAAAATCTCAGCCACCCTTTCCTCCTCTACATTTAACAATCTTTCAAAATACTCTGCCCATCTCTTCCTTACTGCATCCATCTCAATTAACGTCCTTCCATCCTCTGCTTTTACACGTTCTTCCTTTCCAGACTCTCCCTTTCACACCCTTTTCACCTCCTTCCAAAACATTTTCTTATTCTTTTGAAAATTCTCTGTCAGCCGCCTACCCCACCTCTCATCTGCTGCCACTTTAGCATCACGCACAGCCCTTCTCGCCCTATTCCTCTTTTCCTTATACCTCTCATATGACATCTCATCCTTCCTCTGCAGCCATACTTCATATGCACGTCTCTTCTCAGCCACAGCCATACTTACTTCCTCACACCACCATTCACTTCCTTTTCTTACACCACCACCCACACGTCTCACACCACACACCTCTTCTGCATGCCCCACCACAGCACTCTTAAATAACTGCCATTCCTCCTCCACACTGCCATTTTCCCGATGTTTCACTGCGTTCCACTCATCTTTCAATTTCTCCTGATACTCTATCTTTTTCTCTCTTTTATCCAATTCACTCACTTTGAAAACCTCCCTGTCACACCTAACCCTCCTAGCTCTCACCCATCTCTTACCTACTCTTAACTTTCCCTCCACCAGGTAGTGGTCAGACATACTTCCAACCTCCCCTCTCAGAACTCTCAGATCCAAGAATCTTGCTATTACATTCCGAGACACAACCACATAGTCCATCAAAGCTCTATCAACAAGCCTTCCACCCTCCTGTCTCACCCATGTATACTTATAAATATCTTTCTTCTCAAACAGCGTATTTCCAATCACCATCTCTGCTCAACACACATCTCTATCATTCGCTCCCCATTTTCATTTCTTCCAGGCACACCATGCATACCATCTACACCTTCAACTGCTACATTTCCCACTCTAGCATTCAGATCCCCCATCATTACCACATTCACATTCGCTCCAAAACTCTGCAGACACTCATCATCATTCCAGAAAGACTCCCTCTCTTCTACATCCCTTTCACTACCAGGCCCATATGCACTCACAGACACCCACAACTCACGTTCAAATTTCGCTTTCACCCACATCAGTCTCGATGACACCTCCTTCCATTCAATCACACACTGCTGTACTTCCGGAACTGGAAATTCAGTATTACTGGTGAAACTGCATTTCTGCTACCAGCTGGTCGAGAAACAGGAAGGACAAATAAGAGATTATTTTCCATATATATATATATATATATATATATATATATATATATATATATATATATATATATATATATATATATATATATATATATATATATTCTTTTATGTGTACGACTCTGGGCAAAGGCGTCAGGTCCTATATCTCGGGGGCAGTAGCCTTTCCCAAGGCCCAGTGGTCCTCCTACACCACCACATGTCACCACTTCAGCGCTAACACCGACTATCCATATTGAATACATGCTAGGGCTGTCTCATACAGGACTGGTGTATTGGAAATGACAATACATATTTCAGTTTGAAGCTTAACAGATTAGAAAAATACCATGAACAGACAGGTAGACAACACCAAGGGGAAACAAACAAGAAGCCAATAGACTGTTGGTTCTCATTCATACCCCAAACTTCGCCTGGATCTCTCCGATTGTTCTACGTCAAACTAGTCACTTCAAAATTCTAGGAATTCATTTTGCATTGCCTTCATTTATTCTCTGCAAGATGTTTGACGAGTTTCTCACAAATAATGCCTCGGAACAATTATATTAAAAATTAAGTTCTCTCGCCAAGTACTTAATACAAGATCATTGCTCCCCTGAGAAATATGCCGTGCCCTCCATCAGGCCAAGAGGCCAGTTTTGGAAGCAGTGTTGTGGTGAATGTAATGTACAAGTCATGAGTATCTGGGAATCTATTTCTTAATCCCACCATCACCCCATCTCATTTTCACATCTATTTTTAATTTTCACTCATACTTACTTTCTTTTCTTCGTATATACTTTATTAGTTCTTTCTTACCCCGATTTCACTGTTTTTCTTCCGTCTAAATTATCACTGTCCACCGCCACCAATCCCTTTGCCAATATAAATGTAACTGTAACAGTCAACAATTAGCGGGAAACCCCCAGGACCGAACCTTTACCTTGGGGGAATGGGTAGCCAGCACCATTATCCATATTGGCAAAATATGCATGTGGAAGATGTGTGTATATTCGGGGTGATAAAATACAGTTCATGTGCACTAGAAATGGTATATTTTGTAGGTAAGATTGTCAAGGTTTCAAAGACATACAAATAAATGAAGGGATAAATACCAGCACCCTCTGTAAATCCATTCCTTTCTTTGGGCTTCGCTTTTTTTTTTTTTTTTTTTTATAAAAGTCTAGAATGATCACGAGATGACTGATATCTAATTACTTAATATTCCTTTGTATCCCTTCTAAGCGTTCTTTATCTTTCTCATTTCCTCACTTTTATCTCTTTCCACTTTATTTTTTGTCTTTTCCCTTAATACACTCACTTTCAACATATAGACTAGACACTGTATAACTATCAGTCTATCTATCTATTTAATGTATATCTTTCCATTTATCTATCAAGCTATCTCTCATTACATCTATCTATATACCTATATGTATATACATATGCATATGCAAGAGAATGAATTTCTGTCTGTCCGCCTGTCTGTCTTCTGTGGAAATCAAGGACTATCCATGTAGCTCTTTCTCAACAGCTCTATTAGATGTAACCTTTTACGACGAATTTAATGGTGGATATTACCGATGGTGAATTGGAGCGGCCATAATAGGAGAGGGCAGCGTTTGCAAACTTCCTGTTATGTTGTTTGCAGATAATGCTGTATCTGTCTTTCCTTCATTCTTTCCTCGTGCTTCTGCCTACGGGTGACTTTGTACTCCCTCTTCTGTCTCTCTTTCCTTCATTATTTTCTCTTCCTTCTGCCTATGGGTGGCTGCACGCAGAGTGACAAGCCAAATGGTTTCCTGTACACCAGGAAACCATTTACTACTCTGGGTGGTAACCATATAAACAAATTTGGCGTCTAGTGGTTTAGTGAGTAATTACGGCGCTCCAATCGGATTGAGCCGGTGTAGGTTTACATCCAAGGGTGGTTGAGGTTTATTGTTCACGTAATGCCACTCAGGAATGAGTGAGACTGGTCACTCTCATCTTAAATGTTAGGACCAACCTGCCTAGCCCTGGCCTCCTACGCTCCTCATTGGGCGATGTAGGATTGGGTGATGATGATGACTGAAGGAAAGACAAAGGAGAGTTGCAAGGTTTGGCGAATGAGTTTGGAAGAGTGTGTAAGAAACGGAATCTAATGATGAATGCATTGAAAAGTAAAGTTATGGTCTAGAGAGAAGAAATGAAGTCACTGAACGCACAGTGAGGATGGATGGCGTGGAAATAGAAACTGTGAATGTATTTAAGCACTTGTGTAGTGTTATGAGTAAGGATGGAAGTTTAGAGGGTGAAGGGCTCAAAAAGCTACAAAAGGAAAGAATGGTTGCTGGTTCTCTGAAAGCAGTGATAAGAAATAGGGAATCAGGCATGGAAGTAGAGAAGTCGCTGCTTTATAGTACTGTGATGTCAGCTCACGTATAGAAGCGAAGCTTGGACATTGTTTAAAGGCCAGAAGTCAAGAGGGAGACCAGGGGAAACGAGTTATTTGAGAGGATCCTGTGGAGTTACGTTAAGTGACAGATTCACAAATTAGGAAGTGAAGGAGCATTGTGGCGTTGACGATGTCATGGAAAGCGTTAAGAGAAATACATTGCGGTGGTTTGGTCATAAAGAGAGGACGGAGAGCGAGAGATTAACGAGGAGAGTGTATGTGAGGGAAGTGGAGGGTGGGAGAGGCAGGGAGAGACCGAGCATGAAATGAAGGGATGGAGTAGATAGGTATATGAGAGAGGGTGTGTGTGAGCTGGGATGAGGACAGTGTAATGGCAGGGGAGAGCATAACATGAAAGCGATTTCTTTGTGGCCACCTCTTATGGGATTAAGGCGTCGGGCTATACATAGGTTCATAGATAGTACTGGCAGACCTGACACCAAAGAGCTGAACTAAATAGAAAAAAAAAATCATTTGTGCACACTGAAATCCTGGGAGTCAATTACCATAAAGTTTTTTCTTCTACAACCATGTAGCTATGGGTGTTATGAGTCGGATGGCTGGACTTGGTGAGATGCGTGGGCAGGGCTGGTGGATGGGAGTGTAGTGGGAAAACACGTCTATGGTAGGAATAAATCCACGGGGAAATAGACCCAAAGAGGAACAAAGGTTTTGTGGGTAAAATGGGACCCCAGGGGATCTTCTCTCTCACGAGTTTGGGCCATCCAGGGTACCAGGCAATGCCTGTACGCGTGATCATAGATTTTACGCGGGGAACGCCGTGTGCCCCTGTTAGTAATATAAATTTTGACAAATAATATGATGTCGCCACCCACAGTGTGCTGCTGGCCGATTCCACTGTGAAAACAACAAATGCATTCGTTCGGCCTTTCAATGTGACGGTGACAACGACTGCGGTGACAACAGTGATGAAAGGAACTGTACAGCGGTGAGTTTCAGAATGTTATGGACGGTTAAAGACAATAACTGATCTCGCTTTTGGTGAAATTTAATAGTTAAAGAAGCAAATAATAAATATAGCCATAAACTGCTTACTTCTAAAATAAAATGTACTTGGCAAAGATATTACCACATATTTTCGTGAGTTAAGAATATGTTAATCACTTAGGAAAGAAGACGCTAAAATAATAAAGTTTGATAAACATATTATACCAGCATATATATAATTTTGTTTTCACCATCATAGCTTCTGTGTACACCACAAGCACCGATAACTGAAGTTAGATATACTTGGGCAGTTAGATGTGTTCTGCTTGTAGCCACATGAACTTTACCAAATGAATAAAAGCAACGGAGATTTGTTAGGAAGGGGAATTCGATGTATTAGGGATATATGAGGAAGAGAGAAACAGGAAAAGACTGAGATATCTTAAGCTCACCGGGGCAGATTAATACTTTGGCTGGGAATGGGACACATTTTTCCACCAGTTTATCTCTCGGTGCATGCGCGAGCACCAGTTTGATATGCACACGCATGCATGTCTGTGAGAGAGGGAATGGATACTTACCAGTCATTATGGTAGAACTATGTGCTCGAGTAGATAGATTGCTGGCTGTGAGAATGGGATGGGTGATTGGACGGATGGGTGAATTGGTGAAGGTAAATGTTGTGGATGGTTGAGCATGGTTGAGTGGGTATTGGAGGTGGGGTGGGATGGGCAGGATAAGTAACATGCTGGGTGGGTGAAACGGATGTGCGGACAGGTAGAGGGAAGATAGTGGGGTGGAATATGGTTGGTCTGTAGGGATTGTTTGGAGGACAGGTGTCTAATTTGTCTAAGTAGTGTGGAATGAATGGGACGGGAAATCAAGATATGCATGTGCGTGGTCAGGGTGTTTGGGGTGGTTGGGTGAGTGGGTGGTTAGTGGGAAAATAGCGCCAGGGAATGAACTGGGCCCACGGTGGGAAGAGTTCAACAAGTGAAAATGACTGTGTCCCTGGGAAAACTGGCCCAAGTAGGAACATAGGTCCAATGAGCAAAAATGCAAGATGTCCAGGGGAGGCTATAGATTCAAGTGCGAATTCGAAGTTTTCGAGGGTGAACACACTTTAATGTACATGAAAATGCATAGTTGAAGAAAAATTACTACATTTTTTGGAATACTGTTAAATAAATGTTTATTTTTAGAAGCTGAATAGCCTGCTTTAAAAAGTGGAGATGTACTTCAATATTTGGTTTATTGAGAACTACATATGACCATGCTTTTTTTAAAGCAATATGTCTGACAGTCTTCTTCCAAACCTCTGTTCATTATTCCAACTTTTCAAGGATGGGTTGAATAAGCATATATTTTAAGAGATTCTGGTAAGCTAAACATATGCAGAAATGGCTAAACTACAATCTCTATTAAATAGATGATACACAGTTGCACAAAGAATTTATAAAAAATCACAGCATACTAAAACTTCAAAGATTCTATAGTATTTGTAACTTTTCCTGGCAAAGGAATCATTTCCAGTCCAATGCACTAAAAGGCAAACGTCAATGTTATCCCAGTTCCTTAAAACAGAGACAAATATTTCAAAGCACGAATTATTTTAGCATAATTATTATTGTTCCAGTTACATTTATTAATTCCTATACGTAATGAGCAAGCTTTAAAACTGTTAATCATTAATTATACCGAAACTGTGTTATATTTATTTCAGATTTAATGGTGCAACTAAGATTTTACCTAACCTATATAATGCTATATTTCGTTTTTCCCCATGGTGAGAACATAGGTTGCAGGTAGGTGAGGATTCACCATCCACTTACTAGATGTAGTGCTGCTTTGGGTGTCTGTCTTTTCCTCTCCGTCCTTCCTCTTCTGTCTGTCTTTCCTGTATTATTTCATCTTCCTTCTGCCCACAGGTGACTTTACACTCCCTCTGCTTTCTTTCCTTCATTCTTTTCTCTTCCTTCTGCCTATGGGTGGCTCTACAGTGAGTGACAAGCCAAATGGTTTCCTGTACACCAGGAAACCATTTACTACTCTGGATGGTAAGCATAACACCAAATTATGACGCCTGTTGGTTTAGTAGGTAAGTAAGGGGCTCCAATCGGATTGAGCTGGTGCAGGTTTATATCCAAGGGAGGGTTATGGTTCATTGCTTACGTAATGTCACTCAGGGAGGAGTGAGGCTGGTCACTCTCATCTTAAATGTCAAGACCAACTTGCCTAGCCCCGGGATGCTACGCTCCTCATGGGGCAACATAGGATTGGATGATGGATGGATGGATGTTAAATCGTTTGCAGATCATCAAGAATGAAATATGCGTTTAATATATATATATATATATATATATATATATATATATATATATATATATATATATATATATATATATAAAGAAAAGTAATTGGAGGTCCTTAGAAATGTTTGCAGGGTGGTTCAGATTGGACAGTCTTTGAAAGATACGGTGTATGAACTATTTGTCTGAGGATAGGCCTGATTGTAGTTAGGTGTTTCCGTGTTACCATCCGCAGAGAGAATGTGACGATGACCAGTTTAAGTGTGACAACAACCGATGCGTCAGGGAGTCATACAGGTGTGACGGTGACAACGACTGTGGCGACTACAGTGATGAGGTCAACTGCTCCCAGGTGAGTGCTGCAGAACAGTGAACGTTAAAGGAAATTACTGACCACTAATTTATACCAGTCTAGAGGATAATCAGCAGCTTGTCTTGTCTAGTGGAAAGAGAGTCTAGACATTTCATTAAAATTTAGAATCATATATCTAGAGAGTATACTGTTTTTGATATCCAATATAACCGCTGCAACGAGATAAGTAAAATGTAATCGTGGTACATTTGTAAGTAAACCAGGACGAAGATAAAAGTAGGGGAAATATTCATGTTTTCATACGTGGTAAACCTATGTATACAAAAGAGCCATGTTGTTTGTTTTTCCTTCAATCACAATAAAAACCAAGAGCCAGAGACCCTCAAACCCATATATATTCTGAATCAGGGTGACCCAAGGATGGTTTTAGGGGGTCAAAATTCTGATTTGGGACATTTGAGGTCACCGGTAGATTGTTCCCTTTTTTGGTCCGGGAAACACCGGGTACCCGTGCACCCCAATTTTTGGCATAGGGAGTCACGTTACCTCCAGTTCGGACATAGGCTATTTGAATTTGGCCTCTGAGGTCATTTGAGATCACTGGTCAGAAGCTATTTGAGGTCACCGTAATACACACTTGAACAACTGGACCTAGCAGCTCAGTTATTGGCATGGAGGCTCACTTGACCTCTAGTTCTGACATACGCTATGTGAGGCTGACCTCCTAGGTAATTTGAGGTCACTTGTCAGAGGTCATTTGAGGTCACCAATAATACACGCAAGAGCGACTGGACCCAGCAGCCCAGTTTTTGGTATGGAGGCTCATATGACCATTTCAGAGATAGGCTATATTAGGTTGAACTCTGAGATCATTTAAGGTCACCAATCGGAGGTCATTTGTGGTCACCGGTAATAGTAAACAAGTGCACACAAATACTATGCATTAGTCAGTGAAACCTGAAACAGAAGTTCCTGGACCTCTTATAATCCTGTCACGGGGTTTTGTAGATTTAAGAAATATGATTAATGTATGTTTTGCTTGAAAATAGAGACAAAGAATTGACGTGAAATCAAGCAGTAAGTTTTACTTTACGTCGGCTTACTTCGCCGATTCTCTAAGGATAAGAAGTTATAAACTTTCTCAACAGTACACAGCAGAGACTAATTACTCACGGTGCTGTTTGTAGTACTGTTAGCCTCTCAAGAAAGTGACTCCACCCCTGACAATCAATAACTAATGCTAATAATGATAAACAGGTTCTTGCCAGTGCATTAACTCCTGGTTGGCACAACGGATTTAAGCTTAATACAAAAGGACTGCCTAAGTACCAGTAATGAATAATGCAAAGTGTTTATGAGAACTAAGAGCAGCAACTAGAATAAGCTTACTGTGGAGAAATAAAACATGAGTTTAACTACATTGAACTCAAAGAAAAAGAACTATAAATTTATTAATTACAATGAAATAAATTTACGTTACATGAGTCTCAAAATGAATTCAAAATAACAAGGAGAATGCACTCACTCGCTTATTCAAAAGCTAAACTTAAACCTAGGAAAAACGAAAAGAAATAATGGTCAGTAGAGGGGGCTAAGCGGAATGACTGGCCGTCGTCACGTAGGACGGACGCTGCAAACGCTAAACCTCTTCGCCGATTCACCGCTAGGTGGAGATTTCAGGAACTCGCTACACGAACCTTCTCTAACGACGATCAAAGCCTGACTAAGTTCGAATTATGGAAGGGGGCGAGGGATGGCCGTGCTTGGCTCAACGGTCAATGGAAAGAAAGTGAGCGACATACGCTCACAATAAATCACTCAGCGAAGGCGCTAATGTCAATGTCGCGCACAAGGATGATCACTTATGAAACGTGAAAAATGTTCTGAAAACCGTCCCAATCGAGTGAATGCTAGGACGGTTGGACTGAGTGATATTCAGTGAGAATTCCTATAGAATTCGCGGTTTTCACACTGAAACAAAAATGTCACGAACTTATAAACACGCTCGCGCCAATTCTGACAAATCCCCCTTCAAAAGCATAAGAGGTACATGGTCTTTCTGGAGTATAAAGAAAGACTGAACTAGAACAAATAGGATTAGAGTGTTCGCCTTTTTGGCATGGCAGTACAGGGCACTACTCCTAGTCAATTATAAAAGTTTCTGCAGCCACCCAATTAACTGTGCATCGTATATCGACGTTGTACTGACGGAAATAGTAACAGTGAAAGCTTCAGAACCTGAAGTGACCGAAAATAAAGCCTTCACCTTAGAAACTGTGGCATTGCTAGTGTTCAGGAACATATGGCCACGTTCTTTGCGCAACAACATGCCTTAGTATGTGTTTCATTGAACATGAGAATATGTTTATTATCTCTATATATGTGTGAGTGTTTTCGTTGGCCTAGAATACATATGTGATCTAGAGCTCATTTATGAACGTGTCATGGGATTACTGGTAAGTTTATGTGTACTGAACTTCGAAGACGTGATAGTCTGTGACCATATCATCCTACAAAGTCCTTCCCGATGGCCAAGTGAAATATTCGAAGCCAAAGTCCATTAAGAAAAATCATGACAAAATCTCTAAGTCTGTTCAGTACAAGTTATCAGCATATAATGTTTCTTCACTGATCAGGGATCATTAGTCCTGTAAATCTATTTTATTTGCGTGATCATCGGTTCTTTTAAAGCGTTTGTTTCCAATTCAATTACAGAGTCAGATTATCTATTTTACTCTGACAATGTATCATTGACAAAAGTTTGGTCGAAATCCATCAAGAGGTTAAGGAGATATCGCGCCCACACCCATATGACCTTGACCTTTGAGCTCTTCACCGTGCAGATCTAATCAGTTCATCATTCCTTCACACTTTATCACTGACAAAAGTTTGGTCGAAATCCGTCAAAAGATTCAGGAGTTCTTGCACTAACACCCATATGACCTTGACCTTTGACTCACTGATCTTGCTGGCATAATCAGTTCATCGTCCGTTCATACTGTATTCCTGACGAGTTTGGTCGAAATCCGCCAAGAGGATCAGGAGATGTCACACCCATACCGGCATGACCCTGACCTTGCCGACCTAATCAGTTCATCATGCCCTCATACTGCATCACTCGCTAAAGTTTCGTAGAAATCCGTTGTTGGCGTCAGGAGATACCGCACCCACAAGGCTGTTACAAACGCACAGACCCAAGCACTCACGCACGCAATCACCCACCCACCCACGCACGGACGGACCAGTCACTTAATCCACTATAAGTGGACGGAGGCATAGTGATGCCTTGTGGTCTGTTGGGTTAAAGCACTCCACCTGAATAGGTCTATAAAACTTTACATGCAAGGAAAGTACTGAGGTTATTGTTCCCTTAACATACTCGGGGACGAGTGCGGTTGGGCTCTTTCGCCTTAGGTGTCAGGAATGAATAGTCTAACACCAATCCCCTACGCTCCTGATGGAGTAAAACAGCAGTGGATGGTGAAAGGAGCTGATTTTCCGTTCCTCTATTTTTTTTTAAATTTTTGTTAAGATGTTTCACGCTATCTACAGTTGTGCCTTCATATCACACGATCCACTGCTTCCTGGCTGCCATCTCTCCACCTCACATCTCCCTCTTTCACATACATCTGCCGTCTATCCCACCATCCCATCCTTCGTCTTCCCCTCCTCCTCCTCCTATTATCATCTCTTTCACGTACTCTCTCCTTGTCATTCATTCATTCCATATTTGTTCCACATGTCCAAATCATTTCGGAATACATTTACACCCGCTGCTGTGTGTGTGTGTGTGTGTGTGTGTGTGTGTGTGTGTGTGTGTGTGTGTGTGTGTAAACACAGTAACTTCAACAGTTTTAATCAAAGTTAACAAAACTTGTCGGAAGAAATGTCATTCAACGAGGAATTCTTATATATACAGAGAGAGAGAGAGAGAGAGAAGAGAGACAATACCTGCATCTATCTATCTATAAATCTATCTATCTATATATCTTTATCTATATCTGGATCTCTCTCTCTCTCTATGTATATGTATATCTCTATCTATCTATCTCTCTATCTATCCATCTGTCTATCTATCTATCTATCTATCTATCTATACTGTATATACACAGTATTGCCAGACGCCTTAATGTCATGCGGGATGGCCACAAATACATCGCCTCCACGTCGCCCACTCCCCCGCTATTTCACTGCCATGCTCCCAGCTGACACACACCTCTCTCATATACCTCTCCACTCTATCCCTCCATCTCATCCTTGTATATATAGATAGATAGATAGATATACATATAGGCAGATAGATAGATAGGTAGATAGATATAGATATATATTACTCATAAAATATCAAAAGATCCACGGGAATGTTGACGTTAAGGTCCAGTTGAGTGAAACTCTGCTCTTTGCCAATGTCACTGTATGATAACCAACTGTCCAAACCAAGAAAATGGAAAATCTGAGAGACTAACACTCCTAAATATGCTTGAGCCGAGTAAATGAATTTGCCCTGTGACCCTGATTGTAGGTAGTCAGGGAAAGTTCCGCATTACCCACTATTCGGAGCACTGGTGGTCAACGAATAGTCACGAAGCAGCAGCCAGACCCTACATGTCTGGTAACTGTGAGTGGGTGTGAGGGTGGTCGGGGGTGGCAGGGTTTGGAGAGTTGCTCATGTCACAGTAGCAATATGTTTATTGTCAAAGGTATGCTTCTATGCCTTCGTTTTGTAATGATCGATCGGAATGATATTTCCAGAGACTGGTCTTATAATTAGGACCTCCCATATCAATCTGTCTAAAGGAAAACGAAGAGCCTGTTAATCGCTCATACAGTTTATTATTATTATTATTATTATTACACATTACCTTAGTCTCTAAGTTCGAGATGAATAATTACCAGAGTAACACTGGAAATGTTTGCAGGCGATTGTTTACAGTGGGATGACAGAGGATATACAAGTGTATATAATCATATAGACAGACAGGTAGATAGATAGATAGATAGACAGACAGACAGATAGATAGATAATATATTGGTTTTGTTTTCGTGGCAATACAAAATAATATCTTCTATCGTTACGAACATCTGGGGAAACTCATGTCAAAGTCGAGAGGGAATGAAAGCATTCAAACCTCTGTCCGAACCCAGCAAACTTGCATAACTTTCCTGACTACATTAACTCTATAGACATCTACAAAATTTTTCTCATAAAATGTTAGCATCATATTATCATCTGTCCTTCCTAAATTAATCCAAACACACTGTCCAAGTCATACATTGCAGACTTACACGTGATTTCCAACCTATCACTAAACCCTCCTCTGCCTACAGTCCCCTTCCTCCCCCTCCTTCACACTCACAGTTACCAGACACATGAGGTCTGGCGCCGCTTCACACTCACGTATCTCGCACCAGTGCTTCGGGAGGTGGGTAATGCGGAACTTTCCCTAATTGTACATTATAATTAAATCAACTTGCTTCTTTGTTCCCGAATCATTAACTCTTCTACCTGGTTTGGTTCAAAGATCAGAACTGAGATGACACTGGTCACTGACCATGGCCGTTGATTTTCCTTTGTAAACTTCATTATTTTCCTCATTGTTCTCCAATACGAATCTTTGTATTTTTATTTTACCTGAACCCTTTCACGATGTTAAGTGTACTTGGGATAAAAATGGTTGAGACTGACTTTACCATGCAATCTTGTCTTTTGAACAATTGTTCTATAAAACAACAGAACAGGTAATCGGGTATCCCCAACTCATCCACCGAGATTAATGCAAATGGGTTCTTCACTTTTTATTTTCCTTACACACAGACAGTCGGAGTCGGACTTTGCCTTTACCATGTGACCTTGACATTTGAATGATTTATCTCAAAATTCAATGTCTTCGTCGTTTCCTGACCCTTAATCTTCTACCAATCATGTTTTATCAGATCAAAATTGAGCTGAGTTTGCCTTGTGACCTAAGGATCTGAGCTGGCTCTTATACTTTGGTTGTTCTCAAAATCGAGAACGTTGACTCTTACGTTATTGTCAATAAATACATAATGTTTAATATAAATTGGGTTAAATCTAAGGTGACCATGCTCTATAAACTTGACTTTAGATTTGTTGTTCAAGAAATCAGTAGCTGACTTTATTCCTTGCAAAGGCTCAACCTTTCCACCAACATCATTACAGATTAGGTAATTTTGTTTACACAGACAAATGTTGAAGTTTGATCTTGCCCTGATACCTGCACCTGTGACTGTTCTAAAATCTAACCTTAATCACGTATTTCCCGGAGAATTGTCGAAACTGAATGAAAGCTGTTTTAGCTCAGGTTACAAGGTCACCCTCTACGCTTCCACCAAGTTTGGCAAACTGAATAAAAATTATGTGAGTTGTACTGTTTACACAAATTCAGACAGAGAAAGAAAAATGATAATTAAACAGACACCGTTCACAGCATCCGGCCGCTCACACTGTAGGAATGTGAGTGAAGGGAAAAGGAGGAGCACTCACGAAGCACAAAACCCACGCATAATCAACTGGTATAAAGACGGAATTTTTTGACATTCTCGTGTGACCTTGATCTTGGAATGATTACACTTGTCCACAAATTTTTAAAAGTTGTCTGCTTCGGAGATAAAACTTGCCGCTTCTTATGAATTTTACTGTGCTGAATTCAAATGTGACAATAAAAACAGCTGACTGGCTAATGTTTGTTATATTTATTTACTTACTGATTTATTTCTTTATTTTTAAATTTACATGCATATACATAATGCCGCCGGCAGTACAATGGTAATCATCCATTACAATCCAATGTATTTCCATCTGTTTGTGCTAGGATTTTTTGTTAATGCTAGGATGAAGGAACCAAAGGCCACGAGCCCACAATAACTGTTCCTTCCAAGAGAAAAACAAAATACAAGTCAGAGCCCAATTCAAGATCATGCCATGTATATAAGACACATATTGTATATCAGTACATAGATCGCTCGTTAATCAATTTCTGAACTTCGCTTATGGGCTTCTCTCTTATATTCATGAATTGGAACATCCCTTGCGACTGTGTTCAATCGCTGATGGGTTCCATTTGCCATGATACCGCTTCTCAGTTGCTGCATGGCCTAATGAAATCGCTCTTGTTACTATAAGCTTCATGGTTTTCCGATCATCCTTTTAGGTTCCACACGGTGCATTGTCAAATGCATCATCTAGAAGAGGTTTACGAATATTTGAGAACCAACATAAGCTATCTATCTATCTATCTATAGCCCGACGCCCTAATCCCGCAAAGGGTGGCCGTAGACAAAACGCCTCCAAGTCACTCTGTCACCCACCATTTGACTCCCCTCCCCCCAACTCACCCCCCCTCCCTCATATACCTCTCAACTCCATCCCTCCACCTCATCCTCGGTCTACTCCTCCCTCTCCCTCCCTCCACCTCACCTACATACACCCTCTTAGTCAGTCTTTCATTCTCCATTCTCTCCACATGTCCAAATCACCTCAGTGTATTTCTCCTAATCTTTTCAACCACATCCACATCTACCCCACAACGTTCCTTCACTTCTTCATTCGTCAACCTGTCCCTCCACGTTACTCCACATGCTCCTCTCAAGTAACTCATTTCCACTGCTCTCACTCTTGACTTGTTCCCCTCTTGCAATGTCCACGCCTCGCTTCCATACGTCAGGGTAGGGATCACAATACCATCATGCAGTGACTTCTTAACTTCCATACTCACCTCCCTAATTCTCATCACTGCTTTCAGTGTACCAACAACCTTTCTTCCCTGCTGTACCCTTTCACGTACTTCATCCCCCAAAGTTCCATCCTTACTCATCACACTACCCAAGTACTTGAATGCGCTCACATTCTCCATATCCTCACCATCCAACCTCACTGCACACTCTGTGACTTCATTCCTCTCAAACACCATAACTCTACTTTTGTTTACATTAACTTTCAGCTTCCTCCTCCTACACACTGTCCCAAATTCATTCACCAAACCTTGCAACTCCCATTCATCTTCACTCAACAATACTGTATCATCAGCAAACAGCAACACCGGAAGCTTCCAAATCTCACCCTTATTCATTAAGGCCACCCCCACATCCACTGCCCTACCTTGTACCTCCTTTACAACCCCATCCATATATATATTAAACAGCCATAGAGACATTACACACCCCTGTTTCAGTCCCACATTGAGATCAAAGAACTCACTCAGTTCACCATCCACTCGCACCGTAGCCCTAGCTCCCTCGTACATACTCTTCACAGCACTCAACAATTTCCCTTCCACTCCATATATTCTTAATACCTTCCACATACCTTGCCTATCTATTCTGTCATAAGCTTTCTCCAAGTCCATGAAGGCAGCATACACTTTCCTTCCCTTCTCTAGATACTTCTCCACTAAACATCTTAGAACAAATATCTGATCTACACACCCTTTTCCCTTCCTAAATCCCCCTTGTTCTTCTCCAACTAGCTCCTCTGTCATATGCTTAACCCTATCAATGAGTATTCTACCATATATTTTACCAGTCACACTAAGAAGGCAAATACCCCTATGGTTACCACATACTTCTCTCTCCCCTTTTCCTTTGTATAAAGGAACAATTATACCTGATTTCCAGTCCTCTGGAACCCTTCCCTCTTCCCAAGCCAATCTACACAACTTCCATATCCACTCCACAACAATCTCACCCCCATACCTAAGCATTTCACCACACACTCCATCAATTCCTGGGCCCTTTCTCAACTTAATCTTCTTCATCGCTTCCACTACTTCTGACCTACTGATCTCTTCCTCCCTCCTCTCACTTTCGTTTATTTTTGCTTGATTTAACCTGGGGAATTTCTCACGGACATACTTGCAGGCCTCGTAGGTTTTGTCTATTGCTTTGATAAAATCCTTCATCAGACCTAGCTTGATCAGCAAGGGTGGACACAAAATATTGGTTGATTCCACAAGTGGTGGATCTGATAAATTACCAATATGCCGGGAATCGAACCCGGGACTCTCAGGTGAGAGCCAGGATGTATACTACTACACCACGACAAGGTAAAAGTTAACTCACGTTGTCACAATCTTGAAACCAACGTCCCGCCGCCCCCACTGTGGGCATCAAGAGGGTGTGCATTACAGGTTTCTCTCTTCATTCTGACTTGCCGTAAGTGCTTCGGATAGATTAAAAGCATCTACTTGCCCGAGTGCCAGGGGGTTAACTCACCCTTTTGATGCCCACAGTGGGGGCGGCGATTCCCGGCATATTGATAATTTATCAGATGATTTTTCCTGTGTACATTTCTTTCTTCAAGTGGTGATGGTGAATATTTCTTTTTCTGTCGATATATCTTGGTGCAGTAAGGCTTTCTTGCCTGACTATCTCACTCACAGAGAAAACGACCTTACTTTGTATATCCACTCTGCACACCAAGCAAAATGACAATAACCTTCAAATCACCGGAAAGCTGCCACTGATGTGCGTCGTAGCTTATACACCAAAGAAGCTGTGTCATGTCATAAGTTTTCTTCATATGGACTGCATGACCAGCTGGAAAGGAAGGTAGAACATTGCCAATGAGCACCAAAGCAGCTTTAAAACTCGTCTTTTATGAATCCCTGACAAGTCTCCATTCACGTGGATTATTAACGATGATGAGTTCTGCCCTCTGAGCATAAATGCTACTGCAAGCTTTAAGATCACTTTCCATGAAGAAGAACTGGACTAGATCAGTTTCATGGTCACGGAACATCGGAACTCTAACATTACTTGCCAGGAAATTCCATTGCTGTAGGGTGGAGTCCATCAACTCTACCTTATTCATGGGCAGTTCCAAACCCCTCACAAGATCATTCAGTCCACCTTGTGTTGGAAATATGGTTCAGTGGAAAAAGGATGGGTCAAAATCTGGGTCAATTGACCTTGATGGTTCAGAACTAGATGTTTCATAGTTCCCCTCTTCCTCGTCTGATTCAAAAGAGAAGAATTCTAGTGCTTTAGGAACAGGCAGACCATCTCCTTTGGGTACTAGGTAAATAGTTGCTGGAATGGTTAGATAGTGTAGAGACCACTTTTTCTTCTTTGACAAACCACCCCAGACGGGGGACACCATACAAAAGTACCAATTGCTGTTATGATCTGTTGGCTCTCCCCAAATCATTGGTAGAGCAAACGTCATAGATTTCCTTTATTCGATTAACCACTGCGGAGGATTTGTTGCACAAGTGTTGCAGAAGATATGTGGAGCCCAGCTCTTGTCTTGATCTCCAGTTTTACAACCAAAATATAGTTGGTAGGCATTCCTAACCACAGCATTAATACTGAGATTTTGTGACGCAATTGTCATATCGCACACAAAAACGAGTATAGCAGAAATGATCTATCTTGCTCGCACAAATACACAGCATCAGTGTTAAATTTGGCTAGACAGAAATATTTCCTTTTGCAAAATCAATCTGTTATAGGCACCAGTCACACTGCAGGTACGACTTATCGCAAACCAGCCGGGACTTGCAAGTCATGGGTGGTTTTGGTGAGGTTTACGACCGGTCTTCATGTCTCGGTCTAGCCGCAGGACACTATGGTGACTAGTAAATCGTCGAGAGGTTTTTCATGCTGCATGAAAAACCTCCCCGTGACCACCGATGTCGTGGCACGGAAGTCGAGTGAGAGGTGATGGGCTGGACCGTGACCAGCCGCTGGCCAGTGTCGGTCTAGTGGTAGCTTAGACCGCTACACGAGGTCGCGGACTAAAGTGCGACAGGACGAGGCCCGGCCGGCCACTGTCTTGACCTGTGGGTACCTGGCCATGGTCGCCGTTCGGCCTCCCACTGGATGGACGCTGGACAGACACTGGAAGACCACCAGTAGCCGATCGGAGGCACGACTGCTCGGAGACCTCAGTGATCGGGGACTGGTTTTGCGATTTTCAGGTTTGTGACAAGTCGTACATGCAGCATGACTGGGGCAATAATACAAGTGAGAATGAAACTGTATGATTTCCATGTTTACATATGGCAAAATGTTCAGTGATGTAACCTGAGTAATGATTGTATCACCACTGATGTCTCAGAATGATGCATAAGACATAAAAAAATTCAGATTGCACCATGCATTACTTTGGCAAACAGACGATACTTTCCAGATTCGGCAAAATAATTGCTTATACATTCAGTCAAATATTTCCCCATGTTTGGATCATTTCTGATTTGAAATACAAACCTAGTTCAGTTGTTATTTACCCAGTCATATGCATTTGTTGGCGAGGTACCAGCCGGGCAATTTAAACACTTACAGATTGAATGTAAAGACTTCCTACTAGGAGAATATCTTGATGTGAGAATCACACAATTTTTTGCAGGTGCCTTTGCTAACACAGAGCAGACGACACAGCATGCCATATCAACGAGGCACATAAAGCCAACACAGAATAAATAAATACAGAAATAAATAATAAAATATTACCAAACCCGCTTCAACAAAGCCTACCTTCACACACTCTAACACTTTCAATGAAGAAATACCCAGAAACTCAATTTATGGGCAGGGCAATACAAACCCTCGTTCAGAATAATGTATTACAAGCCTCCCCTCTGGACACGTTAAGGTGAGTATTTGTAATGATGCTCATGATGCAAACTACTTGGACAAAAAAACATCACAGGAGAGGAACGCTGTCCCTCGTTCAGTATTCCTTCAGATATATAGTAATAACTGATGAGAAAATTGAAGGAATAATTTCATAAATCGAAAACTTTTCAATAATTTCAAATAATGAAAAATTTTCTGAAATTATTAATAAAAAACAATTAAAAATTCTATGATCCGCCGTATCTTTGAAGTATGGTTTCAGAAACAAGCAAAGAGTTTAGACGTAAACACTGTCATCTATCAGGTGGAATGGAAATGCAGAAGACATATTCTAAAAAATTAAAGCTGTATTAGTGGCTATATCACTAACTACTGTTTTATGATATCCTATTTTATTGTGTTATTTAGTCAGTATTGCATCTGCCTACCAATGAACTTCATGTCATTATATTTTTTCGCATTTTTACTGTGTCTCATTATTAACGACTAGAGCTTGATTATCCATACAGCAATTTTCATGGAAAGTTCCGTAATACCGAAGTTACACAACAATTTCCTCCCTCAGTTGATTAGGTTCTCATTGATCAATTCGTGGCAAAGTAAAAAATTGAAATTAATTTCAGTTAACCCGCCCCGTCCCGACGACGTATGGGTACGTCACCACGATTTGCATTTGCCAGTCCCGGCGACGTACCAGTACGTCGTGCAATTGCAAGGTACCTAATTTGCACAATTTTCAATTTTCGCACGTGATTTTTCGTATGTATACACGGGACACCTTCCTCTATTCCTGTACAAGATACCAAGCAGGGACAATGCCTTACACTGCATAACCTCCCCCCTCCCCCCCTCATGCCATTGTCTTGGCAAAGGACCTGTTACCAGTGACCTGGCTAGTAAAGTCATTCAGGGCCAGAGTGATTCCCCAATCGATGACAATGTGGAGGACAATGTTTACATAGCATTAGAAGAAGAAACAGCCAGAAATAATGATCAGGTAGTGTGGCAAAAATAGGTCAGGTATGGTGATTAGTTAGTGAGTGAAACAATGCTTATAATGCCTTTATTACTGCTTGAAAACCAATATACTGTCATACTACATATACATTCGTACCAAGTAAATAAATAAATACCGTTTATGAGTGGATAAAATAGTTACCCTCCCATAGAACTCGTTTTCTTTGGTGCCAGCATGTTAGAAAACCCACTCAGGTAAGGAGGAACTCCTACCTGGATTGGGCACTTTAAACCTCAGGTGAGCGATTTCTCTATGAATTTTCGATGTTTCTCACCAAAAGCGAAGGTTTTAGCCAAAAAAAAAAAATCGAAAATACCTCGGGACTGGGGGATGTCGGAGGTGCGGAAAACCTCGGGACGTGACGGGTTAAATTGTCTCTAGAGCATCGTAGATCAGATATATGATCGACGTAAAGCTAAAAGTGGTACTGATGGTGTTTAGAAATGTTTAGAGTAGTCGGGTTAATAATGTTTTTGTGCTTGAAAGATATATTGAATGAAACTGTTGTTCAGAAGGCATAGGAGTTTATTCAGGTATTACCGTATTACCATCCACAGAGACAGTGTGCCGACTACCAGTTCAAGTGTAACAACACCCGATGCATAACGGGGTCATACAGGTGTGACGGTGACAACGACTGTGGCGACAACAGTGATGAGATCAATTGTCCCCCGGTGAGTGATACGACAAAACTCTTAAGCTTTCCACCAAGTTTAGCCCAAATCAGATCAAAACTCAGTATATTTACTTCGGATTCTGATTCTTCCGTCTGCCTTCTACCTTTGACTGTTTGTTTTCAAACTCGAATCTTTATCCAAGCTTGTCCTATCTTGAGTCTTCGACAAAGCTTGGTCTAAATCAGACCAAAATTGTTTAAGTTGACCTTGCCATGTGACCTTGACCTGTAATTTATCATTGTTAAAAAAAAAATAATAATGGGTGAACCATACCCCTTCCACGCATTTCCGTCAGATCAGATCAAAGCTGTATTGGTGCTTTTATTCATTTACAGACACACTACTCTGACCTTCGACTGAATGTTCTTAAAATCAACTCCATTTATCCTTGCCATACTTTGAAGCTTTCCACAAAGTTTGTTCGTAACAGAACAAAAATCAATTAAGTTGACCTCACCATGAGACCTTGACCTCTAACCTATTGTTCTAAGATTAAATTAATCTTTAACCTTTCCCCAGAACGGTTAGATTTTTTTCCCCCATGCAGACAAGAATGTCAAATTTTGACAAGAATGTCATATTTTGACCTTGCCATAGGGTTTTGAGCTTTCATTGTCCACAAAATTTAAACTCTTCGTACATGCCATAATCTCAGCTTTTCCCCGAAGCATCAGGTAAATAGGACTACAACTCTAATGGTTAGCAGTGTTGAGATTAATTTGGCATAGATTACTATCCCTGACCTTTGACTTTTATTTCATGAGAAACAGGTCAACCGCTTCCATACCCGCCAAACTCTCCATCACTTTTATTAAATCAGAGAAAGACTTTCACACACACACACACACACACACACACACACACACACACACACACACACACACACACACACACACACACTACTGCTACTCCTACTACAACTACTTCTACTACTATTTTTATTATTTTATTATTTTATTGCTTTTTAATATATGACTTATTTTTTAAATCTTTCTTCTTTCCTCTTTTAAGCAAAATTTTAATGAATTGGGTTCAATATTTTTAAAGCATATATATTTTCAAGATATTGGTTTCGGGGATTATTTTTTATGATTAAACATTAATAGTATAATAGTATAACAGGAAAAGTGTATGATAGGATACTTATTGACAGAGTTAGAGAAAGAACAGAGGAATTAGTTGGAGAAGAACAGGGAGGCTTTAGGAAAGGAAGAAGTTGTGTAGATCAGATATTCATTCTTAGATCTTTAATGGAAAAGTTTCTAAAGATGGGAAAGAAGTTGTATGCGGTTTTCATGGATTTGGAGAAAGCATATGACAGCGTCGATAGACAAGGATTGTGGAAAGTATTAAGAATATATGGAGTAGATGGGAAGTTGCTGAATGCTGTGAAGAGTATGTATGATGGTGCTAAGGCCGCAGTGCGTGTAGATGGTGAACTGAGTGAATTTTTCTCTTTGAAGGTTGGGTTGAAACAGGGATGTGTCATGTCTCCATGGTTGTTCAATCTTCATATGGATGGGGTAATAAAAGAGGTACAAGGTAGGGTAGTGGATGTTGGAGTGGCCCTGGTGGGAGAGGGTAGTGTTTGGAAACTCCCTGTACTGCTGTTTGCAGATGATACCGTGTTGTTGAGTGAAGACGAAAGGGAGCTGCAAGGCTTGGTGGATGAGTTTGGGAGAGTGTGTAAGAAACGGAATCTAAAGGTGAATGTAGGGAAGAGTAAAGTGATGGTCTTTGAGAGAGGTGAAGTCAGTGAATGTACAGCGAGGTTGGATGGTGAGGAATTGGAAAATGTGAGTACGTTTAAGTACTTGGGTAGTGTGATGAGTATGGATGGAGGTTGGAGGGTGAAGTGCTTGAAAGGGTACAGCAAGGAAGAAAGGTTGCTGGTTCCTTGAAAGCAGTGATAAGAAACAGGGAGGTGAGCATGGAAGTGAAAAAGTTACTACATGACAGTATTGTGATACCAACTCTAACGTATGCGAAGCTTGGACGTTGTTGGAAGGACACAAGTCAAGAGTGAGAGCAATGGAAATGAGTTATTTAAGAGGAGCCTGTGGAGTCACATGGAGAGATAGGCTGACAAATGAGGATATAAAGGAGCGTTGTGGTGTGGATGTGGATGTGATAGGAAGCGTTAGGAGAAATACACTGAGGTGGTTTGGCCATGTGGGGAGGATGGAGGGTGAAAGACTGACGAAGAGAGTGTATGTGAGTGAGGGGGAGGGGGGGAAAGGGAGGTGGAGGCCATGGATGAGATGGAGGGATGGGGTGGAGAGGTATATGAGAGAGGGGGGTGTGAGTTGGGAGCAGGGCAGTGAAATGGCGGGGGACAGGGCGACGTGGAGGCGGTTTGTTTGTGGCCACCTCGAACGGGATTGAGGTGTCTGGCAATAGATAGATAGATATATAGATATTATTATTTCTATTGTGTGTGGAGTGATTAAAAAAATGATTGTCTTTTTATTGGGCATTTATATTCCTATTTTCGTTTTTATTCTTTTAATAATATTATTTGCTGAATATTTTAACAATTGTCAATCAACTTCCGCTTGTTCGGACATGGGTTACATGTTCTTTGTTGATGTGGAAATGAGTGACAACAGTAGACTGAAAAAGTGATGACAATGTAAAGCAGCGGTTCTCAAACATTTTAGTGTGTAACCCTATTTGGAATATTTCAAGACTTCGCGACCCAGATGGTAAAGAGAGAGAGAGAGAGAGAGAGAGAGAGTAACCGGTATATAGCCTATCGTAGTTATGAATATCCTAATTGTGAAGTAAGGATAATTCCAATTTCAATTAAGTAAATGAAATACATGGAAAGCATTAGGCCTATTCTATGTCCCTGCGACCCATCAATATTGCTTTCGCGTCCTACCTTTGGGTCGCGACCCATAGTTTGAGAATCACTGGTGTAGAGGGATGTTGTGCATGATAAACTTTGTTAAATGCAGAATGAACCATTTTTTCTTCTTAAACAGAACAGAGGAAGGAAAAACAAATGAATAAAGAAAAATAATCCATACACCAGATTACTGGTGTCCTCTGTTTATAAAATATCTGTAACAGTTAGACTTGAACAGCTGTGCGTTGAAGTTTGGAGGGAAACAACTCTAGGGAAGTGAGTTCCAGAGAGATGCAGTTCGGGGAATTAAAGAATTCTGATAGGCGGAAGTTCTGCAATATGGCTGAGTGACATTACAGTCATGAGCCCTACCAGATGCCCGTGTAGCACGAGGGAAGGCATGGAGAGGTGGAACCATGGACGCAACTTCGTCTGAGCATTTGCCAAAAAAATATCTGTAAAATAATGCAAGGGAGACAACATTCCTTCTTACTTGTAGGGGAGGTAGTTTATTTGTAATGGCAGGGTTGTTAATAATTCTAACAACTTTGTTCTGAATTTTGTTTACTTGTTTTAATGCAACCTCTCCACATCCATTCTACAAGGGTGAGCAATATTCAAGCTGAGAGTGCATATGACTCTTATCAATTATAGCTAACTGCTCGTCAGTGAAGAAATTACGGACTCTGTACATTAATCCAAGTTTCTTTGAGGCAGTTTTAGCAAATGATATAACATGAGAGGTCCAGCTGAGGGCACTGTTAAGTGAGACGCTGAGAATTTTAATACTTTTGGAGATGGGAATATTACTTGCACTGACGGTAACATACGACTCTGGCAATATCTGTCTATTAGTAAATTGTATTTATTTAGTTTTACCAGCATTAAATGAGACAAGGTTGTTTTGTCCCCATTCACTGATCGTAGATAGGTCTCGATTTATGGAGATGGCTGTACTGAGCTGAGAGGTAGAGATTTTAGACTTTTAAACAGGTGTCTGCGTGTGAATGAACTATGTAGTGTTGTCATCGGCATATGTGTGGATGGGAATGTGGTTGACAGATAAGAGATCAATTAATATGAGCCAGGAACAGGGTTAGCAACAGAACTGATCCCTGCGGCAAACAGGCGTTAACTGAGTTGAAATTGGAATATACATCATCTACTTTTACTCTTATCTTCCTGTCACTGAGATATGAGGAAGTCAAAGGAACAAAAGACGTTAGTTCATAGCAAGGGAGTTTGGACAGCAGGGAACGGTGCCATACTCTGTCGAAAGCTTTAGAAATATCAAGGACTACTGCATGAGTTTCTCCATGTAGGTCGATTGATTGATGGATGGTATGAGTTAGGAGATTGAGTATGTCAATGGTGGATCTTTCGTGGCGAAAACCTTATTGTCTATCACTAATAAGTTGTTGGATTCAGACAATGTGCTTATTAATTAAAGTTTCAAATACCTTACCAAGAGATGATGTGACAGCTTGGTCTGTAGTCAGAAGGGTCAGAGGAACTTCCTTTCCTCGGAAGTGGGTGGATATTAACTTCTTTCCATGAATTTGGGAATGTAGAAATACGTATGCATAGTCTGAATAATTTAGCTAGAACAGAGGCAAGTTCAGGGGAATCCTTTTTCAAAACAGTTGATGGAATCCCAACTGGGCCTGAAGCTTTGTTGGTAGGTAAATTGTCTAGGAATGATATCAAGCTATGAAATTATGAAATGAAATGAAATGACTACTACCACCACCACCACTACTACGACTACCTACTGCAACTACTACTACTACTACTACTGCTGCTGTTGATACCACTATTATTATAGCTTAATGAGCATATAATCTCCGTTCATGTTTATTCCGTATTTTGAGGACCAACAGTCACAGTAATACAATTCACCATTTGAGGATTTGGTGGAAAGGTTAAAATTAACATTCGTAAATTAGTCTTTTGTCCTTAAACACGTCGACTATTGTAGTTGCTTAGCATATCCTAAACTTTCAATATGAAATTTCTTAAATTATAAAATTGGTTCAGTTATTACAATGGAAACATATCCTTAATCCGATGGAGCCGCAGATCAGATCAGCTCTTTAACACAGTAGCATCGTAGTCCCCACCCACGAGAGAGACCGGCCCACAACCACCACCCCTTAATCCCCCACGTACGGCACGAGCACTGGAGACACCAACGCAACTACCACTTTTTCCTGGCAACGTTAGCAACAACAACAACAACATCAACAACTACTACTACTACTACTACTACTGCTGCTGCTGCTGCTAATATTACTACTACTACTACTACTACTGCTACTACTACTACTACTATTATTACTACTACTACTACTACTACTGCTGCTACTGCTACTATACATATTACTAGAGGCCCCCACAAGCGGAGAATCACACCAGCTGCGAGCCGATACATATGAGTGTATAGCTCTGCTCGGAATATGACCTTTACCTTGACCTACTTTCATCACTTTCGAACTCATAGAACATTTTCATCCCTACTACACACCTGTATAATTTTATGATGATATGTTGAGCGGTTGCGAAGTTATCGTTGTAACAGACACACAGACCTTGTCCAACTGTCACCAATTTCGACCTTGTAGAAGATTTTTAACCCTACTACACACCTGTAAAATCTTGAGATCTTGAGCGGTTGCAAAGTTATCGTGCTAACAGACACACATAAGCAGAGGCAGACAGAGAAGCTGAAAAAAAAAAAAAATACTCGTAGGAGATTTTCATCTCTACTACACACGTGTAAGATTTTGTGTTGATATCTTGACCGGTTGTTAAGTTATCGTGGTAACAGACAGACAGACCTTGACCTACTTTCACTAATTTATAACTCTTGATCGCCTTTTTTTTCCTACTACCTTCCTGTAAAATTTTGTGATGATATCTTGAGCGGTTGCGAAGATATCGTGCTACCCCCCCCCCCACACACTCACACAGAAAACAATACCAGCTTCGGTATCGCGACTGGTAAATAATACTACCACCACCACCACCACCACCACCACTGCTACTACTACTACTAGAACAATCAAAGGCAAAAGTCGTGTTGCGGTTTTGTCCGAAGATTAAGTGATACAATGATATGGAGAGGTCAACCAACATGCATCCAACTAATAGGAACATGAGAGGTGGCATGATCTTCCTTTATTTACAGGAAGCGAAGCCTGAACAGAAAGCTCAAACATCTGTTAAAAGCATAACCATAGAAAAGTGGATTAGGATTTCAGGAGGAAGGCACAACGGAGAACCGTCATCGTTCAGGGAGTCCTTGTCTTACCACACCACTATAGGACCAGGAAATAATCACAGCTATGGAAGCAGCACCCGCAAGCAGTGCTTACGCGTTAAGAAACGAAGTGCACCTAGAATAAGGCACACGGACGGATGTGCGTAGACTTCGGTCTTCTTGTTTATGTGTTCGAAACTAGTCTATGGGATTCAGTTTGCTAGTCACTCTAAAAGAAAAAAATAAAAATAAATTATCATAATAGAATAACTTAGTTCTCATGTGTTGAATACTATAGTGAATTTTGTTTTACAAGACCTGTAAATAATGTCCCATGACATAATTATCGACTTGATTAGCTGATTTACAGTTAATAAGGATGGAGAACTGACTTATGAACACCTCTTTAGCTAATTGAATTGTAACGTTCCGAAGGTGGTCATCAAAAAGTAAAAGATGAGAAACGCTTCATAAATACTAAATAAAAACAGCAGTCAGAAAGATTTAACAATTACATAGATTAGTTTCGTTGTTACAAAGAAAATTATATGCTGGCATCCTCAGGCCGGTCACCAGGAGCAAATGGTAACTCAAGTCAGTGCTACCAACTGATCGTTCGACGCAAAGCAGACCACTCCAAAACTAGAGTCTTTGAGCAGATATTTTAACCAAATTTTGCGACACGACTTTTGTCTTTGGCTGTACATCTAGTATGAAGCGCGTTTCCCTACATAACCAGTGACTGAGTTTTTGAATATTTTTATTCCCTGTAATCTTTTGACATCACCCAAAGGGGAAATTTGTCTCAGGTGGTAAACAGATCCAAGGAGGAAAACATGTCTACAGAGAAAACATGTGCAATAGATAACCCGACTCATAGGCTAGTAAAAAAACAGGCTAGTTGAACCGTACTTAGATGTAATATTATGTGTATTCCAATAACTAGTAAAGTTACAAAATTCACATACACTAATCCTTATCAGATACTGATCAGACGAAAACAATCCCCATGTAGCTTGTCAGAAATTTCTGTAATGGAGACAAGGTATGCCTCACTTCACCCAACAGACCTTTTCTAACTACTGTTATCTTTGCCGCTACATAACCTCTATAGTTATATGCACACTTGGACTTCCTGTACTGAATGGGAGTACAGAGAGTACATAGCTGAATAATATATACTATCTTTTATTCTTATTTGCTACATATATGTTTACCATTATCCTTGCATTTATTGCTTCCATTGCTATTTTTCACATCAAAGTGCTTATATTATAATTATTATATTTAATTCGCCTCTCTCCCTTCTCTATCAGTTTTTAATGTTGCTTGTAATATAACCGCCAGACTTAAGAATGAGGGTTAACTTATCAGCGTTAGTATCTCAACAAGAAAACGCATTACTTCGATATAGAAGTCTGTACATTAGAGCAATTGTTTTATTGATGTAATTGATAGCTTTCAAATATCTCAATTATCAACAACTGAATATTGATCGTGCCATATCCACTGAACACAGACTAAACCCAGTCTGGTAGTTCATAGACAAGAAAAATTGAGATAATGGGTCGGAGAGGATATATCCACATATTGCCGCGACTGAGACCTTTGGGACCAGTTCATGTTATTTTCCTTGTTTGGAGGTGATTGTGTTACCGCCCTGGCCATTAACCCACCTTTCTGAAACATGAGCTAGATTTATCGGTCGCTTCAACATATTAATTTTAAAAAATAAGATTTTAATTGATGTATGAAATGAGCACTACCAATATGAAGTATGATTATTAGTGGCATACTGTAGTTTTAGGAAAGTTTTTAACAATCATTGCATGTAACAGGCGGCATTACCCGTCTCAGAGAGAGAGAGAGAGAGAGAGAGAGAGAGATCTACATCGTGGCGCAATTTGAAAAGAAAAATAAGCGTGAATAATAATTAAAAAAAAAAAAAAATGCTGTGACCCACACACAATGATGAGACTCCTGATCGAGTTAGTAGCTTAATAACATTGACCTGGGACTGTATTCACGAACAAACTGATGAGCAATTTCGTGTCGTAATTAGGTTTTTATTCTGCCGCAACAAAAAGGAGTGGAAGGTACAAGTCTTCTCGTGTCTCCTGATTTTCTTACAAGAAATGCTCCAGTACCTTGGTTACGAAAAGCATATCATCGTATGTTATATCTGTTTATGTAGGAAGAACAAGGAAACAAGAGTGCAGAACTTTCTGTGTATATAGTTCTCTCTGCAAGAAAAAATCCAAGTTGCGACATGCACTCGATCGAAAAAATGTATGAGAATCCCACCCATGGCTTGCCAGTGCCAGAGTCGTCCAGTGTCTGTGGTTTCACAGCCAGCTAAACAATCATATTTCCTGTTTATTATCACCGATCAGAGACACACACAAGGTCACAGCTTGTCCAACACAATACATCAGCGCAATACTGGCGGGCGGAATCAGGATTGAAATTCCATGGGTGCCCCTTGTCTTAGAAACCGTTGATAATACACTTGGTTTTACACTGTGTAAGAAAACATCATTTTGAAAGTTTATTTGTCCGAGAAACAGCGATGACGACTTACTTCAGCCGAAATCCAGTTAAGAGTATTAAGAAGTGTTCAACTTGGGATGTAAAAAAAGTATCTCTTATCATTTGGGATCTCTGTAGGCTACTATAATACATGTTTGGGAATCTCAAAAAAAATGTATCGGTCATCATTTGGGGAGATCTCTGTAGGCTGCTGTAGTACAAGCTGGAGTGTAAATTGTATCCCTCACCATTTGTGGAGATCTCTGTAGGTTACTGTAATAAGGGCTGGACTGTAGAATAGTATCCCTCACCTTTTGGAGAAACCTCTTTATGCAGTTACATTATATATAGGATATATACTGCTCACCCTTGTGGAATGGATGTGGAGAGGTTGCACTAAAACAAGTAGACAAAATTCAGAACAAAGTTGTTGGAATTACTGATAACCCATCTATTATAAATAAACTACCTCCCCTACATGTAAGAAGGAATTTTGCCTCCCTTGCCTTATTTTACAGATAATGTCATGACAAATGCTCAGACTAAGTTGGGTCCATTGTGCCACCTCTTCATGCCTTCCCTTGTGCTACACGGGCATCTGGTAGCACTCCTGACTGGATTGTCACACAGCCATATTGCAAAACTTCTGCCTATCAGATTTCTTTTATTTCCCGAACTGCATCTCAGTGGAACTCGCTTCCCCGGAGTTTCTTCCCCTTAAATTTCAACCTACAGCTGTTCAAGTCCAACTGTAACAAATATTTTATGAATGGAGGACGCCACTAATCTGGTGTATGGATTACTATTTATATTCATTTGGTTTTCCTTCCTTTCTTCTGTTATGAAAAAAAAGTTGGAGTGTAAAAAAGTATCCCTCACCATTTGGGGAGACCTCTGTGGGCTACTATCGCCATTTGAGGAGACCTCTAACAGCATTAAGGTGTGAAATATTACTAATATGTGTCAAAATTTGCACAGTACGTGCTCGGACACGTTCCACATCTTCAGTGTGGATTTCTGTTTCCTAATACAGTCATCCCATCAGCAGCCGGTATGAAGCATGAAGTCAGGCTAACCAAGCACGAATATGTAACTATGATAGAGCTGTCATCATGTTCAAGTGGTAAACTTAATCTTTGAACAAAACAGCGACATGACTTTTGTCTTTGATTCCATACACATAAATCAACTATGCAGACATGAAACATCTTAGTTTCAGTACAACATATAGATCAAAGAAAAGAACCCCGTTCTCTGTCCATTGGCGCTGCTGGTAGACCATTGTCAAAATTATATTCTTTTGACAATATTCAGCAACTTCTCATCAGCTCCATATATCTTTTATGCCCTTCGATTTTCATGGATCCCATCTACTCGATATATGTTTTATACCTTTCACATTCCTTGGCCATATACTCTATAAGATCCTGTCTCCGGATACATGAAAGAAACACAGAACTATTTGAGATTTTTAGTTAACACACACATACTAATCCGGCAAGGAACAAGCGAGGTTGGTCACTCTTGTAATAAATATCTTTATATAGTACCCTACCAATACACTGATACACTCCTGGTATGTCAAATGAACTAATTGATTGTAGAAACCTTCATATAGCACACATAAGGAATCAAACGAATTACCTGTATAAACTAACAGCACTTAGTTTTAAATCCATGCACACACAGATCCCAAGACGAACACACCACGTCTTCCTCCCTTTCCTATATATCCACTCTGCCAACTCCGTGTGTCCCTCACTTCAATTCACTCCTCTCTATGTTCACTCCAGTCTTTGTTTCTCTTCTGCATCATACTGACATTTATTCCAAAAGCTGGACCCTCATTACATCATATACTGTGACTAATCATGTGATATCCCCTTCTACAGTGCGATCATGACGAGTTCCGGTGTGACAATAACAAATGCATCCCTGCGTCCTATAAATGTGACAGTGACAACGACTGCGGTGACTATAGTGATGAGAGAAACTGCTCAACGGTAAGTTTATTGAAAATAAGGACGGTTTTTGTTATTCTGAAAATCCTATATCCAGGTCAGCAAGAGACTGACTGAAGACCTAATTTTCCCCCTATTTACTTACGGGTTGGTACTATTATTATTAGGGCAAACCACATTTTACTACGTGCACTTATATAATTCTTTGATAGGAAGAAGCATGCTCAACAATAATAGTAATATTTGAGAGGCTTCATATCACAGAAGGAAGTTTACTAACCAGTCTGACTTGTGGAGAACTCTTATCTCGAAAAGTATATAAGTAACTGGTTATAGAATATAATTAACCTCTTGTATCACCTTCTGCCTTTATGTCGAATTTATTTACTCTCCATTGCTGATCTGTTTTCACCCACATAATTATGTCAGTATCAAAACATGTACCTCTCTCTCTCTCTCTCTCTCTCTCTCTCTCTCTCTCTCTCTCTCTCTCTCTCTCTCTCTCTTTATATATATATATACTGTATACTCTCTCCTACCTACATCCAATTTCTTGGTTTTGCACTACCATTATCATCAATCATTTTCTCACTAATAAACAGAGAGAAAAAGGGTCTAAAATTAGCAACAACACAGTTTTTATGCACTTTTTTTCACCATCTTTCCTCTGCACTTGATGACCCCAACACTTTTGTCTTTCAGTAATATAATTTGTTGCTTTCGCAATGCCATTTTCTTTCATATCTGTTTTATTTCGTTGTTAATGGTTTCTCTGATTTGATCCATGTTTATCATTTAATTCGCTGTCTTGTTGATAAAGTTACCTAATTCTGCTCTTTCTACTTAATTTTTAAAAATCTAATTGCTCCTTTTCATGAGCTCGAGGTTCATTATTGAATAATTCTGTGATCCGATCGTATTAGCGCGCTATACTACCCCCCCCCCCCTTCAATTTCCTATAATGCTTTTGTTAGTCTATCGTCAAATGATACAATATAGTCAGCTTAACTTAGAGCCTGAAGTCTGGTCTTTATTTCTAAGTAAATGACACCTTTGTTTTCCTTTAGTTTTTTTTAACATACCATTATTGGTATATAGGACTGCTGGGCCTAGATAGCAGGCTGTGAAGCCTATGCCCAGAATCGGATATATATATATATATATATATATATATATATATATATATATATATATATATATATATATATATATATATATATATATATATTGTTACGGAACAGAGAAAGATAATGTACACTTTAAGTGAGAATACTAAAAAATCACTACTTTCCCGTAAAGTTCCAGGTTCAAAACAAAAGAGTTAGATAAAATTACAAGTTAAAGTTTAATGCACAAACTAACAACAAAACATTCAGGACTCATAAGGATAATGTAATGGCAAATAAACAGGTTAAATATATGGTTAACTGCAATAGCCTCTATTAACACGAAATTAGCAAGAGTAAATTTATCTAAGTCAGCCCTGATAAAATGAGATACCTGATAATACTCAGTGAATGCCAGATAAATTATTACAGATACAAACTATTATCAAAAATGACTGACATAAAACCCTACATTAATCACAAAGACCTCACTAGGCCCTAGAACTAACCCTATGCTACACAGCACAAGAAAAAAATACAACAGTTATACTCAAATTACACACAGCTGCTAGATGGTTGGAGACTTCCTGAGAAACTCACAATAATAACTGTACAGGGGAGGACAGAGATGTGAACAAAATGAGGAGCAGATCTAAGTGGCAATGATGCAGAGACTGAGCTCATTATATAGGGGCCAGGAGAGCTTGATACAACTTGTAAGAAGGACGCGCAAATGAAGCCATGGGGACAAAAAGCTGAAAATCCCGCTCTGAATAACAGAGAGAACGACTTACTCTACTATAACGGTAGAAGGGGGGGACTGAGGCAGAACACGCTCGTGATCAAACATGCAGCAACTGTGCGTTAAAATTACACAAAGGATGATGAAATCATGGGCTATGTAACAATATATATATATATATATATATATATATATATATATATATATATATATATATATATATATTTCAATCTGCTTTTCTGTTTCACTTTTGAACTGCAACTGACTTTGCAACTAATCATTCTATGCTCACTTCCCATAGTTATTATCGTGCGATTAATTATCGTGGTGGTTCTCTGATATATAAAAAAAAAAGTCGATCTCATTGTTTGTTTCTCCATTTGGGCTGCTCCCGGTCCATTTTATCCATATTCGCATGTAGCAGAATGTTTTCCTCAAGTTTACATATCAGCAAAATTTACCACGATTTCACTAACGTCTGTCATTCCTCTCTTGTATATACTTCTCCATTTTTAGATTTTCTAACTTTTCCCTGGAAGTCTCCCATGAGTACGGTATATCCAGATTTGCATTGCCATATTTGCAGGTACAAGTTTTCTTTACAGGAGCATTTGATTAGCTATCTGCACTGGAATTGTCACCCAAAATTGCATCGATGACAGTGATTCCTCAGTCCAGGTATAGTCCTGTGGAGATGGAATCACCTGCTGAGTTTGTGTGTTGGTCATCCACATTCCTGTTTGATATACTGTCCGCCTTACGTGCTGAAGCAATGCATCCTGGGAGTTTCAACATCGCTCGACTCTCGTGGCAGAAGAGTTTTCTTCTTGTCTCATTAACGGAGGTCAGAGGACAGGATTTGCGATACAGGACAACAGTCAGTCTCTCGAGCTTCTGGAATGGCTCACAGTCGACATCCAGCAGCTAGAAGGGATGCCCGGTCAGATAGACAAATGTCTCTGTGGCATTGTCATGTACCTGCCAAGCCCGCCAGGCTGATTTCATACCCTTACAATTGAATGCAGATGTTGTGTCGCAACCAGGGTCTGCATGGAACACAGGCAGGGCTCGTGATTTTGGCTCCTCCAGGGTTCTACAAATGGCATTGATGTGGTAAAATCTGTATTTCTTGCCCATGCCGAAAGTCACCAAGATATAAACCAAAGGTTGAGTTACAAGTAGACCACACAATAGACCTACAAGGATGACTATAACATCACTGTCCACAGTGCTCACATGCACAGTCTTTTTTGCTCTGTGCTTCAGTTCATGCAATATGTGAACTAGCACCCTGGTGTCTCCCTCCTCATGATTGCAGTTGTTCTTGCTGATATTGGAACCAGTACATGATACAGTTTGTCCTGATGTGACATGCACACCTTTGGCTGTTGCACAGTTGAAGTCTTTATGTTTGGATATCTAAAAGGCAAACAGTTCCTTCTTATTCACTTGGTTACACAGAAAATTTATCCAACTCCCTGGTAGCTTGGTTTGGCTAGACATTTTCCTACACACACCATTGCCTGTCTTTTCACGGGTGTACTACATCAAACTGTCTAGGATGTACAAGTTCCACACGACATACAACCTCTTGGTATCTAGCAGCTGCTTCTCCAGGTAAGGGATAAAAACCACATCTGCATACTTTCAAAGGTGGTGACATTAATTGTGGGCAGATAATGAACAATGACTGCTCCATTCATGACTTTTCCGTCATTAGTTGAAGGTGGCTGTAATTGGTCAGGCTGCTCAAGACATTGCAGGAGGTCAGACTTCGTGTTTGGCAGGTGAAGCTTATCAAAGTCTAACAGGGAAGGAGGGGAGTACTTTATCTCATGTGCAAAGAATTTATCCAAGTCACTCTCACGGCTCTCTCTTCATGGCAATGTATAGCTGGCAAAAGAGTGCCATATTGTTCTGAAGCACTTTGATATTCTTGTCTTTCTTGGGCATTGTCTTGCACTAAGGTTTTCTGAGAACTACCAGGGAATTTCTCTTTACTGGATCGTGGATGGAGTGGGTACGCTCATTAAGCACCTTGAGAAAGTCCTTTTTTGTTTGTTTGTTTGCTTGTTTGTTTGGGTTCTCCAAGGTGTGCACTATCCGTACCAATGATTTTTCTGTGTAGTTGCATCTGTCAAGAGTTACCAAATCTTCAAAATCATCCAAGGAAAGACTGCCCATTTGTCTGATGGTTGAGACAGACTGGCAACATGTCTCTGGAAGGTCTTCTGTGTTGAGAGGCCCTGGTCATGATGCTCGAAGTTCATAGGGTCCTCCATATCATCATCGGGGAGATATTCATTATCAAACTCCTTCAGCAGCCTAGCCATCTCTGGTCCCGTGGGCATCCACTGTCTGAAAGCAGTAGGGTTTTCTCCGAGCCCAACTGCACCACCCACACCTTTCAAAATCTTGTTCTCCTGCTCATGAGCATGGTCGAAGAGAATTGTAGAAAATTGCTGGATGTCTTTGAAAGAACCTAGTGTGAATGTTTCTTGAACTCATCCTTGATAGTGTCTGGCAAAGACTTCATTTCCCTAATGTGGACAGGCATCCATCTGGAATAGTTCACATGGTCCAAGGTAAAGAACAGAAGGGTGAGTTTCTTCAAGACTTCCACATAGTGCGAAAAATTCATCTCTTTGTGGTCCCTGATGAAGATAAGAATGAGGGTTTCCTATCTTATGATATGGTCCCAGTACATGAACGTAGGATTCTTCTATAGCACGTTATTTCTCGAAGTCTTGCCTGAGTGTTCGTCTTTGGGACCTGCACTGAGCCTGAAAGCCTGATACTGAAGATTATGCAAGGTCAAGAGAGTGACTTAGTGGGGATGCCTGATTTGAGTTATGTGTGCTGTCTTCAAAAATGAGTGAGTCGTGCCAAATGATGCTACTTCCGCATGTGCTGTTGTCCAGAAAGAGCCTTCTAAGAAATCACAGAGGACACTACTGAGGGCCATTTCAGCATGCAGACCACTTACCATAACCACATGCACTGTCTCACCATGCGTGTCTGGCCATTTCCATTGTACTAACTGTGCCAGTGCAAGTAGAGGCTGGTCATATATAGAGACTGGGATTTGTCCTGGATTCAGATATTCAACAGCTTGTCTATATCGAAGCCATGCTTAACCATAGGAGGTGTGACATACACCTCACTGAACAGAGGAAGGAATGCACATCTAACTGGCGGATCTTCCATCGAAGGTTTCATATAGACATAATATGCATCCCATGCAATGGCATCTTCTCTGAACACTTCCTTCTTCTCTAGAAGTAGCAGTGCATGTTTAGCCCAGTTGTGTCCTTTGTTCTGGCATCATCCAAGCAGCTCTCGACTAGAATACGTCATACTTTAGTACACCAACAGAAGTGGTCTTCAAAGCTCCAGCTGGGACAGAGGCATAACTTTCAGGAATAGCTTGTTTTTTATTTCCAGACGGTGGTGTCATAATAATGGATTTCACCAGGATTGTTCTTGGTTGGTAACTGAAACAGGAAGGACAAATATGAGATTATTTTCCACATGGAAATGACAATACATATTTCAGTTTCAAGCTTAACAGATTAGAAAAATACCATGAACAGACAGGTAGACAACACCAAGGGGAAACAAACAAGAAGCCAATAGACTGTTGCTTCTCATTCATACCCCAAACTTCGCCTGGATCTCTCTGATTGTTCTGCGTCAAACTAGTCACTTCAAAATTCTAGGAATTCATATTGCATTGCCTGCATTCTTTTTTTTTTAATGCGAGGAAGAAGGAACCAAAGGCCATGAGCCCGCAGTAACAGTTCCCTCCAAGAGAAAAACAAAATACAATAGAGAGCCAAATTCAAGATCCGATCATTTTGAGATGCCTGGACACACTGCGTTTGAAAGACTGGAGATCATAGGAAGCAGGAAATACAGACAAAGGGAGACAGTTCCAGAGCTGACCTGTTGCATAAATGAAAGACTGGGAGTAACGGTTAACTCTTGCATTAGAGAGTTGGACAGAAAAGGGATTTATCCTCTGCAAGATGTTTGACGAGCAAAGTTTCTCACAAATAATGCTCCGGAAAAATTATATTAAAATTAAGTTCTCTCGCCAGTCAATCTAAGTACTTAATACAAGATCATTGCTCCCCTGAGAAATATGCCGTGCCCTCCATTAGGCCAAGAGGCCAGTTTTGGAAACAGTGTTGTGATGAATGTAATGTACTGTACAAGTCATGAGTATACGGGAATCTATTCCTTTATCCCACCATCACCCCATCCTCATTTTCACAGATCTATTTTTAATTTTCACTCATACTTACTTTCTTTTCTTCGTATATACTTTATCAGTTCTTTCTTACCCCGATTTCACTGTTTTTCTTCCGTCTAAATTATCACTGTCCACCACCACCAATCCCTTTGCCAATATAAATGTAACTGTAACAGTCAATAATCAGCGGGAAACCCCCAGGACCGAACCTTTACCTTGGGGGAATGGGTAGCCAGCACCATTATCCATATTGGCAAAATATGCATGTGGAAGGTGTATGTATATTCGGGGTGATAAAATACAGTTCATGTGCACTAGAAATGGTATATTTTGTAGGTAAGATTGTCAAGGTTTCAAAGACATACAAATAAATGAAGAGATTAATACCAGCACCCTCTGTAAATCCATTCCTTTCTTTGGGCTTCGCGTTTTTTTTTTTTTTTAATAAGAAGACCAGAATGATCACGAGATGACTGACATGTAATTACTTAATATTCCTTTGTATCCCCTCTAAGCGTTCTTTATCTTTCTTATTTCTTCACTTTTATCTCTTTCCACTTTTTTTTGTGTATTTTCCCTTAATTCATTGAGTTTCAACATACACTCTGGACACTGTCTATCTATGTATCTATCTATCGTTTTAACGCATATCTATCTTTCTGTTTATCTATCAGGCTATCTCTCTGTACATCTATCTATATATCTACATATATACATATACATATACACGAGAATGAATTTCTGTCTGACCGTCTGTCTGTCTGTCTTCTTTGGAAATCGAGGACTATCAATATGGATCGTTCTCAACAGCTCTATTAGATGTAACCTTTTACGACGAATTTAATGGTGGATATTACCAATGGTGTATTGTAGCGGCCATAATGGGAGAGGGCAGCGTTTGCAAACTTCCTGTTCTGTTGTTTGCAGATAATACTGTATCTGTCTTTCTTTCCTTCATTCTTTCCTCGTGCTTCTGCCAGCGGGTGACTTTACACTTCCTCTTCTGTCTCCCTTTCCTTCATTATTTTCTCTTCCTTCTGCCTGTGGGTGGCTGTACGCTGAGTGACAAGCCAAATGGTTTCCTGTACACCAGGAAACCATTTACTTCTCTGGGTGGTAACCATATAAACAAATTTGGCGTCTGGTGGTTTAGTGAGTAATTACGGCGCTCCAATCGGATTGAGCCGGTGTAGGTTTACATCCAAGGGTGGTTGAGGTTTATTGTTCACGTAATGCCACTCAGGGATGAGTGAGACTGGTCACTCTTATCTTAAATGTTAGGACCAACCTGCCTAGCCCCGGCCTCCTACTCTCCTCATGGGGCGATGTAGGATTGGGTGATGATGATGACTGAAGGAAAGACAAAGGAGAGTTGCAAGGTTTGGCGAATGAGTTTGGAAGAGTGTGTAAGAAACGGAATCTAATGATCAATGCATTGAAAAGTAAAGTTATGGTCTTAGAGAGAAATGAAGTTACTGAACGCACAGTGAGGATGGATGGCGTGGAAATAGAAACTGTGAATGTATTTAAGCACTTGTGTAGTGTTATGAGTAAGGATCGAAGTTTAGAGAGTGAAGTGCTCAAAAAGCTACAACAGGAAAGAAAGGTTGCTGGTTCTTTGAAAGCAGTGATAAGAAATAAGGAATCAGACATGGAAGTAAAGAAGTCGCTGCTTTATAGTATTGTGATGTCAGCTCAATTATAGAACCGAAGCTTGGACATTGTTGAAAGGCTAGAAATCAAGAGGGAGACCAGGGGGAACGAGTTAGTTGAGATCATGATGAGTTACATGGAGTGACAGATTCACAAATTAGGAAGTGAAGGAGCATTGTGTTGACGTAGATGTCATGGAAAGCGTTAAGAGAAATACACTGAGGTGGTTTGGTCATAAAGAGAGGACGGAGAGCGAGAGATTAATGAGGAGAATGTATGTGAGGGAAGTGGAGGGTGGGAGAGGCAGGGAGAGACCGAGGATGGAATGGAGGGATGGAGTAGATAGGTATATGAGAGAGGGTGTGTGTGAGCTGGGATGAGGACATTGTAACGGCAGGGGAGAGCATAACAAGAAAGCGATAATGGCAGGGGAGAGCATAACAAGAAAGCGATTTCTTTGTGGCCACCTCATATGGGATTAAGGCGTCGGGTTATACATAGGTTCATAGATAGTACTGGCAGACCTGACACCAAAGAGCTGAACAAAGTAGAAATGAAAAATCAGTTGTGCTCACTGAAATCCTGTGAGTCAATTACCATATAGTTTTTTTTTTTTTTTCTACACCCATGTAGCTATGGGTGTTATGAGTCGCATGGCTGGACAGATTGGTGAGGTGCGTGGGCAGGGCTGGTGGATGGGAGTTTAGTGGGAAACACGTCTATGGTAGGAATAAATTCACGGGGAAATAGACCCAAGGAGGAACAAAGGTTCTGTGGGTAAAATGGGAAACCAAGGGATCTTCTCCCACACGGGTTTTGTCCATCCAGGGTACCAGGCAATGCCTGTACGCGTGATCATAGACTTTACACGGGGAACGCCGAGTGTCCCTGTTAGTAATATAAATTTAGACAAATAATGTGATGTCGCCACCCACAGTGTGCTGCTGGCCGATTCCATTGTGAAAACAACAAATGCATTCGTTCGGCCTTTCAATGTGACGGTGACAACGACTGCGGTGACAACAGTGATGAAAGGAACTGTGCAACGGTGAGTTTTAATATGTTATGGACGGTAAAACAATAACTGATCTCACTTTTGGTGAATTATGATAGTTAAAGCAGCAAATAATCAATTTAGCCATAAACTGCTCACTTCTAACATAGAATGTACTTGGCAAAGATATTTCCATATATTTTCGTGAGTTAAGAATATGTTAATCACTTAGGAAAGAAGACGCTAAAATAATGATGTTGGATAAACATATTATACCAGCTGATACATAAGGTTTGTTTTCACCATCATAGCCTCTCTGTCCACTACAAGCACCGATAACTGCAGTTACAGTAGATGTAGCCTACTTAGCCTACTCGGACAGTTAGATGTTGTGTTCTGCTTGTAGCCACATTATGAATTCTACAAAATGAGTAAAAGCAACGACGAATTGTTAGGAAGGGGAATTCGATGTATTAGGGTTATATGAGGAAGAGAGAAACAGGAAAAGACTGAGATATCTTGAGCTCATCGGGGGAGATTAATACTGTGGCTGGGAAGGGGATGCATTTTTCCACCAGTTTATCTCTCGGTGCATGCGCGAGCACCAGTTTGATATGCACATGCATGCATGTCTGTGAGAGAGGGAATGGATACTTACCAGTGATTATGGTAGAACTATGTGCTCGAGTAGGTAGATTGCTGGCTGTGAGAATGGGACGGGTGATTGGACGGATGGGTGAACTGGTAAGAGTAAGTGTTGTGGATGGTTGAGCATGGTGGAGTGGGTATTGGAGGTGGGGTGGGATGGGCAGGATAAGTAAGGTCCTGGGTGGGTGAAGCGGATGTGCGGACAGGCAGAGCAAAGAGAGTGGGGTGGAATATGGTTGGTCTGTTGGGACAGTTTGGAGGACAGGTGTCTAAGTTTTCTAAGTAGTGTGGAATGAATGGGACGCATGTGCGTGGTCAGGGTGTTTGGGGTGGTTGGGTGGGTGGGTGGTTAGTAGGAAAATAGGGCCAGGGAATGAACTGGGTTCACGGTGGGAAGACTTCAACAAGTGAAAATGACTGTGTCCCTGGGAAGACTGGCCCAAGTAGGAACATAGGTCCAATGAGCAAAAATGCAAGATGTCCAGGGGAGGCTATAGATCCAAGTGCGAATTCGAAGTTTTCGAGGGTGAACACACTTTTATGTACATGATAATGCATAGTTGAAGAAAAATTTCTAAATATTATGAAATACTGTTAAATCAATGTTTATTTTTAGAAGCTGAATAGCCTGCTTTAAAAAGTGGAGATGCACTTCAATATTTGGTTTCTTGAGTACTATATATGACCATGTTTTTTTTAAAGCAATATGTCTGACAGTCTTCTTCCAAACTTCTGTTCATTATTCCAACTTTTCAAGCATGGGCTGAATAAGTATATATTTTAAGAGATTCTGGTAAGCTAAACACTATATGCAGAAATAGCTAAACTACAATCTCTATTAAATAGATGATACACAGGTGCACAAAGAATTTATTAAAAATCACAGCATACTAAAAGTTCAAAGATTTGTATACTAATTGTAGCTTTTCCTGGCAAAGGAATCATTTCCAGTTTAATGCACTAAAAGGCAAACGTCAATGTTACCCCAGTTCCTTAAAACAGCGACAAATATTTCAAAGCATGAATTATTTCAGCATAATTATTATTATTCCAGTTCCATTTATTATTTCCTATACGTAATGAGCAAGCTTTAGAACTGTTAATTATTAATTATACCGAAACTCTGCTAAATTTATTTCATATTGAATGTTGCAACCACGATTTTACCTAACCTATACAATGCTATATTTAGTTTTTCCTCATGGTGAGAACATAGGTTGGAGGTAGGTGGGGATTCACCATCCACTCACTAGATGTAGTATTGCTTTGGGTGTCTGTCCTTTCCTCTCCTTCCTTCCTCTTCTATCTTTCTTTCCTGTGTTCTTTCATCTTCCTTTTGTCCACAGGTGACTTTACACTCCCTCTGCTTTCTTTCCTTCATTCTTTTCCCTTCCTTCTGCCTATGGGTGGCTCTACATTGAGTGACAAGCCAAATGGTTTCCTATACACCAGGAAACCATTTACTAATCTGGATGGTACGTATAACACCAAATTATGACGCCTGTTGTTTTAGTAGGTATATAGGGGCTCCAATTGGATTAAGCTGGTGCAGGTTTATATCCAAGGGATGGTTAGGGTTCATTGCTCACGTAATGCCACTCAGGGATGATTGAGGCTGGTCACTCTCATCTTAAATGTCAAGACCAACTTGCCTAGCCCCGGGATGCTACGCTCCTCATTGGGCAACATAGGATTGGATGATGGATGGATGGATGTTAAATCGTTTGCAGGTCATCAAGAATGAAATATACGTTTAATATATAAAAAAAAAAAATAAGTGTAATTGGTGCTCCTTAGAAATGTTTGCAGGGTGGTTCAGATTGGACAGTCTTTGAAAGATACGGTGTATGAACTATTTGTCTGAGGATAGGCCTGATTGTAGTTAGGTGTTTCCGTGTTACCATCCGCAGAGAGAATGTGACGATGACCAGTTTAAGTGTGACAATTACCGATGCGTCAGGGAGTCATACAGGTGTGACGGTGACAACGACTGTGGCGACTACAGTGATGAGGTCAACTGCTCCCAGGTGAGTGCTGCAGAACAGTGAACGTTAAAGCAAATTACTGACCACTAATTTATACCAGTCTAGAGGAAAATCAGCAGCTTGCCTTGTCTAGTGGAAAGAGAGTCTAGACATTTCATGAAAATTTAGAATCATATGTCTAGAGAGTATACAGTTTTTGATATCCAGTATAACTGCTGCAACGAGATAAGTAAAATGTAATCGCTGTAGATTTGTAAGTAAACCAAGACGAAGACAAAAGTAGGGGAAATATTCATATTTTCATACGTTGTAAATCTATGTATATAAGAGAGCCATGTTGTTTGTTTCTCCTTCAATCACAATAAAAACCAAGAGCCAGAGACCCCCAAACCCATATATATTCTGAATCAAGGTGACCCAAGGATGGTTTTAGGGGGTCAAAATTCTGATTTGGGACATTTGAAGTCCCCGGTAGATTGTTCACTTTTTTGGTCCGGGAAACACCGGGTACCCGTGCACCCCAGTTTTTTGGCATAGGGAGTCACATTACCTCCAGTTCGGACATAGGCTATTTGAATTTGGCCTTTGAGGTCATTTGAGATCACTGGTAAGAGGTCATTTCAGGTCACTGTAATACACGCTCGAACAAATGGATGCAGCAGCCTAGTTCTTGGCATGGAGACTCCTTGAGGTCACCGGTCGTGGGTCATTTGAGGTCACCAGAAATACACGCAAAAACGACTGCACCCAGCAGCCTAATTCTTGGCATGGAAACTCACATGACCTCCATTTCGGACATAGGCTTTGTGAGGTTTACCTCCGAGGACATTTGAGGTCACTGGTCGGTCATTTGTGGTCACCAGCAATAGTAAACAAGTGTGCATAAATACTATGCGTTAGTCTGTGAAAGCTGAAATAGAAATTCCTGGACCTTTTATAATCCTCCTGCAAAAGCTTATGAGATGCATGATCTTTCTGGAGTATAAAGAAAAACTGAACTAAACAAATAGGATTAGAGTGTTCGCCTTTTTGGCATGGCAATGCCAGGCACCCCTGCTTGTCAATTATAAAAGTTTCTGCAGCCACCCAATAAACTGTGCATCCTATATAGACGTTGTACTGGCGGAAGTAGTAAGAGTGAAAGTTTCACAACCTGATGTGACTGAAGATAAAGCCTTTGCCTTAGAAACTGTGGCATTGCTAGTGTTCAGGAACATACGGCTACGTCATTGCGCGACAACATGCCGTAGTATCTATTTCACTGAACATGAGAATATCTTTCTTATATATATGTGAGAGTGTTTTTGTTGGCCTAGAATGCATGCATGATCTGGAGCTGGTTTATGAACGTGACTAAGGAATGCTGGTAATTTCATGTGTACTGAACTTCGAAGACTTGATAGCCTGTGACCGTATCATCTTACAAAGTCTTTCCCATTGACCAAGTGAAATATTCGAAGCCAAAGTCCATTACAAAAAATCATGACAAAATCTCCAAGTCTGTTCAATATCAGAGTTATCAACATATGATGTTTCTTCGCTGATCATGGAGATCATTAGTCCTGCAAATCTATTTTACTTGCGTGATCTTTGATTCTTTTAGAGCATTAATTACCAGTTCCATTACAGAGTCAGACGCTCTATTTTACTCTGACATTGTATCATCGACAAAAGTTTGGTCGAAATCCGTCGAGAGGTTAAGGAGATATCGCGTCCACACCCATATGACCTTGACCTTTGACCCCTTGACCTTGGAGATCTAATCAGTTCATCATTCCTTCATACTGTATCATTGACAAAAGTTTGGTCGAAATCCGTCAAAGGGTTCACGAGATATTGCGTCCACACCCATATGACCTTGACATTTGACCCATTGACCTTGCTGGCCATATCAGCTCATCGTCCCTTCATTTTGTGTTACTGACAAGTTTGGTCGAAATCCGTCAAGAGGTTCAGATGTCGCACCCACACCCGTATGACCTTGACCTTGCCGACCTAATCAGTTCATCATCTCCTCATACTGCAACACTCGCAAAAAGTTTCGTGGAAATCCGTTGTTGGGTTCATGAAATACCACACCCACAAGAGTGTTACAAGCGCTCAGGCCCAAGCACTCACGCACGCACCCATCCAACCACCTGCCCACGGACGGACCAATCACTTAATCCCCTATAAGTGGACGGAAGCATAATGATGCCTTGTGGACTGATGGGTTAAGGCACTCCAACTGAATGGGTCTGTAAGGGTTTACATGCAAGGAAAGTACTAAGGTTATTTGTTCCCTTAACGTCACTCGGGGACGAGTGCGTATGGGCTCTTTCGCCTTAAGTGTCGGGACTGAATAGTCTAAGACCGATCCCCTACGCTCCTAATGGAGTAACAAAGCACTGAATGGTGAGAGGAGCTGACTTTCCGTTCCTCTACTTTTTATTAAGATGTTTCACGTTGGATGCGAAAGGGATGTCTGTTGAGCAAGGAAAAGTGGCTGTGCGTGACAGAAATAAATGAAGAGAAATTGTGAATGAATAAAATGATGACGCAGCCCTGAAGGGATACTCTCACGCATTTGTCCGAGCAGCTGATCAGGTCAAGTGTGGGTAAGGGGGTGGGTCTATTATGATGTGCCAGGGGTAAACCAGCTCTGCTGTCGGGCCCTGCCGCAGATGTCACTGATTGCACTGCGCAGTTGACCCTTGTGCGGTGTGGTGCGGTGAAGGTCTGTCTCTTTTCCCCTTTGGGGCTACGATGCGAATGAATGTGTTTCAATGGATGAGTAAATTGGGAGTGTGTCGTCCTGTCTCGGCTACCTCCCTTTCCTTGGGGGAAGCAGCCTAGGTATACAGATATAGAGATAGTTTCACGTTATCTACACTTGTGCCTTCATATCATCCGATCCACTGCTTCCTGGCTGCCATCTCTCCACCTCACATCTCCCTCTTTCACATACATTTCCAGTCTATCCCTCCATCCCATTCTTCGTCTTCCCCTTCTCCTCCTGCCACCATCTCTTTCACGTACTCTCTCCTTGTCATTCATTCATTCCATATTTGTTACATATGGCCAAATCATCTCAGAATGCTTTTACACTCCCTGCAGCTGGTGTGTGTATGTGTGTGTGTGTGTGTGTGTGTGTGTGTGTGTGTGTGTGTGTGTGTGTGTGTGTGTGTGTGTGTGTGTGTGTGTGTGTAAAGAAAGTAACTTCAACAATTTTGATAAAAGTTAACAAAACTTGTCAGTAGGATTGTCATCCAACAAGGAATTCTTATATATACTGAGAGAATGAGAGAGAGAGAGAGAGAGAGAGAGAGAGAGAGAGAGACATTATCCACATCTATATATCGATTTGTCTTTGAATATATATATATATATATATATATATATATATATATTATATATATATATATATATATATATATATATATCATCATCAGCCGTTTGAGTATCCAACGCAGGACCGGCCTATCCCGACCGAAGTCGGGACGATACAGCCAATGTATCTCCACCAAGTGGCTTAGGCTGTCTGGTAGAGATTGTATGTAGGGTAAGAAGTGCATGTAAGTGCAATTGTAGTGTTGGAGTGGCTTTGGATGTGTGTGTAGTCTGTGAACCAAGTATAATCGGCCCGCGCAAGCCGACTGGGTGCAAGAATACTTTATAGTAAGCGACACTGGTTCAACCACAGCACCCCTTATGTCCAGCAATGCAGTACTTGGCCGGGTGAACACTTCCAAATTTTATGACCCTGGCGGGGCGCGAACCCTGGCTCACCCGTGCACGAAACGCACACTCTACCACTGTACCACAGAGGCTCTCTCTCTCTCTCTCTCTCTCTCTCTCTCTCTATATATATATATATATATATATATATATATATATATATATATATATAGATAGATAGATAGATAGATAGATAGATAGATATACTTGTACATATATATTACTCAAAAATTATCACAAGATCCACGGGAATGTACACTGTAAGGTCCAGTTGAGTGAAACTCTGCTCTTTGCCATGTTACTGTATGATAACCAACTGTCCATACCAAGATAATGGAAGTCTCAGAGAGAGCAACACTCCTAAATATGCTAGAGCCGAGTGAATGAATTTGCCCTTTCACCCTGCTTGTAGGTAGATTATAATTAAATGAACTTCATTCTTCCCGAATCATTAACTCTTCTACCTACTGTGGTTCAAAGAAGACCAAAACTGAGATGACATTGCTCATTGATCATGGCCGTTTACTTTCCTTTGTAAACTTCATTAGTTACTCTTTGTTCTTCAATTCGAATCTCTATTCTTGTTGTACCTGAACTCTTTCACAAAGTGAAGTGCACTTGGGATAAAAATGGTTTAGATTAACTGTACCGTGTAATCTTGTCCTTTGAATAATTGTTCTATAAAACAACAGAACAGGTAATCGGGTATCCTCAACCGATCCACCGAGATTAATGCAAATGGGTTCTTAACTTTTTTTCCTTACACACAGAGAGTCGTAGTCGGACTTTGCCTTTACCATGTGACCTTGACATTTGAATGATTTATCACAAAATTCATGTTTTCGTCGTTTACTGAGCCTTAATTTTCCACCAACCATGTTTTATCAGATCAAAATTAAGCTGAGTTTGCCTTGAGACCTAATGATCTGACATGGCTCCTATATTTTGTTTGTTCTCAAAATCGAATACGTTGACACTTACGTTATTGTCAATAAATATCTATCTATCTATTGCCAGACGCCTCAATCCCGTTTGGGGTGGCCACAAATAAATCGCCTCCAAGTCTCCCTGTCCCCCGCCATTTCACTGCCCTGCTCCCAACTCACACCCCTCTCTCTCATATACCTCTCCACCCCATCCCTCCATCTCATCCTCGGCCTCCCTCTCCCTCTTCCCCCCTCCACCTCACTCACATACATTCTCTTCGTCAGTCTTTCACCCTCCATCCTCTCCACATGTCAATAAATACATAATGTTTAATCTAAATTGGGTTAAATCTAAGCTGACCTTGCTCTATAAACTTGACTTTAGACTTATTGTTCAAGAAATCAATAGCTGACTTTATTCCCTGCAAAGGCTCAACCTTTTCACCAAGATCATTACAGATCAGGTAATTTTGTTTACAAAAACAAGTGTTGAAGTTTGATCTTGCTCTGATACCTTCACCTGTGACTGATTGTTCTTTATACTTACCTTAGTCACGGATTTCCCGGAGAATTGTCGAAACTGGAGGACAGCTGTTATAGCTGATGTTACTTGGTCACCGTATGATTTAGCTCTGTAACTTATACCATTGACCTACTGTTCTAAAAACCAACAGGTCTCCATATGGGCTGTCCCTCTACCATTCCACCAAGTGTTGCATACTGAATAAAAATTAATTGAGTTGTACTGTTTACACAAATTCAGACAGAGAATGAAAAATGATATATAAACAGACACCGTTCCGAGCATAACATCCGCTCACACTGTGTAGGTGTGAGTGAAAGGAAAAGGAGGAGCACTCACGAAGCTCAAAACCCACGCATAATCAACTGGTATAAAGACGGAATTTTTTACTTTTTCATGTGGCCCTGATCTTGGAATGATTACACTTCTCCACAAATTTTTAACAGTTGTCTGCTTCGGAGATAAAATTTGTCACTTCATGTGGATTTTACTGTGCTGAATTCAAACGTGCCAATAAAAACAGCTGACTTGCTAGTGCTCCTGTTATATTTATTTACTTACTAATTTATTTATTTATTTTTTAAATTTACATGTATATACATAATGCCGCCAACAGTTCAATGGTAATCATAGATTACAATCCAATGTATTTCCATCTGTTTTTGCTAAGATTTTTTTTTTTTTTTTTTTATGCTAGGAAGAAGGAACCAAAGGTCACGAGTCAACAATAACTGTTCCTTCCAAGAGAAAAACAAAATACAAGAGAGAGCCAAATTCAAGATCATGCCATGTATATAAGTCACATATTGTATATCAGTACATAGATCGCTCGTTAATTAGCTTCTGAACTTCGCTTATGGGCTTGTCTCTTATATTCATGAACTGGAACATCCCTTATGACTGTGTTTCAGCGCTGTGTTCCATTTGCCACGAAACCGTTTCCCAGTTGCTGCAATGGCATAGTGAAATCGCTTTTGTTACTACAAGCTTGATGGTTTTCCGATCATCCTTTTAGTTTCCACACGGTGCATTATCAATGCATCATCTAGAAGAGGTTTGCGAATATTTGAGAACCAACAAAAGCACTTTCGTTTATTTTTACTTTAATTAACTTGGAGAATTTCTCACAGAGATACTTGCAGGCCTCATAGATTTTGTCTATTGCTTTGATAAAATCCTTCATCAGACCTAGCTCGATCTGCAACGGTGGACACAAAATAATGCTTAATTCCACAAGTGGTGAATGGTGAATATTTTTTTTCTCCCCACCTCCAATGACGGTTGAAGCCGTTGAAATTTCTTGGTGCAGTAAGGCTTTCTTGCCTGACTATCTCATTCACAGAGAAAACAGCTTTACTTTGTATATCCACTCTGCACACCAAGCAAAATGACAATAACTTTCAAATCACCAGAAAGCTGCCACTGATGTTCGTCGTAGTTTATACACCAAAGAAGCTGTGTCATGCCATAAGTTTTCTTCATATGGACTGCATGATCAGCTGGAAAGGATGGCAGAACATTGCCAATGTGCACCAAAGCAGGTTTAAAACTCGACTTTTATGAATCCCTGAAAAGTCTCCATTCACGTGGATTATTAACGATGATGAGTTCTTCCATCTGAGCATAAATGCTACTGCAAGCTTTAAGATCACCTTCCATGAAGAAGAACTGGACTAGATCAGTTTGATGGTCACGGAACATGGAAATTCTAACATCATTTGCCAGGAAATTCCATTGCCGTAGTCTGGAGTCCAAGAACTCTACCTTACTCATGGGCAGTTCCAAACCCCTCACAAGATCATTCAGTCCACCTTGTGTTGGAAATATGGTTCAATGGAAAAAGGATGAGCCAAAATCTGGGTCAACTGACCTTGATGGTTCAGAACTAGAAACTTCATAGTTCCCCTCTTCCTCATCTGATTCAAAAGAGAAGAATTCTAGTGCTTTAAGGACACGCAGACATCTCTTTGGGTACTGGGTAAATAGCTGCTGGAGTGTTTCAGTGGTGTAGAGACCCTTTTTTTCTTATTTGACAAACCACCCCAGAC